>NC_072455.1:16624668-16945918 GCF_027596085.1 Anoplopoma fimbria | reverse complement strand
CTATTTCCATGTTTTTTTTCTTTCTCTCAGAGGGAATTTCTTTCTTTCTTCTTTCAAAAGTTTGTGTTCACCATAAAACAGAATTCTTAGAGCTGTTAGTGATGCAGTGCATTACTTAAAGACACTTCAGGGGTGATGCTTTTTAAAAGTACAAGCTTGCACAGACTCGGTTGTTAAACATCAATGGGAGTCAAGATGCGAAGGGAAGCATCCATACGTGTAATTCACACCGATTTAAGCCTCCATTCGGCCATCACTGACCTCAGAACTGTTAGCAGCACAGTGCCTGAGACAAAGGATCAGACATTTTAAGAACAAATATTGTTTTCAAGAAGGCTTCATGATAAGCTTAGAGGAAGATAACTTGTGGATTCATCAATTCTATTTCCGCTGCGTTGGTATGTAAATTGACTGGCATTTGTTAAGCACCTTTCTAGTCTTCCAAGCACTCGAACATCTGTGCACTACTGTCATCATTCACCCATTCACACACATTCATACACTTATGGCAGACGCTAGCATGCAAGGTGCTGCCTGCCCTTCTGGACCCCAAATCAATTCACATTCATCCACATTCATAAGTAGTTAAGTTTGCAACGTGTACCAGTAGAGATTACACTTTATTATACAGTATATGTGCCAAAGAATATACAATAGACCGGATAAAGAAAGCGTGGGGGGTCCTGAAGTGACATGCATCACATGTGCGTGTTTGGATCGCTACATTTGATAAAAATGGAAAATTATCTGCTCTGTGAGACATGCGAGTGACAGCCACTTCAAATAAACCTTTATGTATGGATTGCCCTTTGGTCTCTCTGTTCTGTAAACCCCATTGTCCATACGCTCTATTTTTTAAGCTCCTCAAGCAGACTGGTCCATCTTTGTGACAACATGATATGGAGACGGGCATTGTTCAAATCCAGACAATTTAACTTTTAAGCCTAGACAAGACCTGTGCATTTCCAAGATAACAAAAACATCAGAGTAAAGTAGAGTGACGTATGTGTAAAATCATGAACAATATCTAAAGGTTTACATTTGATTTAATCGCAAAGCTATAAGAAAAACCTCTTGGATTTTAACATTTCATTGTGCAACTGTAAGTGCCATGTACCAGAGGTGTTGGAACAATTTGTTGAACATAGTCGAAATGATTACTTTGAAGCTACTTGAGGAAGTGAATCAAATTGTTCCTTGGTAATACAAAGAACAGTTATACCAAGAAACAAAGTAATAAAAACAACTTCACCGAACAAGAGAATGAAAAAAAAACATTGGACAGTTTGCAAGTTTCTTGAGGAGAAACGTATTTTTGTCTTCCATCACCAGCATCTTGGAGGGAACAAACAGCTTAAAAATGGCAGCCAGTATCCATTAGCATGCCAACTGCAATGCGTAGAGATGTGAGAGATGCCGAGCTCATAAAGCCTTGTCTCTCTGAAAGATTCTCCACGCTTGACCTTACGAATGATACTTCCGCCAGATTTTGGAGTGCTTAATAAGTAATATTCTGCTAAAGGCCAACAGGTATTTGGAGCAAGAATCATTATTGAATGAGGCTCAGACCAGGTTTATGGTCCCAATTATGCTGGGCTATAAAAGTCTGATACTGGCCGAGCAAAAACTTTCACAGAGTTTCCAAGTTGCTGAGGAGAGACTCCGGACTAGATATTAATTTGAGAAATGCGATGTGCAATTATGATCGTGAGATGGAGGAAAGGAGTTGCATCATACTTACACCAGCTTTTATCTCTGGTCATATCACGGCTAATATCTGTTTAAATATGCAGCTTTCAAGACTGAGAGTGATTGAAGACACAATTAATTTACACAGAGCTTTAATTTAAACCATCGCTTTTACAAATATATATATATTATTAGTATCTGAACGTGTATGAATAGATTTCACCCTGAGACGCAAGATAAACAGCGATGAGTTGGAAGTAATTCATTTTTAATTCTGGGATGAGTTTTTTTTATTTATGATGAAGAGAGTGTGGACCTTCTCTTGCGTACAGATTATGATAAAATGTAACTCTCACTGAAGGTTTTATAACAACTGCTCTGGTTAAGATAAGACCATGAATGACACAGAGGGAAAGTTCAGTCTTCCATCCTCTACCTATATAATATCACCTCTTCCTCCTCTTTTACTCTCTTGTCATCTCTATTCCTCTCTGTTGGCCATGAACGTGCACCTGCACCCACAACCGTTCCTTTTTTCTCTACCGTGGTATCATTTGTCTCCTCGCGTCTCTCTCTGCCAGTCTCTGTCACGCTTTCACCCTCCTCTCATCTCTTCCCCCCCCTCCCCCTCCCTCCCAGGAATGGATTCAGGTGAGCCAATTTCATCTCGGTCATGCCTCTTGTTTGCAACAGTCAATTCGGCTTCTCGGGGAAAATGGCCTCCTCTCTTCATCGAGGGCCTTTTCATTTGGACATCTTGGCTCCTTTGCCCTAACCCTGAAATTACTTTTGGGTGGTTGTGAAAAGGGGTGAAGCGTTAGTGTGATATGATCCCGTCTATTCATGTTGGACTCACACCTCTGTCCAGTGGCAATGGTTTTGTTTGACTCAAGCCAAGAGTGAAGACCCACAAGACTAATTATGAAAAGGCTATCAGCCAAGATGCAACTTTTGGGGATACTGGTCCCACTAGCAAAAGGCTTGAGCAATCATGAATACTGTAAGCACCATTGGGGGAAAAAAATAATAGGTGCTTGTTCTTTCATTTTTATGGTGACATTGTATTTTACAGAAGAATGTATACAATATATAATATAGAAATGTTATGGTCATCGAAAACAAAGGGAGTATATGTACTGTATATGCCCAGTTACAAGACAATCCATCTACCGGTTGTTGAGACAGTATACTAGGAATGTCCCGATCAAGTACTTTTGGTCCTGATCCCAATCAAAGTACTATATTATTATGTATATATTAGGTATCTGCAATACAGAGTAAAATACATTCATTTTATTTACCTAAATGTTGATTAAATATGAATCTGACAAACTGCAATGACAGCTATAGCCTTCTTAATCTTAATTATTTAAGAGCCCTTAGGTAAGCTAAATACTGGTGATCCTGGTTTGAAAAACTTTTTTGTCACATTATTTTTTTTTTTTTTTTGGAAAGGTGATCCTCAGAAAAGAGGACCTTAAGTTACAAAGTGTTAAGAACTCCTGTGCTGGACAGAAGATGTACTACTCTGTTGAGGTTTTTGTAATCAGGATAACTCTGTTCCATTGCAATTGTAAAGCCCTGAAACAGAGTGAAGCTTCCTCCCTCACAAATTATCTTTGGATGATACAAATCCTTAGGATCAGCTAAGATCACCTCTACTCAAAACCAAAAATGTCAACCTTATGGTGGCACAATCTGGAAATTGAAGGGATCACCAAAGCCATTAGGATGCATCGTCTGAGCACCATGAAGGCCTGTACCAACATGCATACATGCATCTGGTAGATGTTGATATATTTACTGGATAAGTGATAATGTTGACCTAACCTGACCCTGTTCGTTCACTGGTTTACCGGACCATAACTCATTACTTAAAACCTGACAAGATGGATTTTTCGTATGATGTGTGATCCCGCGATCCTTGCGTGATCTCGTTTCTTCACCAGAATCCACCAGCCGTGCATGTGAAAGTTGACCTACTGGTGTCACTAAATTAAATGTCAGGGGTTCACCGAATCCCCTGAGAGTAGACCTCATCCACAAGGGACCACGAGTGTCTGAACAATCCATCAAGTAGTATAGTAAAGATATTTCACACTGGATCAAGGTGGTAGACCAACTGACAAAAGACCAGACCGGCTGACACTGCAATACCTACACCAAAGCCCTTCCCACGTCTAAAAAGAAAAGTGTTGCACCAGTTGTTGTGATTCCTTAGACACTTCATCTCTATTTCATCTTCTTAGTATGCTTTATTGCCAAATAATTAAGCTAGGTACAAACCATGGAAGCACATTCAATCTTGGCTTACTCTGTAGCAACCACTAGCATATCAGGTGTTGAGTGAAATTGATTTTATGAGGAAATGTTGCTGCGTTGCACAGTGCTGCTCAGAAAACTACAATGGCATACAAAGTGGGACCGGATGTTCCCTTGACATAGTTCTTTAAAGTTAGGATGATGTAGTCAGCAGCTCATTAATGCTTTGTTAACATTTTGCGTAATGGGAAATAAATTAGTCACAAGCAATGTGGCAACCTCTGTTATAAGCATATTCTCTCACCTGTTCATCAGCTTTGGCATTTCAGAAAAAGAGAGACCCCACCAATCAAGTTTCCCATTATGTGACAGACATGAATATAACCCAATGATGCTGATCCAAGTGTGCAAGTATTCTTTTGATGATGCTCCTCTACCCGCCTTGCTGTTTCACTCCCCATCTCTCCCTCTTTTCCCCTTTTTCATCGCATCCCTCTGAGAGATCACACTCTGTCCACATGCTCCAGCCATTAGCTAATAATTCTCTCAGATCATGAGTCGTTTACTCCACTCACTCATGCACTGCCACGCTTGTCTAATGGTGATGACCCAGGTGTGTGCGTGTGACTGGAACTTGAGTGTGTGTGTGTGTGTGTGTGTGTGTGTGTGTGTGTGTGTGTGTGTGTGTGTGTGTGTGTGTGTGTGTGTGTGTGTGTGTGTGTGTGTGTGTGTGTGTGTGTGTGTGTGTGCGTGTGTGTGTGTGTGTGTGTGTGTTAGCGTGCGCGCTTGTACACACTTCTCGGATGCATCTGTTACCTGCGCTGCCTTCACGTGTCATTGGCTGCAGGAAATGAGAAGCCTTTGCCTCTCAGCCTCCCATCCCAAGGAATAGGAGCATGGCACACAGCTCTGACCGCAGGCAATCAGAGTTAGCTTTAATGTTGGCAGCTAATGAGAGAGGGCTAGCGCTGTGACTGTGTAAAGAGGGTGCGCAGACACGGCTAATGCAAACATGCTCAGTTGATTTTGAGGCATTGCGCACCCACACACAAGAGCTGGGAACGGATTAGCCTTTTTTGATTGTATTGGCATTTAGATGGGGGGAAATAGTAGGGAGGGAACATAGGAGTGTTCAACATCACCATCTTCAAGCAGCCTCAGCAGCAACTCAAATACCTGGGCAGTGTTTTTCTCTGGGATGAAATGTCTTCAAAATGTTTTCTTGCATGCATTGCACATATTCGCTCGATTAGAGTGCATCCAACATGCAACAATTCCACATCATTCCCTCATTCTCACATATTTTTCTGCGCGTGCATACATACTCAGACAGTCCATTACAAACGGCATCCTCAAGGGAAATCAGGCCATTCTGAGGCATATGTCACATGTTGACATTATACCCTTATCATTACTTGATGCATAGGAGTGGAATTAATACAATTCCCCATGAACATTAGAAATCACATCTGTAAATGTTGTAATAAATAAACAATGGAAATCTGAACAAACAAGTGAGCGATGCAGACAGACGGAGAGAGTGAAGCTGAAGACCAAAAACACCCAAACACTCCCTGGCTCTCATTCAAAGATGGTATCACAATCTGATAACACACACACACACACACACACACACACACACACACACACACACACACACACACACACACACACACACACACACACACACACACACACACACACACACACACACACACACACACACACACACACACACACACACCTGCTTGTTTGTCTGTTCCCCTCCTCCGACCTCACTGATTCTTCCAGTAAAGAAATAGGGATAAGGAGAGAGAGACAGGGGTAAGGAGAGAGGGAAGGGGGAGGGAGGAAAAGAGGGAGGAATAGAACAGCATTATGTCTATCGGTGTGGATAATTGAATGTTGGAGCGTTTTTCTCAGAGCCTTTGTTGTCCAATCAATACAGCAGTTCCCATGGGAGCTAATCTGTATTAGCAGAATTAGCCTGCTGGCTAACTCAGATGTCTCAACCAGAAGGCCCCTTTTCCTCGTCCACCGGAGTGATGTGGGGATGCGGGACCACTGAAAGAGGGCTGTGGCAGAGGTAAAGGGTCGTCTATTATGATATGGAGGTACATGGAAATTGACATGGTGTATTAACACGCACATCAACACACTGCATCCAAAGCAAGAGCAAGAATTTGTTTTCTGCACCGTAACAAAGCCTCCTTTACCCACTGTGCAAAGCACACCCTGGTTAAAATGACAGTCCTTCCTATCTTAGACTATGGTGACGTAATCTACAGGTCCGCCTCCAAAAATGTAGACGTCATCTACCATACCGCCATTTGCTTCATCATAGTTGCTCCTTTCAACACTCAGCACTGCAGCGTGTACTCTCTAGTCATTTGGCCATCACTCCATACACGCAGATTAATCCACTGGTCTCAGTTCATCTATAAAACTATCATTGGTTAAACCCCCACATATCTCAGCTCATTAGTCATTATCTCCAACAGTAACTGCAATGTACGCTATAGCAATTTCATCAACATGGTCATTCAAAAGTCTGCACCGCCTTCAGACACTCCTCATTCCAGTTTGCTGCTCCAAGCGACTGGAATGAGTTACAAAAGAAGCTAAAAGTCCACACCCTCATTCCGTTATGTTCCTTCAATAACTCATTACAAACGCTCGTCTCTGATCACTGCAACTGCTTTAGAGTTTGTTTTTATACAATGTTTATACTATGATGTTCAGATCTTTTGTATAAGATCGTTTGAGATGTTTCTATTGCCTCCTGTTGCTGCCTTTTTGGCAAGGTTGTCATTGTAAATGAGTACTGGTTCTCCATTGACTTATCTGGTTAAATAAAAGTTAAAATAAAAAACAATGTAATAACTAAATGTATATACCTCAGATTTGAGGTCTTATATCACCCTGGAAGTTTTGATACCGCATAAAACATGTTTCCAACTTCACTAATTCATCCATGCTCATGTTGGTCAAAATAGTAACTTTGGTCCTCCCAAGTCTGTTATGTGGGAAAAATGGCCTGCTTTAGTATGAAAATAGGAAATCAATAAAATATTGAGAAAAGGTATGAAGTGATGCAGACTTAAGTTTGATGGGTAAAGTGATGGCAACAACATAAAGCACGTCATCACTGCCGTCTCTCACCATTTTGCTGGAACTTTATCTGCCTGGAGAAAGAAAGTGAAACATCAGCCTGCGATAATTAACACCATCAATCATGAAAGATGCATGGTTCCAGGTATGATGCTCTGAATTCGATAGAACATGATGAATATGAATGATGGAGAGGGGAACTGGTGTTTATCAGTAACACCTTTCACACAAGTTACAGACACAGGGGAAACCACAGCGCTGTGTTTACAGAGCTCAGCATGGAACATATGAGAATTAGCGGGGTGTGTGTGGTACACTTTGAATATGCTCCATTGGCGTTCAAATGTGTGTTCCAATCCGTGTGTGTGCGTGTTTGTGTGTGTGTGCGTGCGTGAGCATTGAGAATGAGCGGCCTGCTAGTGCTAATGAGAGGTGAAGGGAGACAGTAATTGAAACCCTGGGGAGAAGGGGAGACGGAAGTGGAGGGGGGGGCAGCAAATGGAAAAAACACACTCCCTGTACTCCTAGATTTTCACCATGGATCGAGGCAGCATGTTTCCCCAAGAGACACTGCCAGAGGGGAGAGCGCTCTCTTTCTCTCCCTCTTTTCACATGTTTCATGTTGTGCGGTTACACTACAAAACACACAGTCAGGACCTATGAATGAATGACAAAAAGAGCCTGGTTTAGATTTGCAAGAAACTCTTTAAAACCTGGGTCTGCAGTTTGTGTACGCCATGGTTCTGCCCATGCAGCTGTTGAATACACCTCTTCACTGTGTTGCATGGATCTCAAGTGGAATGTGGACCTAGTGGACTGTTGAGCAGAAAAATGAAAATATAGGGATGCAAAATGGGGTGTATAGGGTAAAAAAATAAAGTCACATTTTCCACATAGACACGTTAGTCTTTTCTAATTAAAGTGTAAGTGACAGGCCTGTGTAGCTACAGCTCCCAAGGAGCATTTTCTTAAACGAACTTTCACTCAAAGTGCCTAAAATGAATTGTATTATTATTATAGCTAATGCCAAGGTGAAGATAAAGATTATGCCACATAGAATGAGATCAGCTCCCATTTGGATTCCGGGTCAATTTCAAATGGAATCAGCAACTATGGTGCGGTGCTTTGAAACCAATTGCATCAATTAAAAGTTCTGAACTTGCTGCGGCCCTGATTTGTCCCTTTTACTGGCTTTTACTCCTTCACAATGCAATGGTGGCTAAGTATTGGGTATTGTATGTATTTAGAGCCACTTTCCATACCAAACTGTTGGAAAAACCCTAACATTTGAAACAAAATCTTACAATCTAAAGTGAGAGCCATAACTCATACATAATCTAACATACATCCACAGTAGTTTAATGATTAACAGAATGTTCCTAAAACTTAACCTATCTTTACCATTTGCTCTTATGCCCTTTTACCCTATTTCTTGATCCAATATGCACAGCATGTTCCTATGTACTATTTCAGCTTGGCTGTGATGAGCCAGAAGCATTGGTTTATTTGACCCTGGCCATATCTGGACGCTGAGCTGCCTGCTACAAGGGACCCGAGTGTCCCGACACTGTCACCACGTGATAACTCAAAACCTTCCGCGGTGACATCCAAGACGCTTTACACTCACACATTGTAGCGGCTGTACGAGGCCTTGAAACCTGTCTGTGATTACTCTACTCTTCAGTTTAAGTTGCTGATGATACTTAGGTAAAAAATGTCAGCTGCATGCTTGCCAGAGACAGAATGTGATCAATGCAGGAAAAAAAAAGATCAGGCAAGGTCTTTAATCAACCAACCACTCGGCAGGCACAGTGTAGGTACAAGGACAACCATACATGTGCACACACGCACACACAAACGCACACGGAAATCTTCCAGGGGAGCTCCGGTTGTTACAAAACCCCCATCGCCTCCGGCCACACACGCAGAAACACACTCACCAACAAAGACATTACATTTGCCGAGGCTGCAGCAAATGACGTGAATGAGCTAATACTGGGAGTTGATGACAATGCTAATGCTTACTTCCCCAAAGACGACACAATTTCCAAACTGGTTTTCTATACTTTAAATTACATTTTCATAAACTTGCTTTTCATTTAAGCTGCCTTTCCACTGACAAAACTGCTAACATTTGCTGTATTTTAGACTCTGACATTATTCTGGAAGGACCGTAAGGACACAGTGAAAACTTTAGTTAAAGTTCACACATATTTAAGTTTCTTAAGAGGTGCCGGCCACTTGTCTTGGAAACGAGGAATAGAGGTGGTAAAGACAAATTAGCATCCCACTAAGCCAATCAATTGTTGGCATAAAGCCAGCCTAAGACAAAGAAAAACACTTGAAAATGTGTATCAGGTGTTGACTTGTTAAATTATAGCTATTATAGTGATTTCAATCATAGGAGACAAAATCTGCACACACACACACACTTGCACACTGTATGGAGACCTTTTTCTAAAACGGTTCATGTCCTTGAATTAGTGCATACTGTTTGTCGTAAGTTCTGTACCTAAAAACAGATACTGCCCTAATAAAAGAGGACACGTTCACACATGTGCACATGCAGATATTAAACACAGAAGCACACAGCTGGAAATCAGTGAGTGTTAAGTGCACAAAACTCAACTTGTGCTAGTTATGAGGGTATAAAGTTAGGTGCTGAAAATTAACAATAGACCAGCTGTGATACACCTATTAAAATAAATGAATATCAAAATGATCCAAGCTTGAGAAATTGGGAGAAGTACAGTATGTCAAATGTGAATAAATAATCATATATTATAATCTTTAAATAGGAGGTCAACTGGCAAGGTAAAATATGACCTTTGCCTGAGCAATAAGACCTTTTGTTTCGACTATGACAGCCAAGGACATTGCCTGACTTATCATCTGGGCTCTTGCTGGCAACTGCACACCAACTGCAACATTCTACACTCATAAAATGAGAGAGAGGTGTGACAACACATCAAGGGTCTTATTTTCAGAGGACACATCATGAGGTTTCATTTTTAGGATATTTTAGGAAAAGGGTTGCATGGCCACATGTTAAACGGACAAGAGGGCAAACCCATAGACACTACCAGTCTGCAGTTGCTAACTCCAAACCCTCCGATAATTCCCCAATCCAACTCCCCAGCTACAGCAGTTGGGCATGCATTCAACAGATTGATCAGAGTTTTACTTGTACTGAGCTGGTGCTCACTTCAGTGTATGTACGTTTTTGCATGGTGCAATATGGTGGCCGCCAGCCACTCAGAGCAGCGAAGCCAAAATTCCACCACACATCTATTGGTAATATATATGCCTGCTTGGTATCTGGAAAATCTGGGGCAGAGGACATGATGTAGTGACACATGCTGGGCTCTGCACATCCCTCCATGAACAAGATTTTTCCACAATGAGCACATTCCTGGAGATCTGGGGTCTCATTTACAACCGTTGCGTACGCACAAAACCGAGCCAGAAAGAGGCTTTAACACTTCCCAAGCAAAAGTTGGGATGTATAAAAACAAACTTGATGTTAGAGTGTGAGCCCCTGTACGGCATAAACACACCGCCATCTCCAGCCACCACACCTGGAACATCTTCATCAAAGCGCGGAAATGCAGCCAGTGACAGGTCTCGTACAATCATTATACTCCATATCCTAATTATCAGTCCTAATCATAATGCAGGCCAAAGCAAAACTTAAATGAATCAAATAAATTGTGTTCACCTATCAAGCTTCCATTTTTAAATAATATCCAAGGACGGGGGATACCACTGACTGTCACGATCATTTTTGCAAGTCGTGAAGCAATCAGTCAGATTGCTGTGACCATAAACACTGCGCTGACACTCGTGCGTAATGCTGTATGATGGATGGGTGCACTGACACTGCTGGAGGACTACGTGAATGGAAGAATTGGGAGGGAATGAGTGTTCAGGGACTACCTCAACCACAAGCATCTCAAGTTCTGTGTCGAAAATAAATCCTTTTCTTGGATTTTCCATTGATCAGCAGGCTCATTCATATGCATCAACATTCATGAAGTGCTTTTCATTGACCATTTATGGTTGAATGGGGGCGTGTAGAGGGCTGGATATGAGGCCGATCCACCTGCACACGTGTCCAGTAGGATTGTGATTAATAAGATGAACATTGCCTGCAAGTGTATGTGGGCATATTTTTATAAATCTATTTACATTTTCGCATATTGTGAAGGGTAATTTCAAGCTTACACACATTTCGTCCGATCGTATAGATACTAATCATATACATCCAGACCTTTTGAGCAGTTGCTGAGACACAAGAAAAGAAATACGCCCCCCAGTCATAAAACATGAAAGTGCACAAGCTGGCTCTCTGGCTTGGCCCTGACTTCGCCATTCCTACTTTGAAAACAAGGCCTTAAAATACCACAGCCCTAAGGGGGGCGGGGGTTTGTGCGTGTGCGTGTGTGTGTGCTGGAGGGGTGTTAAGATTTATGTCCATTTGCAGAAGGTGAATGAATATGGGGCATATATAAAAAGAACCAGAAAGGTCTAGCCCGTAAATTAAGGCGAAGGGGTAGATGCAGGGCAAGCGCATAAAAGAGTGGGACCCTTTTGTGGAAGGTGTTCGATGACACCTCATTGTTAAGGCCTTGTTCATTCTGTTGCCTCAACTGATACTTGGGGAGAAGAAGGTAAAAATAAATCATACACACATGCTGTATAGACAGATTATGGCAGAACTGTGCAGTCTATAAAAAAGACATTTTTCCATTTGATTCTACTCCTATTCAACACAATTGGTCTGGTGGATTAATAACGACCACACTCCAGATTGGAACCTTGCACTCTCTCATTGGCCACTTGCTATAGCTTTGCAGATTTACAGTGGCTGAGAAGCACCGAGGTAATGAGTGGGCGGATGGATGTAGCGAGGACGCGAGAATGAGAGTGGATGGCGCACCTCCCCCTGGTCTCCTCTCCCACCCTCCCCTTCTGAGAACTGATGAAGGACTTAATCTCTGGTGCTACCTCATCAGTCCAATAATCTAATTAGGGGGAAAGGAAGAGTGTCGGGATGGATTCATACGTTGGACTGTGCCGCGCCCCCTTACCTGCCCCTGCTGCCATTCCCGTGGACATTAATCAGAGAGGAACCTCCTCTCCTTCTCCTCGTGAGAGAGAGATAGAGGAGGGAGGGGGTGGAGGTGGGGGGGGCATGAAACAGACACTTTCCAAAAGGCCTGGCTTACATATTTCATGGCACATTACGGATGTCTTGCCTCAGCTCCGCCGACAACTCATTAAGACCTTTATGAAGGGGGGAGTAGAGAGGGAGGGAGAGGAGATGGGAGAGAGCAGGAAAGCATTCTTAATATGCATCCATATATCAGTCTTTTAGACTTTTAGCACAAGTTTAAATGGAATACCCAATGGTGGGTTTAAGTGCAGACTTTTCTCTCTGTATTTTAAAATGATGTACAGTACAACTTGTTCGACTCGGTAGCAGAGAGCCATGTTCTTCATCCAGTACACAGATGGGAGAACGTATACAGAGGTTTATGCCATAGAGCCCAGGTCACCACCAATGTAGATGTTCCAAACAATCTGATGGAGTACTGAAATAGAAGCGTAATCCCTCACCGGTTTCCCACCAGCAAATATTGACAATTTGATAAAGTGCCTGGCCAACCTTGACAAGAATTCAACCTGTGTTACTGTGGTGCTTGATGAGCCCTTTTTTTCTGGCGTGCTACTTAAACAAACTTCAACTATTGATTTCAATGGGATCAAAAATCCTGCAATACTTCTGTGTCGGATTGCGCAAATATTACCAAACTATGATACATTATAAGATGCGGCTCCAATGATGTGAAGGGGTAAAGCGCTTTGAGTGGTCGGAAGACTAGTAAAGGCCCTATACAAAACAGAAACTACCCCTTTATGGTGGTTCAGAAGGTACACATGCGGTCTCAGGAGGGCCCATTACTGCCTGCGCCTGTGATGGTACATATCTGTGATAAATGTGAGGTACTTTTGGGTATAAAAATATATTGCTCTAGTGTCTCTTTTTCTTTAGAGTTTGCACAAACATTTGATTGCTGACTTCCGAACTTTTGTTATGACAACTTATGTTACTACATACTGTGTGTACATGTGACTGCCCCACATCATCCCCTTTAATATTTCAGCTACAGTTTATTCCAAAAGCAAACAATGCAAAGTATTCACACTTTAAAGGTAAATAACCCCTGCTTGTGGAGATTTGTATGGCAATTTTGTTCAATAAACTGAAATGTATTTTTGCATGTATTTTCCTGAGATACATTATGATTCCAGGTGTTTAATTCACCTGCTATGTTGCACAGTTGCAGGACTACATGTCTGATCGGGATGATGAGAGAGGTGGGTGACGCACACAGAAGGGAGAGAGCTCAGCTGATGGCTTGCTGGTGGCCTGATTGCTCTGGCCCAGCGGCCCACTGAGCAGTGATTGCCACAGCTGGGGCCTCCGGTACAGATTCCTCCGGCGCTCCCATAGCTCAAAGCTGACACCTCCCACTAAGCACTGTCTGCCCAGACCAACCTCTCACGATGCCATTTGTCCTGACAGATGGAAAGACAGAGGTTTGAAACCATCCTATATCTTCTTCCACTGATTTGTCCTTTCTTTTTGTCTCCCTTGGCTCATCCATCAATCATTTTCATCCTCACTTATTCACTTTGTGTCTCTATCTTCTCCTCCGTCCTGCCCTACTATCCTCTCCTTCCTAGTTTCTCTCTTCATCTCATCCACCTTTCGGTTTCCAGGGCACAATCCACATCAGCCTTTCCAATATTCCTTCTCCAAAACTCTTCCGCCCTTTGCCCTGGCGTTCACATTCATTTATTTGGATCGCTTCCACCTCTGAGGGAATAATCCGCTAACTGGTTCATTCATACGGATGACATCATCAAATCCCTTCGTTGCCGTTGGCTGGATTAATCCTGCTCATTCTCTTGCACTGACTGAGTTCATTATGGAGGCACAAATCCAGTCGGTTTAAAAAGAGCGAAGGGGTCCAGGCTACTACTGAACAAGCTCCAGGGGAAGACAGTGAGTGAGTGAGACAGATAGTGAGAGAGGACAGAAGGGGAGGCGGAAGAAGGACAGAGAAAATAGCAGTCACTTCAGGCTGCGGTCAAAGTCCAGTATTAAACTAAAACTATGGATTTTGGGATCTGCATTTGCACAAGGCTGAAGCAATTCAAGTTATGCACCTTGTAGTTTTGAAGAGGAGGGTAGGGGCAGGAAAGAGTCTATGGTGGTAAATTTGTGCAAGTGTGCATAATATGCATGCAACAGGATAACAAGCGACACAGTGTTTATATATATATATGTATATACAGTATATACAGAGTCATGAGTCCTTTAAGGTTCAACGGCCCATTACACCAAACAAACATTCCATATCATTTAAGGTGCTGTGGTAATATCATAGTTGTTCAACCAATAATAGCCTACAAATAAACTGTAGTGATGTGCCAAATGGTGTTAGAATTTATGGGATATTATGGGATTCCTCTAATCAACTGTTCTTCTTCCACCCAGAACAACTGTTGGTCTAAGCCTTAGGCTAGAGAGAAAGCTGTTCCTTTATATGATGCAATGTGGTTCTGAAAGCATCATGACTACAAGGTTGAGAATAACATTCCAAAAAGATCTTCTTGTCTGGTAAAGTTAAAAAGATTAACTTGGAAACCATATTTTTAAAGAAAGAAGAAAACAAAGGCATACTTTACTGTTTAAGTAAATACTTTCAGAAGTAGCTGTTTCTATTGTGCAACATTTTAAAGTTCTTCTTCAGGGCAATAAATAATAAACATCAATTAATAAAGCTATTACAAAGCACTTTCATTTTGTGTTGATTTTGGCAGTATTTCTGAGTTCTGACACTCTGATCCGCTTAGTCCTGGTTCTGGTTCTCACAGGCCTCTCTTTCCACCAGCAACCCCAACAATAGGGCCTGGGCTTCCAGCAGCGTGGTGTCGTGTTGGGTCCCAGTGGCACAGCGCATGGTAGACATTACTTCACTATACCTTTACGTAGACAAAAGTTGTTTTTGCTATATTAATGCCCTGTATGTTAAGTACCCCTCTTTTAAGAATAACAATTTTCTCGCTGATGGTTTCGTTTGCTAATGTATGTGATATAGAGGTAATTTAGTAAATCGGTAGTAAATTGAGTACAGCTCAAACTAATTCATCTCAGGGTCCATGTTTCTATCATTACAAACAAATACCACCTCTGCATTTAGTAGTCAAAAACAATTTGTAACAATTTAAGAATAGAAAAATTGCCACACCTTAATGCCAACAGAATAAATAAGACCCTGATATCGTTGAACTTAACTAAGCCACCTAATGTAAAAGTTTAGTGTATAATCCTGACATAGCTTTATCTGTTTCCTGGAAATGTAGACTATTAACATTTCTGCTGTTACTGTGGGGGCTGCACTTAGCTAATTTAGGTTATACAAAACTACATAGCTATAGGCAAGAACCAGAGTGAGGAGGGGAGCATACAGTAGATGGAGACTACATAACAGGATCCACAGGTGCAGTGTACTAGCAGCTTGTCTAACCAGATCCAGGTTAGCTGTTGTGTGGAAGTCTCTAGTATTTCCTGGGAAGACTGTGGGGGATTCACTAGACTATGCAAAGCTAGGTGGGTCAAGAGAGGGAGGTGGGTGAGGGGGGGGGGGGGCTTTAAGCTCCTCGCGTGACTTAACTGATAGGATTGCTTTGACTAACGGGCATTTAAGTGCTAGTGTGACCCAGCGGCAGCTCGCGAGGTCAGAGATGGGGCTGTGGCCAATGACAGGATAAATAAGCTCTGGCATTCCAGTTATAATAATAATAATTAAGCCTTTATTAGTCCCACAATGGGGAAATTACAATTCTCTGCATTTAACCCATCCCGGAGGAGCAGTGGGCTGCTAAGAAGCGCCCGGGGAGCAACTTGGGGTTAGGCGACACCTCGGCATGTTGACTGTAGAGGGGTTCGAACCACCAACCTTGTGGTTGCGGGACGAGCGCTCTACCTCGTGTGCCACAGCCGCCCATTATGTCTTTTTGTGCCACAGCCGCCCAGCCGTTATGCATTATGTATAATTGCTTGCCTGAATACATGTACACTGTGCTGCACGTACAGCGTGGCGTCAACGTGGTATAGGAGACGCCTGTGCATGCATTGATTAGGTTTCTCCAAGTATTCCATTGACATAAACACAAACTGGAACAACATGGAGGAATAGTGGGAGAAATCAGATATTGGAAAACAGAGTAGTCACCTTACACTATAGTAATTTAAGTGCTGACTGGGGATAGTGATGTAAGGCTGGGTTCATGCTTTTAGCAGGAAAGTTAGAGTTAACGCGATTCATTTCGTTCCTCATGTTTTCTTCTCAGAAAATAATTTTGGAAGTTCAGTAGATGCCACTATTCTCCTGCTGTAGTATTGAGCCATTCTTTCAATGCTCCATTAGCAGCAGAGACTAAGTTCTGTATTACAGACCAGATTGTTGTGAAATTTACAGTGACTATTAATGCCACCCCAGCATGACGGTGCAAAATTGTTGACTCTTGATATTTCATCTAATGGCACCATCAGGCCAAAACTTTCCACTTGAGCAACACTTGGGGCCATGCCAAGATATAATGCCTTAATACACATAATAAACAGAGGATCAATCCATTTGTTTCTGGTGATCAACTGACCTTTTGTCCAGGATATCTTCTGTTCAAATGTTCAACACAAAACAAGCAATATTTCAAGAGATTGCCACCCTCATACACATGACGTTTGGTCCATCTGACAGCTTTGTAATGTGTGGTATGGGAAACATTAAGGATATATAGTATTTTGTCATGCATATGCTTATGCTGTCTTTGTTTCAAATAGATGAAGGGTCTTGGTATTCGTCATTTTTCTATTTTTAGAGACCTGTAGGCTTTAGTGAAGAGTTACATTGAAGCATTCTTATGTAGGCTGAGGATGTGTGTTCAGCCATCATGTAAATAGTGATGGGAGTTACCAGGGTGATTACCACAGAAAGTGAGAGCTAGTAAACACCCATCATCCAGGATGTTTTCCGTCTCTGTGTCCTACCCAAAATCCCAATAAAAGATGTGAAATTCAATGTGATACACAGATTTTAATCTTCTTTAGAATTTACGCATGGCTGACTTTTTGCAGACATTACACACAGAGATAAAATCTGTGTGATATATTCCAGTCAGAACCAAAAAAAAAACAACGCATTTTAAAGTGTGGACAACACAACCGTCTGTGGTTCAACTGGTCAGTCGCAGGAAAGGGAGTGGTTGATCATCCATGTTTATCTGCCCCCCCCAAACCCTACCTTCCCCCCTCTCCCTCCCTCCCTCCTCTAGCCAGATGACACACATTGTGGCTGATCTGTCAGTGCGCTGGCATCGTCGGAGCAGGACATGCATGATGTGTCAGAGATAGAATGTCACGCTAGAGGCCCCTGGATTGAGAGGGGGATGAGAAGAGGAGAGGGAGAGAGAGAGAGAGAGACAGAGAGAGAGAGAGAGAGAGAGAGAGAGGGAGATGACAGATGAAGCGCGATCGACAATAGAGCGCGGTACACAAAGGGAAGGATGGAAGGGAAACAGGTGGATTGGAGGTGTTAGGCAGAAAGAGAGACAAGGATGGAAAGGAGGGATCAAGTGAGGGGGATAAGCACACAGAGACAGATAGAAGGAGATTATTTCGAAGGCCAATGCTGCACATTCTCAGCGCACGCATAAGGACGGAAAGGTGGCTGCTTACACAACACACACAGACTTACACACACACACACACACACACACACACACACACACACACATGCACACAATGGAGGTTGCCAAGAAAGACCTGCTGGGCGCCTGCAGAGACATGAGTCATAGTATCCATATCACTACGCCACAACACATACAAACAAACATATTGTGCTGCTTGAGTACCGCCGTTACAGGCATTTTGACATTTCCCTGACAACAAGTGGAAGATCTGAAGGGTTCTGCCCGGCTGTGTTGAAGGAGTGAGAGGAGAGCAGCAGCTTTCGCATCGCTCTAGTTGGTACAGTACAAGAGAGCAGTGAGTTATAGCTGGCCTCTTACAACAAAGGTAGAGCCTGTGCTATGTGTAGTAGGTACACAGTTGTGAAATGTGCTCCGTGTGGGCTGGTGTGTGTCAGTAAAGACATAGATGGCTAGTGGGTGTGTTTGCTAATGTGTGTTAGCGGAGGATGTAGTGTGTTAAAGCAAGTGTGTGTGTGTGTGTGTGTGTGTGTGTGTGTGTGTGTGTGTGTGTGTGTGTGTGTGTGTGTGTGTGTGTGTGTGTGTGTGTGTGTGTGTGTGGTAGCGGGGATTTAATGGGATTTCCAGCTCAACAGAATGCGCCTGCTCGTCCAACACCGCCAAACATGTTCGGGCACGTGCACGCACACACACAAACACACACACACACACAGTCCTCGTATCGATCCGACCGCCAGCCGCAGGGTCATTCATCAGATCGTTGGACACACCCAGGTGTGTTTTACTGTTGGCCAATGCTCAGCAGCGCATTCGAGGAGCAGACAACCATCATCTGAGACACGGCAAGAAAAAGAAAAAGGAGAGAAACGGAGAGGTGGATAAAGAAGGGGAAATCTTACAGTGACAAAATGTCAGTACTTTGAGAAAGGACAGATCTGTGGAAATTAGAAAATGTATTATGCATAAAGATTTGCATGTTGTGTCCCACATGTAAGATTTAGACAACTAAAACACTTAGCTTAGGCAACACTGTCTTTTATCTAAGATCACAGTTTTTCCCTAATCTTATCAAAGTGCTTTCAGCTGACAGAACAAATAAAAATGTTCATCATACTTTAGTTGGCAAGAGGAGCAATAACAGGAAAAACATATAAACTGTCTGAGAACATTTTGCAGATATGTTCATTATTGATATTTCCCTGTTATGTTGATAACAACCTAGTCTTGGCAGCGTTGTGTTACATAGAAAATTGATTGTGAGTGCAAATTATCTGTGTATAAAATCAATTCTTTATCCTGTAGGGTTGTAAAACCGGGTTCATACTTAATGCGGAAGTGCTGCAAAGCACCACGATATTGTGAGCGCTGCCTGCTTACTTTCGGCTCCCATGTTAACCAATTGGGACTGAAAATGGGCAATGGATGAACATGTCTAGGTGTGGAATCCAATATGGGCGTAATGCCTTCTATTTCTACTAAAAACTGATTTATTATGGCCATAGTTCATGTTTTCGCCATTCACTCTCAACATAATTCTGTTGTGATGTTGAGTATTTCATACAAGCAATCTATAAACTACCTCAGACATTATGCAGATTTACTGCCACCAACAATCAAGCCTGACAATCTCCTAATTAGTGGCCATATAGTCATAAAGACTGAACGCGCTGATAATGACTGTCACATCTCTGAGATACAACACGACCTGACATACAGCAGCCTCCACCTCCACCTCCACCCCAATGACAGAAACAGTTGCCCCCAACCCCATAGCAACAACTCCTTGGCCTTGTCATGGTTGTATCTCTGATTCAATTACCTTGACCTCGGCGGGTGCCTGGGCCTCCCTCCCAGTCTTGCTCCTGTAGCCCGGGAAGGTTAATTGAAACGGAATGCAACATTAATTTCCTTATTAATGAGAGCAGGTGACTGGCCGCTAACTGTAGGAGAGGGTGACCTCATGGAGACTTTTCTTTTTTTATTCTTCCCCTTTTTAGGGAACGCAATACGATCATTGTGTATCAAAATGTACCAATGTGTGATATGTGTGTCTTTGGCCTTTGCACTGAGCTATAAACACCCTTAGCATATGTAACTGGCGTTTGAGCTCATGAAGAGGAACTGAATGTACTGTTCTCGCCTGATATCAAAGAACGCACACTAAATCGGGACACACGATCAAATGAACGCACACAACTTCAAAAGCACTGCGACCCTGGTATACCACACTCTCGGCTTACTTTGAAACTCTGTAGTTACCTACAGCTTGGCGCTAACACTGCTATAGATTAGAAGGTCAATTATGTGTGTTAAGAGAGCCCATTGACAGGGCTTAGCCTCCTGCATTTGGCTTCTCTCTTAATGCATGGATGGTAGCTATTAGCTTCCAGTCTTAGAAAAGTAATGTCAGGTCAGCAGTTTTGACATCTACAACCGCATATTTGCATGACAATGTGCAATTCTTTTAAGAATTTGTATGCCGCTGATGGTTGTTATGTACTATTTATCCGTATTTAAAGGTAGGCCTGCCTGCTTTAACCCTATGTCATTCAAAAGTCCCCAAAATCTTAGACTAACTTTAATTCATCCGGCACCGGCCACAACAATACTCCACGTGTGTGCATTCTAGTGCATCATGCCCATCATCTGTCAAAACATGATAAGATATAAAACTCTACGGTGACTGGAACAAGCAGCCTCTTCAATCTCCCTAAACAAATACCAGGCAAATGAATGAATTTTGAACAGCCACCGCCGCCTCTATCACAAGACGGATCTCTGCTTTATTTCATTCCGGCACCTTCAGACGCTTTTTCCGGAGGATGCAAGCAACTTGTTCTTATTTTCTTCCCATTTGTCTCTTCCACCAGCCTACCCCCAACTTCCTTGTTTAATCACAGAGTCTATTAAAAAGGCAATTAAACATCATGCAGGTAATATGTATAATCCATTGAACAAATCCTGGATCAAATATGCAAATAGCAATATTGGAGTGTTGATTAGTGTGCCTTTTTGCCTGCACTATTGATTCAGTAGAGTTAGAGCGAGACCTTGTGCCCTTAAGTGGCATGCTGCCTGGTTTTAAGGTCTAGCATAAAGTGCACAGATATGTCTTTTTTGTTAAATTTATGCAACATGCTTTCGAAGGGAATTTCGCATTTTTGCCAAGAGGTTTTCTACGAGTATTGCCGCACATTTGGCTGGGACGTGACTTTTCCCACGTGAAAGCACTCTGCAGGATGTCTTGTAGTGTTTAACCCCTAAGGCTAACACCCCAAAGCTATGTGAAAATGCATAGCAACACGCCATTCTAAGGAAATATCACTTTAACTGAGCGAAGAATAAAGAGAATACAAATGTGTATTTGGAAATTCAGGGTTGTGGGAAATTGTCTGATTGCTCTATCTCAGGGTCAGCAAGACACCTGCTTTGGTAACCAAAAATATTTAGATAAGAAAAAGAGACAAACAGGGATCCATCTGTGTGTCCGTGTGTGTGTGTGTGTGTGTGTACAGCAAAATCCTCACATTGTTACAAACTAGCAGGTTACAAGAGTTTCACCAGCTACGCGGTACAAAGATCAAACAACCTGAATGCAATTAGAGCTGCATCCAAATGAATTCAGGGCAAATACGTGCTGTTATCATCGCTCCACTCTGAAGGATGAAAAATGACGACTCTCTTCATCATCATAAAAGAAAGCTTTGGACACAAAGAGTGAGAATCACACACAGCAACCAAAGCACTCGCCAGAGTAACATGATGGCATTTAAAAAGTATTTGCTTGACTGATGTTCAGGATGCTTGTTCATGCCTGTCTGCCCAGGTCTCTGTTGTGGAGTTGACAGAGGCCATACAGAGCAGACACACAGATCAACAGGTTATTAGCATAAGCCCAGGAAAGTATCCAAACAGGCACATTGAAATGTGAAAATAATTCCATCTTCAACCGCTATAAATAAGAAAAAATATAACTGCTTTATCGCTTTCTCAGCTTGATGCAGTTTCTCTTAGGGGGCTTTGCCGTTTTGTTTTGAAAGATTAAAAGTGGAGGAGTACAAGCCGGAGGGAAAGGAGGGGGAGGAAGGGAGGGTGTTTGGTGACAGAGGATGGAGGGGGAGAGGAGGATGGTGGGGTTTGTGTTATTGATGTGCAGCGCTGGCTCAGATAAAGGATTGGTGGGAGCCAACCAGCTCCTATCTGGCTCCTCCAGCCAAAGGCCTGTTTGCTTTCTAGGAGTTGCCGTCGACCAAAGTTTGTCTGTGTGTTTGTGTGTCTGTGTATGTGAGCTGGGAGGCTGGAGAATGGAAAGAGAGATAGTTGGGATGGTAAGCGTGTAGAGGCTTTTTCGGAATTAGATTCTGCTTCCCTAACAGCAAAATTAAGGTACAATCGGAGGGAGAGGGAGGGAGGGAGGGAGAGAGAGAGAAATTCTCAGGGTTAAGCAAGGATAGTGTATAGTAATGGACCGAGCGCACTGTCACAGATGGAATATGATTACCATAGATCCATTTATGTCATGCTTTCAAAAAAAAAATAAATAAAGGAGGGAAAAAATTAGAAACGCCCATGTGGCCGAAAATAATCTAAGGACGAATCAATATGGTTAGTAACGGAGCGTCAACAGAGTTTGATGAAGAGGCAGCTTTATCAAAAAGATATGTTTCATAGATGGGGCTCTTGATTTATATAGACAGGGGCCCAATGATGCAACATGAATTACTGGCCTGTTAGAATGCAGGGATTGAGAAATGGAGGGCTAAATGAAGCCGCACTGTGGGGGATGGGCCGGAGAGGAAGGATGTCTACTCATCATCAGCATCTCAATGTCAGCACAGAGAGAGCACTACTCGCTGAACCACCATGTTAAAATCATACACGGCATTGGGAGATGATCACAAATTACTCAAGTAATCAGTTAAAACTATGCAAGTTACCAAAAACACTATCTTGAGGTTGCAACTGTTGCTGATAAAGTACCACCACGGTTTTAAACAAATAGCTATTTTAATTTGTCAATGTCATTACTTTCTTTCTTCATTAAATGTAATAGTTTTATAAAGCAATTATTTTTCACAAGTCTTTCTGTTTCCACGCGGATGATTGATGGTGCTTTATGATTTTGGATACATGGTAAGTGAAATTTCTGAACGCAGACAAGTCGTAAGTAGCACCATATATACTGTAGTGAATCAATGATTATAACAAGCTGAACAGTAGAGAGCTGACGTACATAATGTTCATCCAGCATTCTACAAACACCACATTTATAGTATACTTTGGAGGACAGTTGGTCACATGTCTTTTTTTCTAAAAATCTACAACTGTATGCCCGAGGAACATGTCATAGTGTGTCTTTCCATCTAGTTATACTTCAACTCCCTGGATTGAGGTTTATCAAACTTCAAACACAGGATAATATTTAACAGTGAAATCATATTTTAGGAACTTGCAGAACATCCTGCTTTCTTATGGTATACTATTTCACAGCTTATAATGCGCATCTACAGAGTTTATTTACAGGATCCAAAGTTCACTGGTGGCAATGATTCACTGTTATAATCCATACAACAATCATTGATGAGTGAATATCTGAATTCAGTGGTTTTCAGTGCAGTGGTGCCTATTTTAATGTGTCAAGTAAATGGGGATTACAGTTGTTTTTGCAAAACTGGTTTTAAGGATATTTTGTAATCAAAAATAAACTTTTGTTTCTTTTGTGACTTTGTTTTAGTAAATTTAAACCCTTCATGATCTGTTTTATGGAGCGCAAACTTTGTTTTGAAAATCAAGATTCTCTGAAATACCTTTAAAGAATTATGTCCTTTAAATAAAATAAGAAAAAATTTGGATTTTTCTTCTTATCCTCGTCCTTTCCACCCCTCCCCTCCCCTGCTCCCTTCATAATGAGTGATGCAGGCTCTGTGCAACCCTCCATTTGTTTGACCCTGCAGGAGGGGAACTGATGTGCTTATCCATCAGAACCGCACGGCTCCATTTACGGGACGGACCCCTGCCTCTAAAGCAGCTCCTCCAGCCGGCACCAACAGCTGCCCGCCTGTCTTAAACACACGTCCACCAAGGGCAAGGGCAGATCCCCAACGCTAACACTGAAGCTCCTTCAGCTCCAACTCTGTTGACTTGTGCGGCTACGAGGGGAACGCTCAGTCAAAAACAATGAAGTGCACCGCATCTCAATGTCGATCCCAGGGACGCCCTGATTGAGCATGTTGGCTTTCTTTCCCATTGAGCACCGGTTTGACACTAACTCATGAGCATTTGAAAGTTGCAATCAATTACACCACTGTCTGAGACACACAGAAGGTTTAGTAGGGTTATGCTGAATAATTAAAAAGCACTCGAATCTTTCTTGGTTGGATGGAATCTAAATGCTCCCAGTGCGTCGAGGCCCCATTCAAGAAACCTGACGTTTCAGCTTCATATATAATATATTCTTTCATCAACTTATAATTTGATCCGTCAGCTTATGCATGCAACTCTCCCATTCAAGTTTCCCCCGTGCCGAATACGTCATGGGGCGAACACACTTCGGTGGGGCCCCACTTTTCCAGCCCATTCATGGTCTCGCTTTGCAGGGGTGGGATATATCATTAGAAAGCAGACAGGGGCGACGTTTGCTGGCATGTGAGTGAGGAGGGGGAGGAGGAGCAAGAGGGGTGAGACAATGTCATGTGCCTACACATAGAAGAGAGCTGCAACTGATACCCCACCACAAAGGCAAATGCGCGAGCAAGAAAAGGGGCTGGCAGTGGGGAGAGCGACTCCACCAGTGTTAGCTGGCTTCCCATTTCCACACTGGCAGCTCAGTCATGGGACTGAAACTCCATCCGCTCACTGGAAAGTGCAGCTTGAACAATCTGTTTCAAGAGGAGGCTCTGTGTGGGTGCAGATACGTCACAGATCTAATTTTCATTTCTTGAGTCTTAAGCCAAGTGCAAGTGCTTAGCATTCTACTGAGATATTTTTGCAGACAAGCATCAGGTAAATGCTTCTACCTGGCTATAGATTAATTGCATCTCAATAATATGCTTCCAAGAAGAGGCACATTAAATAGTCATAACGTGGTAATAACAGCTTTGAAAACTTTGTTGTGTCTGCAAGATACCTGAAAAGAGTGCGTTGGAGTAGGTATGCACCTGCAGGTGGTTGCCTCTTGCAACCCTTGTTATGTTTAAACCTGGCAACATAACTGATTCCTGTGAAGTAATGGCCCTGGTAACACTGTGCAGATTTTAGTGAACATTAACATCTCTTTTACACCAGCTGACTGACTCATCCATGGAAACTTTAGACTCAAGTGTCGCTCATTTCCATCACACATGAGACTGTATCTCTAGTGCAAATCCGAGAGGTAGCTCACTTTCCCAAGCTCACCACCACCATCAACCCCCTAACCCCCAGCCATCTGACTGTAACTGTAGCCTCATCCCAGGGTGCGTAATCTCTCTCATGTTCCCGCCTCTCTCCGTCGTCGTCTAATCCAACTTGTTCCCTCTGCTGCTTCAGGCTTGACATGGAATGCCACAGGTCACGGCTGGGCCAGTTTATTCAGGGGGGGGGCAGGTGCTGTCACAAGGTTTGTTTCCATGGCGGCAGAAATATGCCAGTCATTTTTTTTTTTTAAAGGCTAAAGACATGGCTTCCACTGGCCCCTCCTCTCCCCCCCTGCCCCTGCCTCCCTCTCTGTGCCTACATTTGGCTTCCTCTTGGGCTGTGTCACGAGTTGTGTCAGTAGCAGTTGCAGTCTGGCCGGGGAGAGCGCTCGTCATGGGCAGGGGATTGGCTACGAATCTTCCATTAAAGTTGGCCTGCAGTATGAAGCACATGATTTGAGTCAGAGTAGAAGGGAATGACTCAACAGCACATTCACTGCCAGATAAGGAAGAGCCACATACACAACACCTCCTTAGGATGATATTGCTACACTGCCAAGAGAGAGAAGTCCTACTTTCAAACTTCTTTCTTTGCCTTCCAGATGCATCACAGATTGTTTTCTTTTTCACTTGCAAGTGCAGCCGTTACAAGATTCATATACATTATACTTATATAACCATCATTTTTAGATGTTCTAAACCATGAAAGGGAGGTCAAGGGGGAAGATTTAATTATAAACACAACCTTTGACAACATATCCCAGGTGCACGAGCAAACGGTGCCGCTGCTGACAGTGACAATGAGACACGTGCAACCACCACACTGGCAAAGCAACCTTCCTGCTGTTGGAAGGGTCGTCTCAGTGTCAGCTGTCAGTGATGTAAAGCTGGAAGCTCAGTGGAGTATTTTGACCTTTAGCTAACTATGATGTCATCCTCTTGCTCATTTACATAGCTAACAGAGCTGTTCTCTGGGAAACTGTATCACAAGTAGTATTGAGTATTTAGTACACATGTTTTCCGTCTCTTTGCCTTTGATATTTAGTAATGTTTGTGTGACACAATATCAAAAATTACACCCCCATCTCCTGGTTTAATCAAAGTGTTACCTCTAAAGGGAAACTGCACTCGTAGTAAATTAAAAGACTGCACACATTTTGTATTGAACCTGCAATCTTCAAGCATCAGATGAAACAGACTCCATAAAAACAAACACTCCTTTTTCATTTCATCCACTTGATTCTTCCTTCTACTTCTCATCACTCTTCAAAGGCGAAGGTTGACTCTCGCAGCTCCAGGGTGTGCTTGTTCTTCGGCGCGTCTGTATCCCTTGCCTCGTTACTGAGCTTCACAGACAGTATAATTTCAGCCTGACACTGCCTTGAATGTGCCGCTGTCAAGTCGGAGCGCGGCGGAGTGCGAGTTGAGGGATGCAGGCTCAAAAATGTCACTTTCATTCTGGCTGAGATGAGAGCGAGAAGAAGAACGGGGGAGGGCTGGTGGATGGGTGGCTGGAAGAGGCCTTGGAACAACTGTTTAAATCATGACAGGAAAATGACCGCAGCCTAAAGAGGTTTGTGTGTGTCTGTGTGTCTGTGCATGCACAGAGACGGATCAACAGCATGTGCAAGAGTGTGCTCGCCTGTGGAGTTTATTGTTCTCTTGGCGTAAGCATGTGTGCATAAGTCGATCAGGGACTTCATGCAACTCTTGTAAAAAAAATTGTAAAAAAAGTGTACGTGCTTGCCTGAGAATGGACAAAGAAACTAAAAACTGTACTATCTGCACAAGGTCTAGCTTGTAAGTCCATCAAGTGTGTGTAACAAATGTGTTCTTGTCTTTCCCGCCGTATGTGTGAGTGCGTGTGCCCGCTTGTGCTCCAGCATATCTGGCCCCGACTACAAAGCCCCTCTGTTCTTAGCATGAGCTCCATCTCTGGGCCTTGTCAAACAAACGGCTCCTGGCGCCTCTCCCCTGGGCATGTGCCACGTCCGCTGCCAGGTCCGCCATGGCTTGTGGAGACCCTGTTCCTGGCATCTTGCGAAGCGCTGCTAAGCATTAACGGAAGTCCCCTCCGTCCTCGTTTACATTCATTAAAACGGTAGCACTGGGCTCCCCCAGAGCGTTGGGAAGGCTTCGTCCAAGCCTGCCGCAGCCGATAAACCGGGGCCACCTCTCACTGCCCATTCGCTTTGCTTTCTTCTGCTTTTTCCCTGTGCCACTCTCTGTCTGAGATGGCGCCCCACAGCACCCCTCTGTGGGCATTGGGCTCTGGTCTGTTGGCAGGATTTTGTCTGTCTTGGTCTTTACTCTTGCTTTTTTTTCTCTTTGTTGTTTTTTATTTTTTAAGTTAAAACGGCACAGGTTGTCACTGTTCCAAGACTTAAAGGGCAACCATATGAAACGGCATTGGAACCTGTTTTGTGTGTGTTTCTGTGGCTTTGGTACAAGCCTCGACTGTGCAGGTAAAATACTGAGCACAACTTCATAAACCAGAGGCAGACAGTTTAACATTTCAAAACTCAAACACCACTACTGCCTTTAACTGCCACTTATAAACAAAAAGCACGAGGTTTATCATGTTTAAACAATATGTGTTCAATACACTACAGTGCAAGACTAATCTTGAGGATTTGGTCATTGGGGTCTGGAGATGCACACTGGAACTGAAGCACTTTCAGTAAGGTTGTCTGGACAGATATCTCGGAGAGTTTAAGCACCTCACGTTCCAATTTTATTCAGACTCATTAGATCACTGGACATGTTGCCTTGAAGGGAACCAACTGTCCTGTACCTTGTCTTCCTTTTTTTGTGGTACAGTCTTTTGGAAATGTTAGGTCTAGGGTTGGGACCTGAACCTTGTCGGGTGGTTGGGGAACAGCGGTTAGCTTCTTGCTCTCATTTCGCGCCTGGCTGACTAAGATTCTTCATTGTCAACATGCTAACCCCTTAGCTCAACCGGCATACAGAACATAGAGATGACAAACATGTGCTTGACACAACACACAGCAGCAACTACACTATGACCTCTGGGGGGGGGGGCTGCAGGCTGCTGCTACCTGGTGTATTCTAAGCTTTGAGGTGAACATTGAAGCAGGTATGACAGGAAACATTCCCGCTGTACTCAGCCCTTAGAGTCCTTAATGCCAGAAACATTTGAAATTAAGCTGACTGATCACTAACATCACTCCCCCGTGCCTCGACTATGTCTCTGGGGTCATTCTGTTGTACTGAATGGATGTTTGTGCATGCGCGTGTGATGGATGAAGGTAGATGCAGGGGGTGTGGCTGGGCAGAGAAAAATATAACCTCTGGCGAGATGAGATGATGCCACTCTGGAAGGGAAGATCAGGGAATGTGCTCTTGGAGGAAAGACAGGCCCTTGGCTGTGGGGGGGGGGGAGGCAGAGCTGACAGATTGGCTAAATAGAGAGACGAGGGTTGCAAGTCTTAATTACAAACAGCAAGTAGGGATAAGGAGAGGGATTAGGTCATCCATGGAGCACGGAATTAGAGGAAGAAGAGGGGAAAATAAATAGCTGACTTTAATTAGCATTGTTGGTGGGGCAGTCACGTGTTAGCGTTAACCCCAAACAGCTAAAGCTAGCTGCCATTAGCATTCATATAACGAGGGCTGAGTGCAACCGGGCCATTTCGGTAGCAATTACTTTAGCCTGGCTAGTGGCGACACGCTGGGACACTACACATAAAGATAGTCACTGCTGCAGGGGCGACAGAGGCCAAGGGAGTGAGTGATTGAGGAAAAGCGACTGGATATTCACTCCAACCAGCCTTAGCATGTCATTAACTTCCTCCCCATCCCTGCACTCCCCCTGACTGGACATTATGAGCTTATCACATAGAGCAAAAGGGAATAATTACCCAAATACTATCCAGCACAGCCATCTTTAATCAGAGGAGTGTGTAATTACTGCCACACAAACGACTTCAGTTCATTACGAGGCTGCCGTAACATGTCCAACGATGGATTGTTCATCATTCTGGAGTGTATTATTTACTAACGCGGCAGCAAACCAGGGACAGATAAATACACAATTGTCATTAAGGAGGAAAAGAAAAATGGATGTGCCGGTCAGACGAGCATTTTTCAAAGACGCATATTAAAAGCCTAAAGTGGTGAGAGACATTAGAGGGCAAGTGAGATGAGAGAGGAACCCCGGGCGACTGATGGCATGTTTTAAAAGCAACTTCCACTTGATTAAGTCCCTGTTCTCCGAAATAATCTAATTTCTGCATATTTAAGTTAACATTTGCATTCGTTTTCTGACATTCCCAAATCTGTTTATGGCAGGGCTTTATTTCTTCCCCGGCATACCGCTCCGGAAAGCATTTTCCAAAGCTTGTTGTTTTTTGTGTTCCTTGAAGTACACGTGATGTGTATTTTCCTGGGGTCCAGTAGCACACTAATCTTCTGGAGCCAGATGTGCTGGTAAAAGGCAAGCCACAAAGCCGCCACCACTAGACGTCTCTGCATCGCTCCTGGCCAGATATGATGCTGCATCCCTGGGGGCATTAGCTGGGAGCTTTGCTGCGCTCCAAATAGAACTATGCTCCTGCTCTGGAGACAGCAGCATAATGGAACAGTGTGAGGGAAGACGACCAGTCAAACTTGAGGTCTATCATGGGAAACCACTGGTACGGCACTTTCAAAAGTAATACATGTGTGTTTTTAAATGATAATGAAAAAACAATTGTTTATGTTAAGTGACAGAGAAGCTGAGCTGTTGCAAGCCCATGTGATATGTGCACCTGATCAACTGCTTTAACCTTATCCCGAGACTATGTAGGAAAAACTATCATAACATTCTTCATTAGGTATCAGGGAACAGGGAATTAAGGAACCAGACATTTTTTTCCAACTTTGGGTCTTTGTTACAGTCTACAAAGATGCATTTCTAAGCTGTTTTATCCCAATGATTACTGTGCATTGATGAACCAATCAATCATAGCAGCGTGAGGCAGTTTTGAGAAAAAGTATGCTGGATTGCATTCGGATCTGCATCCGCCATGAAGCATTTAAAAATGTTGTGCTATTTGGAAGGCTGGAAAAGCTATGCAACAACAACAAGCGGCAGCAGCATTTCTATCTCGATTGAGTGGCGGTAATTGTCGAGTTGTCAAGCGGGCTTTTGTGGCCGCAGACGGAGCTGGCAGAGCCCATCAGTAGAAAATTACAGAGCAAAAGAACAATCAGCTTCTCCTCTGTTACTTAAAAAGAAAGAGTTGCCCAACAACAAGGGGGATCCAAACAGAGATGAAACAAACCCCAAAAGGAGACTGTTTACCTCACTTTGTCTTTGTCTTGAGAGGGAAATGTCAACCGGAACCCAAACAGGAAAAAAGGAAGAAAAGGAGAAAATCAACTCAGGCCGCCATTGCTCATTCCTCAAACATCTGACAACAAATCATTATGCCGTCGCTGCGATTGATTAACAGTCACCTGGTAATTGATATCATCAATGGGAGGGTTGTTTTTAATTCAAGGCTCTCACAGGCGGGCCTTCTTTTGCCATGAAAACATTAGAAATGCTCCTTTTTTTACTGCCACTTGTCTCTGAGGCAACCAGCTCAATTCATCAACTAGTGTTCAGAGCAACGGAATTAAAGCCATACAACTGCTCAAACGAGATCCCATTTTATGGGCTGAAGTTGTTGCAACCAATCACATGCTGTTTCCCCCTTTGGCTGACCTCCCTTTGATACCAATGTGACAACAACTTCGGTTAACTGCTAGTATCTCTTAAAGACGATCCTCAGTAATTGTGTCCCCTGTTTCATAACCTTGTTTTCTGACATAAACATTTAGTAGCAGTTTGTCTGAAGCTTAGAAAACCCTATATGGATGAATATTCTGTATTTAACATACATTAAAGCACCCCCTTTTGATCATTCCATCTGAAAATTACATGTACAACATATAGAGATTAGAGTTTGTATCAGGGTGTGTTGACAATGGCTCACAATGTACCTTTGACGAGTACTGGCAGGAGGACAGTGAGGGTCTGGCATAACTGACAGGGCAAGCCTGCTTGTCTGGCCTTGATCGTTGTGCATGTTTAGCCAGCCTGAGCATGCAGGGTCACCCGCATGACTAAAACCAGTGTGACAGGAGACACTTCTGGACCTATGAGAGGGGGTTGTTTTGTCACCACCTGCTTCACGGCTCATGCATGTGAACAAATCCTTCGTGGTGCACACACATGTCGCCCCCTCCTCCCCCTACTAAATGCAGACAAACCACATTTACTAGATCAATACCCTCAAACAAATCCTCAATCTGTAATTACTCTCTAACACCCAGACAGAAAATGATAATCTGGAACACAAACACCCATCTGTATTTAAGGTGGCCTGCCTCTCTTGACATCTGGCTCTCACTGAATTACAGTGGGCCCCCACACAGAGCAGCGAACCCATGCTCTGAATTGCGCAGGTTGGGAAACAGCAATGAAAGGTTCGCCTGTACCCTCTGTTCGTTCCACTGCCTTGCTCCTGGGGCTAAAATATGGCAGCCATCCATTGCAGGGAGTCTCCTCGAATGGCGTCCGCCATGGGGGCTGAGCAAATAACATTTACCCTGATGCTCATACATATGGCATCCTGAATGTTATTCTAGGGCAGGAAATAGGCTTAAGTGAGAGTCAGGAAAAAGTAAACGAAAAACAGATTATAAATAATTACATAGTGCTATTTACGTGTGGTGTGTGTGTGTGTTCATTAGGAAGAACAGTGACTCATCAGAGTTAATAGGGTCTAAATGCTTTGTCTCACGCAGTGTTGGCTGAGGTTGCCGCTTTCCGTTTCTGAAACTGTTTAAGAGCAAAGTGAGGTATGAAAGAAAAACATCAGAGGAAGAGGTGGTAGTGGTATACCGTCACTTTTGACATAACTGGTCACTTAAGTGAAAGCCAGAAGGCCATCGACTATTACCCATAACCCCAACCACCTCACTCCATCGTTCTATGCCATCATCTCCCTGATGGATACTCAAACCCAGTGGTAACCCCACCTCCCCCACTCGAGAGCCCTGTCAGGCTCAAAAGCAATCTTCACATGGGTGTTAGTGAAACTGAGGACGCTTGCACAAACATGGGGGTTGGGTGGTAAGGAGGGGGTATACATATTGCTGTTGCTAGGTAACGAAGTTACTTAAAATCCTTGTATATTTGTCATCACGGCCGTTAGGATGTGAAGGGATACAGGTCGCCACTCGAGTAAGAAACATCAAAGGGCAAAGAAATATAACCGGGATGTGAAGCAAGAGGAAACATCAGTTTCCTCCAATTGGTAACACCTTCATAGAGGAAAAAAAGAATGGAGAGAGAGAGAGAGAGAGAGAGAGAAGAGAGAGAGAGAGAGAGAAAAAACGCTGCACCCTTTGGGCCATGTTTTAGCGTGAAGAGGCAGCCCATTTTGCATGCCTGGCTTATCGGGTGCGGAGGTATGCCTGCGCACTATGTGCAGGTTGTGATAAATAAAAACTGTCTGGGTTACTATATTTTTGTTTAAGTCAGTCTGAGCTCCTGTGTGGTTGCTGCTCCATGTGCACACACACACAAACACACAATGTGTCTTTACTGCACATGCTAGGTGATATCCAGTCCTTTGCTTGTCTGTTTCATCAAGTGCACATGTGGTTTTCACTGGTTCATCACATGTCAAAAGGGTTTAATGCCAATATCAGGCGCCCTTCTATGGCTAGTGCTGAAAATCAATACACCTGAATTCTCCTTTGAGGGTGTTTGGAGCAAAAAAACAAAACAAACGCACAATCACACACACACACACACACACACACACACACACACACACACACACACACACACACACACACACACACACACACACACACACACACACACACACACACACACACACACACACACACACACACACACTGCTCTGCTTGCATGCAGTCTCCCCAGGACACTGTGTCGCCCGGGGCTAAGCTACACCTGTCCACCTGCACTTAGGTGGCTACCAATATGTTTGATACAGAGTGACAGGGTCCTCACCTTGCAACACTTACAATTTTCTGTTGTAGGGAGAAAACTTTCAATTCTTGGTTTACTATTTGTTGTGTGTGTGTGTGTGTGTGTGTGTGTGTGTGTGTGTGTGTGTGTGTGTGTGTGTGTGTGTGTGTGTGTGTGTGTGTGTGTGTGTGTGTGTGTGTGTGTGTGTGTTGTACTAAGGCATAAAAATCCCCAGATGCATTTGTTTAAGACATAAAAGATATAAGTATGAGGGCTTCTGGACCAATCACACTCAAGGGGACCAGACAGCACCGATGTGGGTAGAGGTTGAAATTTAAAAGCCTCAATAACAGTAATGGAGACTTTTACAATTCACTTCACCAAACAACACATTTGTGTCTTTTATGTGGTCAGACTTGTGAAATACTTATTTAAAGGTGGCTGTCATGCTTAGCCCAGTCAAAAGTCCAGATGACAGAAGGAAATGGATCCCCCTCTTTGTCCCTCGTGGTCTAATTTTCAACCAGAATGATCTTGAAATTATTTCTCTCTGTGCTATCAATCGCATTCTTTTTGCCGGGGCTTAGCGCCGTCTCGCGCCATCAACAAGAAGATTCATCATGTCCTGCAAAAAACAAACAAGCGGTGTGTGGTCATCCTACTGTAAGTGCTTCTAATTACATCTTTAAAATCCCGCCAACAAGCTATTAAACATCCACATTCTCATTTTTTCTCATTGCCTTCCACGCTGTCTCGTATCTTGAAACACTGCGAGCAATTAGTCCGAGTGACTTTATTCATTAGGGGCTCAGTCCTAATGATTATTAAACTGCACACAAGTCAGAATGTAACCGCAGGGCTGCATGGTGGGAGAGAGTGAGAACGAAAGAGGAAAAAAAAAAAAGGGACAAGGGGAAGGAAGAGGCGAGGAAGGACGAGAAAGCTGGAGGGGGAAAGAAAAGAAACAAAGGCAAAGGGATGAGGATGAGAGTGTGGGAGAGATGATGGGGATTAAAAGAGAAAAAGGGCAGGAACAGTGTGGACAAAGTCGAATATGGTTGAATTTATAATCAGGGACAAACGGACTCTCATCCCAAGCAAACTGATATGGGTGCAGATGAGGCCGAGCTGTCCGCTAAGAAAATTAGGACGGATCATTTGCATTGTGGCAGGTGGATAATCACCCGTTAAAATCAATCATATAAATCACCCACACAGCCCGCAAACACGTGTATAATACAGAAAATAAATGACAGACAGCAGATGCACCTATAAAACCTTGCAACAAAATGCACGCACACAGTAAATGGTCTAAGGTGCTTGGCAAATGTGTACACACACGGAAAGACTCATGCCCGCAGTGCAAACATGCATAGACTTTACCATGTCCCTGCTGCTCTGTAGCTCTCTTCAATCCACACCTGATGTTATCTCTAAGGGAGATTTATGCACTTGCCGGAGTGAATTTATGAGAGATGGCCTCCTCAGTCAGAGGTACGCCCGCTAAGAAATTGCTTTGTTGGAAAAAAAGAGATAAAAAAAAAAAAAAAAGAGAAGGCAGATTTGAAAGATTTATTTCTATCTACAACAAGGATGCATGATATATTCAATCTGTTTATTTGAGTAAAACAATCATTTCAGCGAGGGAGGCCGACGACACGAATGAATTGTGTTTAGCGCCACCGCCTCCCAACCCCCGGTTTGCAGCGGGGCCTGTGTGTGCTCACTCGAAATCTATTTTGGTTGTCATTGTTTTTTTTTTTGTTTGCAGCGACCGAAGGTGTGGGGGGGGGAGGGGTGGCGGGGTGATGCATCATTTTCTGCCTTTTGTTTGTTTTGCTTTTTTGTTATTGATAGATTGATTGTTACCTTGGACATGAGCGTCGTGATGGAGGATCTGGGGACAAAAACACAAGTGGCAGCTCCTCGCCGTCACCTCACCTGTCAGACTAGCGAGTTCATAAAACATGATCAATATTGCCCTCTCCCCCTCTATCCATTCATCTATTCATTTTTTTTTTCTTCCTCTGGCTCTCTATACTTGGAGCTGAAAAAAAAGGCCTGGTGTCAAAAGCGCAAAAGCAATCCTCCTGTCTCATACAATAACGCAATCATTTAAAGCGTTTTTTCTACTCTTCCTTCTCTGTAAACACACAACGTTTTTTTACTCAAAATAAGTGAATATGTGATGTGAGATACCGGACAAATACTGTAGTACAAATACTGGGATTAATAGAAATAAAGAATTGTGCATTTGCTAGTCCTGACGTTAGGTGTCCGAGAAAAGAAAAAGGTCAGGGTTTGATTGTATAGCCAGGCGCTGCTCAAACAAAGCCCTGTCTCAGAGGGGGCAGAGGACAGGCACAGAGTTAGCATCAGCTCCCCCAGGTACCTACACATGTCTCTCCACTTCCATCTTAGATAGGACTGAGGGCAGACAGAAGACTAAAGAACAATCACTCTGGACTGCTGGGGACAGGTCAGGCAAATGCAGGAAGGAAAATGTAGGTAACCTTTTTCATATGGAAGATAAGCGTTATTCTATGGTCTGATGATTTAATGTCAAATAGCTTAAAGAAAGCAGAATGACTAAAACATGGAAGGACTTTGAGGAGAAGAGTTGCAACTTTAACGTATGCATATTGTGCAAGTAGGACCACAGTATCACGTCTGTTTATGTAAGGATATATATATATATATATATATATATATATATATATATATATATATATATATATATATATATATATATATATATATATATATATATATATATATATATATATATATTATATATTATATATATATATTATATTATATATTACATATTATATATTATATATTATATATATATATATATATATAGTTGTTTATAGGGACATGTAGCATTACTACATGAACTGGATGGATGGAGGAACACCTAAAAAGTGTCACATCCTGTTTTTTACGACCCTCCTTCTCTGGAGTATAAACTGCTCCTCAGAAGAGGAGCGCATGATTGAAGAGATGCAGCATGATTTGTAGTCATTAGTGAGACACAAGTGGATGGCACGTGTACACTTCTCTGAAGAAGCTCACCTATAGTGCGCATTGCACTAACTCACTGTGCCCAGTAAGTAGTCACTATGTCACCAAGCTTTTAACAATGCATAAAAAAAGAAATTTAGCTCAGTTATTTTTTTTTTACTTAAATTGAACAATGGTTCTCCAACTTGTTCCCACTTAACACATAAAAAATAAACAATCGGAATCCTAACTTGGAGATTTTTAAGGGGAAAGGTTGGTCCAAATCAGTATCAAACAATTTATAGAGGAAATGCAGAGCTTTTAATACCCATTGGATTAGTGCTCAGTGTGATCTTTGTCACATCTGAGGTGAAAAGGTTTCGGAGCAGGAGCTCATGACATAACATGGTGGGTGATCCCTCATCACCTTGGTGTTTCTGGTAAAGAAATATACCCCTCTGTGTGTGATGCTTGTGGTGTCAGGTGACCATCAGGGGTAGGGAGGCCATGTGTCACATAGTAAGAGATAATACTGGTCTCTTCTGCCATCTAGGCCTGGGGGGGGATCACTCTCCCCAGTGGTAGGACTTAGTGGCAGGGCAATGGGCAAATAGGTGACAGAATCTGAGGAAAGGCATTTCAGAGAAAAATGTGTTACGCCTCACATTCCTCAGCCAATTAAAGTGTCTGCACCTAAAGCAGAATTATAGCATAGTTAACCATAATGAGTTGCAAAGTTTAAGATCACTGCCTGCCAGACATAAAACCCCCAAAAAATAGAAGGTGCTAATCCGCTGAGAAAGTTTGGAGTAGCACAAATCAAATCAATTGCTCTGTATATTGCTATACTGCTGAGAATATTTTCTGGTATTAAGTGTTCAAACAGCTGGCTGCTCACCTGTTATTTACTCCTGTTGCCTCTGTCATCACCTACACACTGTCCTTTGTCTAACTCCAGCAATAGGAGAGAAGGTATTTAATTTTATATCAAGTGACAGCCCTTAGATTATCTCGTGCTCAGTCAGGTTTCAATTTTTAAACCGTCTTCTCCCAGTTAGAGCACTTTTATGTCTTTCATTGATTTAGTGCACTGACGAAATTTCTTGAGGCCAAATTCACTTTGCATCTTGTTCATTTGAAAATCTCGAGCTGCATTTGATTTATGTCAGCAGATAACCACTCAAAGTAAATCACGGGGCCAGATAAGTCCTCAGCCCTGGCTGTGTGCTGTGTTTTCATTTTTACATTTCTGCTTTATTTTTCTCTCGCATTTTTACATATTGGCAGTCAAATCTGAGCTCAGATTCTGTGCGTGTGACTGTGAAGAAGGCTCGTTTTATCTGGATAGACATCAACGTTCAGTGCACCACTCCCCTGCGAGCAGTGGATTTGGGCTCGCTGAGGTTACAAAAGTGAAAAACCTCGGCTGGCAGTATTCCCTTCCTGCCTCGTGCTTTTTGCGCTAATCTCCTGGTCGGGTCAGCGCAAGAACAATTAAATGAGGAGAGGCGAGCGATTCCTCAAGGACCCTAGGGCCTTGTCGCATGGGTGGGAGGTTAGCACGACACCACTGGTGGGAGAAGATGAATCATTAATGAATCAGGAAGTGGAGACCGAGCATGTCGGCACCCCAGTAAACTCTATTAGACCACACCCCATTGCCTTTTACTAATGAATAATGTATGACGCCCTGCTGGTTCCAGGTGTGACTTGACACAGCAGTTAAAAAAAAGTATATGAATATTCATTGGCGGGTGGTAATGAAATCAAAATGTTCAGTATGGGAGTCCGTTTTTAGATTGAGTCTATCTCTGCTGTGCGGAACTGGTAGACTGTGCTGATGGAGAGAAATGAGAGACTTTATATGCACTGACAGGGCTGAAATTTTGCCCTGCACTTTTAATGGTTTGTCTGACAGCAGATGGAGATGTCACTGTGTGCGCACTGATGGAGGCCATTTTGTTTTGGCAAAGCAGCGGTGATTTGTTTGTTTGGGAGGACACTGATGAGCAGGAGGACAGAGAAATGACCCATCGGTCAACACCAAACAGACATCATTTAGGTGCTCTAATAGAGGGCTTCAAAATTGCACTGTCAAGGAAGGCATTTGTTTTTGGAACACATGAACCACCCTGTATGTACAAGCTTTCATATAATCTACTTGAAACGTCAACAGATGAGAGATGACTGACAGTTTAATGCTGTCCGGTTGTTGAAACCGGTGAACATTTTTGGCAGTTTGTCTAAAACAGCTGCGGAAAAGAAAAGAAAAGAAAAGAAAAAACTAAAAATGATTCTCTTCTACATTCTTCTGTGTCCTTTCTCCATGCCCCACTACACTACTACACTCTGGCATTTACAGGGTCCATCCAGTGGCAGAAATACAGACAGAAAGCTTGCGAACAAGAGAGCATGAGCCCGTCATAGACAAATGACCAAGCCTCCGAAGGTTAATGCCCACCATGTGCGGAACGGGGGGCCGCAGGAGGCCAACGTGGCTGCATAAAAGCACGTCCCAGACACCCCGGCAGGCGCGAGGGGCTCTAGCTGCTGATGAATGCCATACTTTGGCTAATTACCTCCTCAGCGGACGTTAGCTTTAATGACACAAGTCATCAGAATACGTCAGTGTGGATGGATAGCCAGTTGGGGGGTGGGGTTGGAAAGAGGAGAAAATCAGTCGAGATATCAGCGCAGCCGAGCGTCATAGAAAGCCATCGACTGCGCCTTCCCACCCCATTAGGTTGATTCCAGCACACCCGCCACCGTGCCGTCCGTATCTGAATAATAACTGCCGCTCACTCGCAACCCCGCCACCCTGCTGCCCTTCCCTCAGTCCACCAGACCAGCATCGACTGGGTCCATTTGGTACCTTGTGACGCTTTCAGCCGAACTCTAATTTACAGAGAAATAAATGGTCTCCATAATAACAAGGGCCTGAATGCCCCAATCTCAATGAATCCGCCTCGTCCTACCACAACAATTCCAATGCAACTCACTAGCGGAGAGCCTAAGAAGTGGACACCGTCTTCTGCTGCTATCCAGCCCAGCTGATGGGTTACAAGTGCCTGATTGGCTCTGTGTGCTGTCCTACAGTGTGGTCATTCAAGCCCCAGTGGAAGAAGTGAACTCCGATGGCAAAGCTAATTTGGATACTCTCTCAGCCGTGAAATATGGAAAAGAGTTGCTAAATGAGCAATTAATCCCACGGAGATACCATGTACCTGCAAAAAAACTTAGATGGAAGAAGGGAAAAGAACAGAGTAGAAACAGGAGCAAATTATATTTTAACTTTCCTTAATGTTGCAAATAGTTTTAAACATATAAATTTACTTAATATGATTAACATTAACCCTTTCAAACAGAGAAATCTGACAAACTGCAAAACTGGCATTGCATTGCAAACCTGTTGTCATATTGTTGAGCCATTCTTTGCCATTTTCCCTTTGAAGGTTTGGCTAATTGCTTGTGGATGACTTTAGCCTTTTCATTCTCAAGACCTAATTGTAATGTATTGTTGTGGAGGCCCGCAGGGCTTTCCTGGAAGTATTATTTATTTTTGCCATTTAGCAGTAAAATTTAGTCAATACCACTGTCAAAGTAAATTACATGGCCCACTATAGAGGCGACTGTCTGTGGGCGATACAGGCAAAATGGACCTCGAGCACGTGCCAAAAGTGTTCTGAGGTGCGACACTGATACTGATTCAAAGCTGAAACAAGGCGATGAAAAAAGGATGAGTTTGAAAAGGGTGGGCCTTGTCTTTTTAGCTTTGTTTGCGATGTAAGAGGAAAGGGTTCATCCCTGTGCCACAGACAACAAGGACACGGCTTAAGTGTCTGGCACTGTGACATGTAGCTGAAGAAATGGTTCTCCATCCCTCTTCTTGTGTCTCTCTTAGTGACACAGAGGGAAAAAAAGAAAGGAGCTGTGTTTGACTGCATTTCAGTCCCATCTAGCTCTTGCAAAATATTGATTCACTGAATGTCAAGGTAAATGTTTGCCACTTTTCACTCTGTAATTATGTCTTGAGACAGTACGGACACAGTGCATACATACACATAATATTTACATAGTAGCCATCAGCTGCAGCGGTGCCAGTTTTGTCCTTGAAGTTGAGTTGGGCTGGTGTTAAACTATTTCAATTTGCACAAGACTACCTCGGTCTACTTTATTCAAACAGGAAGGCTCGGAATAATCTCCGTCATCCCCTGTGTGTGTGTGTGTGTGTGTGTGTGTGTGTGTGTGTGTGTGTGTGTGTGTGTGTGTGTGTGTGTGTGTGTGTGTGTGTGTGTGTGTGTGTGTGTGTGTGTGTGTGTGCGCGCATGTGCCTCACACACACTAATAACCAGCAATCATGATAATCTATAACTGCACTCCAGCAGAGTCCCTGGACAGGCATTACAGTCATGTTGTGGGCCAATAAATAATGGCACAAATAAAGCGTCTGTCCATTCTCGCACCCTGTGTGTATGCAAAATAGGTCAATAACACTATCCTGGAGGTCATTGCCAGACCGTTTGCTCCTTTATCGACTGTACTGCAATTCCAAAGGAATTAGGCTATGTCACAATTCATCGTAGCCGCAGCCTCTGGGTCTTTGACAAAAAGCGAGCCTTCTGTGGGGATGACAAAACCTATTTGTCTTACAAGGTTGTGTGTGTCGGTTTTGTTTCTGCTTTGCCTTCAGTGACCTGAATCAAAATAGAAAAAGGCTTTCATGGTGTGTCTTATATTTTAAGTTTTTGCCTCTTTTTCCTCAGAAGTGTAGGTATGCATTTCTCTTCTTTGACCATGTGATTTTTTTTTTAATGATTAAAGCCTTCTTTTTTACACCACCCAGAATTAAAATACTACTTCAGATCACTGGTTACCTGGTTTTACTCTAAACCTGTTATGAGTCTTATTCACTAGATTTCTGCAACGCTGACAGAAAATCTGTTACCTTTAGTTGTTTAACTTGGGTAATCAGTAGGTCTGCTATTAATCATCACATGTCAAATATTTCAAAATTGCATCCCATCTGTTTCTCGCCCTGTTCTGATGAATCATTCTGCCGTCAGATGAATATACAAAAGCCATTAAACAAATACTTTCAGATTTTGTGTGTACTAGCAGCAGAATTAAGGGATGGGGATATGAGAGTACTGTACGTGTCGGTTTGCAACGTCACCAACCGCTCTCTCCCCTGCCAAAGGCTCAAACATGTGGCTTGATGCCCAGTTTAGGAACACGTCCTTTCCTTTCGTCCTCCTCCATTCATAATTGAGATTGATGGAGGGGGTGAGTGATCCTCAAAGGCAACTGTCAGTGTCCATTTTATAGTCTTTGTCTCAACTACTTCTAGGGCGCGATCACCCCAGCCTTATTTAGTCCGGTTGAACCGAACCCTGGACCGTTCCTTTGGGTTGGTGTGAACACTTTAACTCTGGTGCAGCAAGTCAAGTCAAGTTATATGTGCTCTAGAACGGCTAATTTCTGTTGTGAACACCATTTGAACCAACCACAGGAAGCAATCCATGTATTGGTTAACAAAGATTTGCTTTCCTGTTTTGGTATTTGCATGTTTGCTACCGCTGAATTTGATAAATGTACCGACCACAAATGAGACAATAATTGCTAGCTAGCGCGGCCCACAGCTTCTTCCGCCTCGCTCCCCGCTGTTAGCAGACTAGTTTGCCGTTAGAAGAGTGGTTGGAATTCATTTACATTCAGCGACCCACCAGCCCTCTGTTCGGCTCATTTTCTGTTACCAGCGTAGTATATAAAGCATGCTGGAATTAACAAGCTAGCTAGCTAACTTGTAAGCTTCGAAAGAAGTACAGTTCAACAACTTAATGCTTCATCCACACACTCTTGTCAGAGTGTATGAAAGCACATCATAGGCACGTAGGCAACTGTTGAGTTGTTTGAGGAGCTGTTTGAACTAATAATAGAACTACATTTCCACCACATGATTTATGATTACAATTTCTAGACCTTTTGAGTTTGGCCTTCAACAAGGCATGAGGGACAAGTTGGAAAAATGTATCATCAACGCATTGGTTTGTTTCAATAATAAGAATAAATCTCCCAATCAGGCCCAAAGCCATTTTGAGGGACTTTTCTAATTTAATTTTACTCCACCCTTTAAACTGTACAGGTAAGCAACACCACACCACACTTCCCAGTGATGTTTTGGTACCTTACTTAGTCCTTAAAAACTTCATTCATTAAACAACATATGTTTAAGTAACCTTTTACAGATGTCCACTCTGGACTGTTGTAAGTCGCATGACACTGTTATACTGTCGGGAAAAAAAATAGACTTTGAAATCAGAGGCCAAGATCACAACTTTTCCAGCCCACAGGGGCTGAATTTTTAAGATTTAAAAGATGGATTTGGGGTAAAGTATCACTGAGTACACAACAATTTGCAAACAAGTATCATTTCAAAATGTAAATGTGTCATTGGAAACATTTGATTTTCCACTTTTACAGATTTTACTATCACTTAAAAAAGGCATCGTTTCAAAAACATCAAAATTAGGACTTGAGGATTAACGCCACCAAAAGTTGAATCATCATTAAGCATTCATTAACGTCTATCAGACCTTTTAGACCTGTGTTAAGTGTTAGCTGGTGTTGTCCCCACTAAGCCAGTGGCAAACCCTTCACAGAAAAGCTGACAGACAGACTGGTGAAGAGTGTCTACCATGTCTGGTGGGTTTTGATACTGTCACAAGACATCTCTTCCCTCTCCTTTCCGCCATTCTTCTTTGTCCATTGCTCTACTCGCTCCTCTCCCAGTCCCATCATGATGGCCTGAGCATGAAGGAGCCATCTGTCACTCGGTGCTCATTCCTGCTCGGGTCCTGAGAGCCCGCCACTCCCCTCTCACCCGCCTTGGCTGTCATGTCCGCTGGCTGACGGGAAAAGTGACGAGCGGCGACAAACGTCCCCAGCTTGAGTCTGTCAGTAACCCCCCCTTTTTTTCCCCTATCCACTCCTTCTCCCTCCCCTCACATGCATGCACACACAAACCCATCCAAATGTATACACCCGTCTATGCTTGAAAAATCTGCTCTCTGTATCTATACAGACAGCCTTCAGAGAGCTCACGTTGAATTGATTTTCTCCATTTTGCAACAGTGTGACATTCTGACAGGGGAGAGGGTGAGCAGAAGAATAGAGGAGGGAGAAGATGGAGAAAGACATGCAGAGAGTGGTATTCCCCCATCTGACCATTATGAGCGGCATGTCAAACGAGGGCGAGAGACAGAGGGCCTTGACATGGGCCAGCCCACAGAGGGAGAGGCTGTAAGGGGGGGAAAGGTGGACGGGGGGGGGGGGTGGGGGGGGGGCAGATAGAAAAGGGGATGTAAAAAAAGGGAGGGCAGTTACAGAAAACGAAGGAGGAAAGATCGCGAAAGATTGAGAAAGCCACTGTTAAGAAAAAACAAGAGCGATGAAAGAGAATGAGCGTTTGTAATAATGAGGTGGGGCAGATGGAGAAGAGGAGGAGGCAGAGAGAGAGAGAGAGCGCTCCTTCTAACCTCCCATCGATCGGGGACCAGTTAGATTGGCTACGCCGACCTCACCTCCTCACAGTCCTCTTTTGCCCGCGATCACGCCCTGCCCTCCTCCTCGCCCCTCCCACCGCCCCGCTCGCAGGGGGCAAAAGTAATAGACAGTGAGAATCTCGTGATGGCGTTTGATTGTCAGCTGAAGTGGCAGTTATAAATTTACTCCAGGACAACCATTTACTGTGACGGTTTCGGGATTGAGACAACGCGGCGTGGGTCTTGGAGGGAGAGAGATAGAGAGAGGAAGATGAAGGCAGTGGGGTATCTGCGGGAGGGTCCACCGCTCTGATGTTTGTCTCCCATCATCCTTTGTGGTAAAAGTGCTTTTATGGGTGCCACCAACAGACACAAACCCCCTCCTTGCACACATAAAACCTTCGAAATGTACAATATGGCTGCAGTCTCAATTTGGGCAATTCAGGGCTTCTAGCTGGCTCCAAAAAAAAAAAAAAAAAAAAAAAGGGAAGGTCTTTCCACAGGAAAAAAAATGACCTCTGTTTGGTGTAGTTTACTGGAGCATCTGTCTTTGTTTACAATAGCTTCCTGATATTTGGAGGCAGGGGGGCTCCACCACCACCACCCGTCACCCCCCCATTCCTGGTGGATTATTCCTTCAATTTGTTAAAAGCCAAAGCCTCTGCGGGATGGTCCAATCGCAGGAGCAGGGATGGGGTGGGGGGATGCAGGAAAGCAGTTGGCATTTACAAATGCTGTGGGTGCAGTGAAATATGGCAGCCATATTTCAACATGTGCGAGGCTGTACACGCACACGCAAAGACCACACACACACACACACACACACACACACACACACACACACACACACACACACACACACACACACACACACACACACACACACACACACACACACACACACACACACACACACACACACACACACACACACATACAGGCATGCACACCTCCCACACACATAGAGCACACAATTCATTGGGAACACATTGTCAACAGTCTGCAGGTGTATTTGTGTGTTTGGGGGGGGCTTGCATGGGTGGGTTTGTGTGCACCTTTGACACTAGCTTGACAGGCTCTTAATTGCATCCATAGTCCACGATGCCGCTTTCTTTGGCAGACGGTGGCACACCCACACACACGATCCAAGATCCCTATGATGTCGCAGACATACAGTTATTGACATGCATTTTTTTTCTTTCTCAAACCTGTTAATTAATCGTAACCCTGAACATCAACACTAGCTTGCACTGCATCCGAAAATTACACTATCTACTTTGACAGATTTCTGCATCTTGCAGGGATATTGGGATCCCAGAAAACATTACAAATTTGATCTCACACACAAATGTGGCCACACACACACACACACACACACACACACACACACACACACACACAACCCTATACTGACATGAGCAGGAGGAAAAGGAGACAGAAGAGAAATACGACAGGCACGTCTACCTGAAGGCACAGGCTCTAACTAACAGCTAAACTAAACAAAAGGAGCTTTGTCTGCCTCTGTGTGTCTGCTTGTGAGTGTGTGTGTGTGTGTGTGTGTGTGTGTGTGTGTGTGTGTGTGTGTGTGTGTGTGTGTGTGTGTGTGTGTGTGTGTGTGTGTGTGTGTGTGTGTGTGTGTGTGTGTCAGACAGACAAGTATAACCCCTGTTGTTCCTGGGTTCCTTTATTTTAACTCTTTCCTATGCTGTGTTTCCTTGTTATCACCTCTTTGGCTCTTTAAGAACATCTTATTTCAGATATATTTTTTACACAAGAATTAATAAATGTCTACACCAGACAATCTCATCACATTGCACTTTTTTTTGCATGTGCAAGGCTTTCTGAGGCAATCAAAATCTGTTGTTTCTCGAGACAAGCTTAAAAAAAAACAGGATTTCAATCTAGATGTGATCTCCAAGTGAAAACTGAAACTAGAATTATTCTGTCATGTGCCTCCCCAAAGAGCTGGGTTTGGTCTCGGAGTTTTGGTCATTCTGTAAAAGATATTCAGCACAGAGATTTGCATATTCAACATAACAAGGCCATGCAGGAAAACATATAGTCATGTAAGTATTGTGTAGGAATATATCTATTTCTGTCAGAAGTCAGGGTAGGTAGAATGGAAGACAGGAAAAGCCATCATGGCATTCCTGGCATGCGCGGGAAGCCGAGGCACAACAAAGACAGGTACAGCTACAGTCTGAGATAAACAGACAATGTAATTACTGTAAGGTACTGCATAGCACATGAGCCGAACACACACATTCATATTCACACGCCTGTATCACACACGTATTTCACAATATATTCGAGGCACCTTTGTACTCACCCTGAGTGAGGGAAAAAATATAATGTTTTTTTCTATCTAGAATTCGGCTAACCCAAAAATGACCTGTGCTGTTAGCATCCCTCTTTTAAGCCAATAGATACTGCAGATCCCCAGCTGGCTAGCCGTTTAATAACTTGCAAACAGAGGTGCTTATTGGTTTCAATATGAGGAATAACAATGGCAGTGTGATAATGACGGCGAGCCGTAAGGAAAATAACAAACTGTAATTATAATTGCATTTGTGGGCAATTTAGGGTCAATCAGAATGAAGACGATTTTAAAATGTTCTTTTTTGTTGTCCCTCTCAAATAATTCTATTGACCAAATATTTAATGATCCATGAGATGCACGGCTCACACACACATCAATATGCAACCCCTTTCATTCTGCTTTGTTTATCGCCACTTGTTTTCATTCGCACTCCGGTGAAGCATGAACCACACCGGCTATGGACTGCTGAGCAAATGTTGGTCTTGACTTTGGTCACATGACCAAGACTCGAGAATCTGAATCCAGTAAAAAAAAATGTGATGACTTCATGTTAACTTAAACAATATCCGACTGACTTTCACACCAAAAACACCAGAGTTCGGTTGGACCTGAGCCTGATGACCTCGAATAGGTCAAAGATGAGAATCCAGAAGTAAGAGGATGGATGTGTGGTCCATTTTAAAACAGAGTATAAATTCCTCCTCACAATTCAACTAATTGATTTTTTATTAATTTTTTTGTCTGTTTAGGACTAAAAGATCCAATGTTTAGTATATTAGAGTGCATCTTTAGAGCTATTGAAAAGATTATGATTATAGGATACATAACAGTGAAATAAATCATGCGATACCTATTCTGAATTTCAAAAGAGACTTTGTATTAAAAAACACCGTGGCTTTCAGGAAAACCTGGACGCTATAATTAATGTTTTAATCCCTGTTCAGGTTTGAGAAATAGGTGGCGATGTATCAGCAATGGATTTCAAAATGGTGTTATACATACAGCACTTTGTAGGTGCTTTAACTTTTGATGAACATGGTGCTTTGAGGATTGTTTTAGCTTTCTTCCTCCTCTCCTCAGGTACTCATCGTTGTTGTTGCCGGTCTCTCTTGATAAGAAACCAAAAAAATAAATAAACACATCCTCATTCCCACATCCCCAATGGGTGAGGAAAAAGATATTTTGTTTGGTATTTCCAAAATCACTGTCTTTTTTTGTCTCCCTCTGAGCCTTCCCCAAAATAAAAGTATAAAACATGTATAGGTTGTGCACTCTACTTCAAAAAGCGCCATTCAACGGGCACTAAACTGAAACATTTAAAGTTCCAGGAGGATTCACTCTAGATTGCATGACTTGGATCTCATGATGTGGATTGCAGGAGGACTCGGCACAACAAGCAGTCACCTCAGTAGCGTGTATCTGAACTCAGGCTGCTCTCCTATTAAGGCCACATTAAATAGCTTGTCTCTGCAGAGTGCTGGTCTTGTTATTCCACCCGCTATGTATTAGTACGAGGACAGAAAAGGCTGTGCGTGCTGGAGGTGAAACAGTTTGTTTAATATGGATTCGGGCACTGGCGCCTCGCGGGCCTGCCCACTGTGGGCCTCCCAGACCTCATTGTAATTTCATTAGCTGCCGCTGCGACAATGAGCGCCGTGTCGCATCAACACATCAAACCCCCGGGCCGCCGATACCCACGAGCCAGTGCGCGCATGCACATAAACAAAACAAAAAAAGACTTCCATTCGTGCACATGCACGCATAAACACGGAAACCCACTCGCTCACTTTTCGCACTCTCTCTCACACATTTCCCACACTCTTCCCACCCTCCACCGCCCCTCACAAGCTTTTTTTCTTTTTCCCACCGGTAGGTCTCTGGTGGGCAGAAGGAGCAGAATTTCTTCTGGGGCTTTCCCTGCCTCTCCCGTTTTAGAACGGCAGAGCTGAGAAGGAGGACATGGTGGAGGGAGAGGAGTGGAGACGATCGGATCGGCTTTGATATATGGAACCAGCTTTGATGGTCTCTCCCTTCTTCTCACTATAAATAGCGAGCTACAGCTTTAGGGGAAAAGGAAGAGAGAGCCAAGAGGAGGAGGAAGGGAGAATGGGGAGAAGATGGATCCCTGGAGAACGTTTTCTGCTCAAAGGTACACACGTGTGTACACACACATGCATATACAACAATCTGACATGAAAGAAAAAAAAGTTTGAATGCAAATTCTCATTGGCAAAGACATGGAAATGTTTACATTCTGTAAAAGTGACAAGTTTGACACACAAACATGGATGCAGCTCTCACACACACACACACACACACACACACACACACACACACACACACACACACACACACACACACACACACACACACACACACACACACACACACACACACACACACACACACACACACACACACACACACACAGGGGTGTTGATAGAGAGAGGTTTGTGTGCCTGGGGCATGTTGTACAGAAGATAGGTCAGGTTCCTTATAGCTGTATAGGAGCGTCAGTAGTGTGAATGAAGGCAAAGTGAGAAACAGCACCAGGACATGCTATAATCATCAACATGCACTGAGTGGATCACCATGATAGCATGTGATGGGACACAATGTCTCACCTCTTTAAGAAGGGCCATGCTGGATTCATTTGAATTCATCTTGTTTTGTGTTGAGGGATGCTCTGACATACAAATATTCAGTAACTTGCAAAAAACGGATTGTATTCATTTGCTATGCTTTTTTTTCCGTTCAGTTCCCCCATGCAGGAGGATGGGGAGTAACCAAACGGAGCATTTTGGTATTGATTTGTTCAATGGTCTGCATTTCTAGCTCCACCTTCAGTTATGTTGTTCAGTTTAAGCTACTGCTGCTGCTAGCTGCATTGCTGCCAGCAGCCACAACATGCTGTGGGCTGATTCATAAATTATTGGTTTACCTTATCTCTGTTTCCACGATACAACAGGCATTTGTACTAGAGTGTGGATACCCATCTGAAGGGTCGTGCTGGCTACGGACAATTATTTACGAATGATGTTCAGATTGGGTCGGGTTCATTCCACTTGACATGGTGCTTGCTTTTAGTGAGAAAATAATGCAAAGGTACATTGAAATGATGGACCTACTGTCCGTGTTAATGTGTTTGTGCCAGCACTCAGAGTGACTATTTACGAATGCATATCTGAAACACATCTTCGGATTATATTAGCTTAGTTGGCCTCGGGTCAGTTCGGACTTGTCCCTCGGGTTCGGGTCGGGCTTGGTTACTGCTCTCTCAGCCCCTGTTGGATTCAGACAGAAATATGCAACCTGTCCCGCACTCTAATTTAGTTACACAAATGTCAGAAAACACCAGAAAGACTACTACTACTACATTACATTTACATTACATTACAGTCATTTAGCAGACGCTTTTATCCAAAGCGACTTACAGTCAGTAGTATATTACATATCATTCACCCATTCACACACTGATGACAGGCTACCATCAAGGTGCCACCATCAGACTCTAACTAACATTCATGCAACATCCAGTCCACACCGATGGCAAGCCTTCGGGAGCAACTTGGGGTTAAGTGTCTTGCCCAAGGACACATCGACTGTATACAATTATGTATATGGGGACTTAAATGCAACTTTTTCGCCGTCACATTTTTTTTTATTCTTATGATGACTGTAAATGAATGAATTAATTCATTTACTTTACTTTACTTTTGATTGACTGAAAACCTTTGACTCCAACCCAAAAAGTATAATTGAAACAAACCATAGGTTCTATCCTGAACAGCCTCTGTTTGTAGTATCACATAACGGCAGCGAATTACCCAGCATGCAATACAGTACAGGCCTGGAGGGCCAGCATCCATTCTACCTCACTGTAGCTTTACAACAGGCTGTCAATGAGGAAGCCTAAACAATGTCAACCGCAGCAACCAGATTCAATTTAAGCCCCGCTTTGCTGTCCTCGCAGTGAGCCTTCAGACCCGCCAACCCCCCCATCTCTTTCTCCTGCTCTCACTAACGCACATGTACACAAATCAAATGTAAACATGCACACAGCGTGCCTCCATCAGCCACAGGGGACAGGCAGTGGCAGCTCTGTGTGCACCGCCTCACTTTTTTACCACCCTGAAACAAATGACCAGTCCTTTCATTTCCCCGCCCCGCCACAACACTGTCCCACCTAATCACTTGTCGTTGGCGAACATGACAGAGCTATGCCTCAAGTTATGACTCCTGGATGATGACACACTTAGAGGCCGGCGAGGGGAAGTTAGCGCTGCAATAGATTGATACATTTGTCGCTTCTCTGAGGACTCTCTCCCCCCAATAAATGACAAATGAGTTTAACTGCCACCGTTAAAGGCATTTATAATATTGATCTGGCAAGAGTCAATAGTCAGTGCTATGCTCAGGTACTCATAATATTACTTTGAGCAGTGTGCACTCTTGCATGAGAATAAATACCTACAGACACTCTCATACAGTCTCAAAAAAACAAAAAGGGAGGGAAATCAATGGACAGTGGTGCTAAGAGAAAGAATAATGTTCCTAACTAATGAAAATAAACACATTAGGAATGTACGGCGTTAAACGACCTCTGCGCTGACCTCACTCCATCTTGTCACAATTAATCCCTCGTTAAGGGGGTAATTGTTTGCCACTGCTCATATTTATTGTTGATCGCAGTGGCGAAGGTGCCCGCTGTGCCTGGGCCTAGGGTGAAGCTCGTAAACACACACACACACACACACACACAAACACACACGCATGTACACACGTGTGCCGGTCACGCATTGGGCGTGTTGAAGATAGCGACGGTGGTCTTGAAGCGCTCGTGGCTCAAGTTGCCGGGGGCAGCGATCGATTCAAGACCACCGCCGCTATCCTCACAAGGAGAGGGAGCACGCCGGCACAGGCTCTAATTGAAATTAATTTGGCTGCAGATAGATAAACGATTGGACATGTAAAGAGAGAGAGAGAGAGAGAGAGAGAGAGAGAGAGAGAGAGAGAGAATGAAAAGGGAGGGTCAGTCGAAGAGGGGAAGAGATTGAGATTTTTTTCACCTTTTCTCTCAAAGGGCGAACGTCTGGGGAGTCTTCAAATGAGAAATACGGTCACTTTATCAGCGGCAGCGACCAATAGGAATTTTACACAGGGCTGAATCAATCATGGGGGGGGTTTCATATGGGAAAGGGATGAAAGGAGGACTATTTGCACAAAGTAATAACACCGTCTCCACATCCTGTCCGTTTGGTCACTCGAGTTTGATTAGTAGCTCAAATACTCGACGTGTCGGCATTAGCATCTTTTTTGACATTTCAACTGCTATCTTGTCAATAGCAAGGATCCGGTTCACTGCTTGCATTACCATGTGGACGCGTGTGGAGACGGCTAGAAAAGTCATACAAGCCAAGACAGAAGAGGAAAAAATTTAAAGGAACAGACAGATTTTTAACTCTATATTAGTTAAGCGAGCAAGAGACTCTAAGCTAAGCACAGCAACACTGCTACAGCTGTGTGTATTTTTACCATCAAACATGACGTGTCATATACAATCTCATGTCTGACTGACAGCTCAGCTTTCTTTGGGGCTAACAGGCATGCTATAGGAGGTCAGTCCTGCCGCCGTGATACTCGTTCCTCTGTGGAGGCGTGCGCCGGGGTTCAGCCGCGACAAACGTGATCTTAACCTCCTCGACAGGAGACGTGTGCTAGCATGCCAGGCGTGACGCTCTGTGTACAGAGGGATCAATGTGCTGACTGCTCATTCCCCTGACTACGCAGAGACGCGGGGACGCCGTGTGAGGTAAGGAAGAGGAAGAGGAAGGCTGGGAGATTGGGGAGAGAAAGAGCAGATGTACACATGTATCAGATCAGTTGTGTGTGTGTCGTTGACCAGGTGCCCCCCGGGACACTTCCAGGACAACCAACCACCAACCTACATACTTTAAACATTGACTTACATGTGAGCGCAAACACTCACATACACGCACTGTGCATACCGTATCCGATAGTCACTCCTCTGGCTTTTACTCACCTTGTGACGCTGCCTTTGAATGATTGCTTGGTGTTGGGGTCAAAGGTTAAGAGTGGATAATGATCTGGCAGTTACATGTGCAGCCACAACACTTAGGAAATTGTAGTCCTTAGCCCTCGCCCAACGTTGAGGCCCCCACACACACAGACAACATTTCCCCCATAATGAGGAGTAGTGTGAGACAGCAAGTGTAACGATATAATGCATTCTAATGACTAGGGAGGGCATCGGAAAGCAGATGTTTAACAAATCTATATGTAGCTATTGTTTCCGAGTGACCTCAGAAACCTGTTTACATTTGTTTCAAATGTAGATTTGCATTGATGTCTTCATAAAACAGTGTGAGAATGTAAGTTTGAAGAAGGAAACATTAGAAATGAAACTACCTGAGTAGGGAACGGAAGGTATTTTGATGTCCAAGTCCACCAGTGCCGAATAGGAACATGGAAAAGAGAAGAAAGGAAAAAACAAATCAATAAAGGGGCATTGAACAAGCAATATTTGAGGAAGAAATGCTAGAAAAACATTTTGTTAGTTGGAAGACTAAATGCTTCTCAACAAAGAACATAGTCCGTGTTTTCGTGATAAATGACTCAGTCTTGTATTAATTCCATTCGGTCATCACCATTGATTGGAATAGACATGTATTTGTTTCGGTAATGATGTCTGTTTTATCCCCAATTATTCAACCAATGGTTCAATTAAAGAGAGAAATAATCGATCAATCAGCTGTCTGAGGGCTAAATTGCCTTGACAAGCTAATTTTGTTGGTCATCACAGGAGCTGACCACACCACCATATCTGCTCCACAGTAGCCATGGTTATGAGATTGACCACTTTGTACGGGGCAACCATAATTAAAACATGCTGTGTCCGGTGCAAAATGAAGCAAATTAACGGTCGGAAAAACGAATTACCATGAAACTCCAATGAGAGGGATGATGGATGACAGCTGTCTGCCACTCTTGTCAGTTTTTACATTTGACTTTCTAATTAATGTGGGGATTTAATGTGTTTGTTAATTCTGTCAATAGCAATTATGTCTTTTTTGGCCGGGCTTTGCCACACGTATGTGCCTGATTTTATGTTAATGTGCTGTTCTGTATGTGTCGGAGCCATGACTGCCAAACGAGCCCGGCCAGCAAATGGGCTTTGGCTCCCCGCGGAGAGAGCGCTATGCTGAATATACATAGCACGGCATATGAATTCAAGACAGCTCCTCGCTGTTGTATGCTTAAGGAAATTGGCAAGCGACTTGGGGAAGTGAATTGAAATGATTTGTTGTGGATGAATGTTGGGAAAGGATCATGTTTACAGAACAATGCAGATTAACTGATGGTGATATTAAATAAAGAAAACAGAAACATAAATGATGCAGCGGCGAATCTTATCAAGTACAACCACTGAGGGCTCAGTCATATATTACAAACATCACTTTCACCTGGGTTGTCTTCCGCTATATCAATTTTCCATCAAAACATAAAAAAAATGACTTTGTTTTGACAGTTTGCACCCAACTCATTTTCATTTTGCATTTCAAAACATTGTTTGAGTGTACAGTCTAAATAAAAAAAAACAAGTTTTCTGTGAACACCAAGTCCTTGGGTAAACTTTTGTAATAAGGTTGCAGTCTTGGTACTTTTTGGAGGGGGGACAGAGACGAAGCCTGCCGAGTCAGCACTCAGCGCCCAAGGACAGAGGGGCCGTGGTTGAAGAAGAAGTGAGGAAGATAGATTCAACTTGCTGCGGGACAAGTCCCTTGCTACCACCCACTCCTCCTCTCCTCTTTCACCTGGCCCACCACTCTCTGGTGCGCTATCAATCCCTCGCCTGCCCTCTGCCTCCCGCCCCTCTCACTCCTACTCCCCCATCCCCCTCAACACAAACACACACATAAACACACAGGACATCAATCACAGGACTGCTGTTACTTTAAGTGACTCACTTGTGACACTCTTCAGTATGGCTACTGATTTTCCTCACTGGGGCTCTTAAAGGAAGTGTGTGTGTGTGTGTGTGTGTGTGTGTGTGTGTGTGTGTGTGTGTGTGTGTGTGTGTGTGTGTGTGTGTGTGTGTGTGTGTGTGTGTGTGTGTGTGTGTGTGTGTGTGTGTGTGTGTGTGTGTGTGTGTGTGTAAGAGACTGTAAGTGTAAGACAAACAGTGCTGATGTGGTAGTCGCCACTCATTTCTCTTTTTAATATTTTTTGCCAGAAGTGCTCCCTATGAATTGACCCTTTAAAGCACACAACTTAGAACTGTTGATTATTCCAGTATTTGATAAATGATGGAGCCAGACAGAGAAAGAAAGACAGAAAAAAAGTGTTACTTATTTCTCCCATTTCATATACTAATATTGTTAAGATCAGTGAAACTTTTGGGTTGCCAGGTTGTAAAAAAGTGTCTGTATTATTGACTTTTTAACATTTAAAAATGCAGACTGGATGATTTGTACTATTAAAAATAAAATAAAAACTATATATAATTGACTTCCGAAGGGAAAATGATGGTTTACTAAAACGTGTAATTGTTTTTGCAGCTCCAGCCATTTGGTCTATGGATTATGATAAAGTTGTTCTCACCAAAGTAAATGCTGAGCTCTTGGAACTATGCAACGTCCCTAAAGGTAAAAAGTAATAAAACAACCAAAAAATGAAGCTGTAATATTTGTAGATTCCAACTTTAGAAACTAGAATCATAGCCCCGCACTTCAAATAATGTAATTTACATGATTGGCTAAGATTCCTTTGTAGTGATAAAAGTTCCATGATCATATGATTGTCGCTTCTTTGACTGCAGTTGTGAAAACATTACGCTTACTCAGACAATGTTTTTTTTAAAGAATTAATAATGTAGTTTATAATCAGATCTTAAGCAGGCTTCTCCCTCAGAAATGTAGCGAGAAGGACAAAGAGACATAGACAAACCGACAGGAAAGCATTTTGTGGAGCTGTTTTTAGCAAAAGAGGTCCCAGGTTGGTATGGGAGACGAGGTTTTGGAGTCGAAGAAGCGAGGGGGGAAAAGCAAGCAGTACCTTGCAGACACAGTACATTACTTTTTCATCAGCACATGCACTCCCCTAAGCCTTGGTCCATGGGGGTGTGCGTATTGAATCACAAGCGTGGCCCGAGCTCTTTCCCCTGCACTCTCATATATTGCATACCATAGGAATGGAGGGCATGGTAAACTCATATAAGCTCACAACCCCACAAGATGCTGTCAAAAACTGCAGACAAACACAAATAAACAGTGGCTGAGAGATGTGCATACGTCGCATAAAAACACACAGCAACACAAGCGGCCTGGGACTGAAAAACAGAACTTGGATATGGCACGCAAATACACAAAAACAGCATCAAAGTATTTTTCCACTGTAACGATCTGCATCACATCACAGGAAACTATAATAAGACTAATAAGACTTAATGAGGAGGCAAGTAAAAGTGTGACCAAACAAAGCAGGGGGGTTTACGAGCCTGGAGACGGAGAGAGAGCTGCCTCGGGTGCTGCAGGACATGACCGCCGTGTCACATTTACAACTTCACATCAAAACCTCTTTGTGTCCTTGCCAAAGTTATCAGTGTGTAATTACCACTTACTTGCTCTTTATTACATATCTGGCTTATCCGATAAGGCCCAAGAGGCCGTCTCCCCATGTGTGACATCAAAGTGTAGGCTGTTTAAATCTACAATAATAAGCTCAGAGAGCAGGTATGAGACAATTTGTCGTACTTATTTTTGCTGGTTTTGCTTTAGCCCGGAGAAATGCTTCCAGGGTAGATATGAGAACGTCCATTATTGCTACTTAAGAGAGTGGAGAAAAGGAGCTTGTGGAAGAGCTAGTGGAAGCGGAGGAGGAGAAGTCAATCACGGCGGGAAGGATGTTCATTCTCTCTCTCTTCTTCTTTAGTGGGCCATAAAAGCTAACGGGCCTGGAACAGCGCTCACCTCGGAATCGCCCGATTGCTTTTTTTTCCCCCCCTTCTCCCCTCTCGCCTCCCCTCCCTCTGCTCCTCCGACAAATCAGCAGCCTGGACAGGGGTGAGGGTCATAAATAAGGAAAACGGTAGTCACTGTCACATGCACATGCTTGCATGCACACACACTTGCACCGTCTCTCATGCATGCACAGCTCGAGGCGCTTTTTCCTCCTTCCTCGCTGCACACGCAACACACACACACACACACAAGCGTACAATGTCGAGCATGGCACGCTGCAAACCGAGGACCTCCTCCCCAGAAATGGCCATCGTTCATTTTTTTTTTCTCTCCATGGTGTTACCTCAGGTGCGGAGAGGGGAAACATGGGCAAAAACTTCTAAAAATACAGTCTCAGAGAGGAGTTGGGCGCTGCTGCAGAGGTTAAACAATCCGAGAGCTGCAGGCAATCATTCAATTTAAAAACGCACCAGGAGCCCTTGGGGCGCGGAGGGGCGCAGGACGCATAAAGAAATTTAACAACTCAATGTTTTACGGCCCACGAAAATGAGATCTGAGTACAGGAGTGGGGTTGGAGGTGCTGAGTGTGGCTCGCTGTGTGGTCCGTACACTCCTGCACAAAGCTGCCAGACACACAAAAAAATAAAGAGGTGAGCCGCTGAGTGTTGAGTTGAGCTCATGACCCCTTCCCCAGGACTAAAGAACAGTGCCGCCACAGCGAGCTGACAACGTAGGAGGGAGAGGGGACAACAAATCAAGTCTCAAGTGTTGCCTGCTTTATCGCTTTCACCCTCACTCTCTCGCCTTTCTGTCTGTCAAATTTTCATGTTTGGCGTTTTTCCAGATTTGACCCTGTATGTTCCCCGAGTCTAGCCACATTTCATTCAAATGTAAATTTAGAAAAACAGATTATTTAAGTATTAATGGTTAGATGACCATTCAAAAGATGCGCATGCATAGGTAGTGAATGTATGTGCTACTAGTTTTTGACACGTCAAATGACAGAAGGCAACACTGATGGGAATTTGTAGTTGATTCAAACTGAAAAAAGAACAATCAATCAGAAAAGAACAATCAGAAAAGTCAAAAGGGATGAGACGAGACGGCCGGTGACAGACAACAAAAACAGACATTCAGGAAGGAGAAAATAGAGAGAGACAGGCTGATAGAGGCAACGCTGAAGAAAAGGACAATGATACATACAGAAAAAGACAGGCAGGACAAGTTGAGACCCAGAAAGACAGGGGGACAGACAGGCAGAGAGGAAGGCAGACAGTTTAGATAAGCCTAGGGAGGACACAGTGCAGCTAACCAGCGAGAGCTAGGAACAGGAGTGTGTCACATGCAATGAAGGCGAGCAGCAAGACGGATTGTATTTTTAAAGACTTGAGAGGACAGTAGGTAGAGTGAGGTAGAATAGGTCAGGGCCAAAGAAAACAGAAAGCTGGAGAGAGGGGAGGCTCTGCAACGTACAAAATATTTCTATTAAAAATGTACAATTGCTTTCATGTAGAATTTTGAGGCACTTTCATCTATGTGACTAATGTGTCTGCTAATGAGTTGACACTAACTTAACAATTAAAGTTACTTATTTCTCTAAGTGAATGTTTTTAATACAGAACATATGATGATCTTATAAGTACAATACGGTATTAGTGATTCAACCATCTAACACAATGTTAAATAGTTGAAATTAGCCTCCTTTCACCACCTGCAACATTAAAAGGTTGCTTACATGTTAATGCCTCAGTCATGATTATTCAATATTAAGTAGTAATTCTTTCTTGTGTACTTTGCAGTGGTGAAAGATGCACAGTTGATGATCAAGGAAAGTACCGCAAAACTCTAAACACGGTACGACGACGACTTCCCACCAGTAGAACTTAAATGCAGGATCTTTACTTTACTTGTAGGGGAATTTTTTCACGTTGCAATATTGTTTTGACTTGAGTAGATGATCAAAATACTTCTTCTTCCACCACAGAGTATCTTGGTCAAATATCCATTATGATAAACTCCCCTCTGAGTCCTCCATCCTCTCAGGTACATCCCTTTGTACATTTTCACCTTATGCATCATTTACTTCAGCTCCTTTTTGCCGTCAGCACCCTTCTCATCTCTGAACCTTCAGTGTTGTTTCATTGCTATGAGGTTACTTCCTTCCGTGCACACAAATTATCTGCCAATCCCCTTTTACAAACTCAATTCCTAAATATTTTATCTCCCTCACCTCGTTTTGTCTTAATTCGTCTTCATCAATCCCCTTCACCTCCTTTTACCACTACCTGAAACGCCAGACAATTCCTTCTTCCTCCCTTTCCAGTCCTCTTATAGACTAAAGTCCTTCCTGTTTGAAAAAAAATCCATCCATTCAACACACTTTCTTCCCCTTTATTACCATTTCACTCCCCTATACTCTATGCAAATTTCTGCCTTCAACTTTCCTCCCCACTCTCCATGCATCCATTCGTTTTCCAAACCTCCTCTCTGCCTGCGTTTCCTCTCGACACTTTCTCCCTTTCTCCATCCTCTCCCCTGGCAGTGCCCCCCTGGCAGAGGGCCTGAGTGTGGGCCTGTTTCCTCAGCGGGCGGCCAACCGCTGCATGCCCGCATTGTGAGCCGGGGAAATATGCTCTATTGTGTCTGTGCGGCGCTCACCCCTCGACGTGGAAGTGGTCTGAATGCAGGCTCGTTAACCAATCAATAGAGCAGACGTGTCTAAAACCTCGTCCTTGAAGCCCCTCTCTGCTTTTGTTCTATGCATGACAAATGAGCTAAGTGGAAGAAAACATTCTGCGTTTTTTGGGGGGGTTTTTTCAGTGCAGATTTTGCCTTGTTTTACCGATTCTTTCTGTAATCACTCCCTCCCACTAAAAAGCAATTTGACAAACCTGATTAGAACAATTGGAAGAATCAAACAACACTGTTTTTTTTCTGGATGAATCGTTGAATGTGATATTTGGTCAAATGAAAGCCACGCGTCAAGTAAAGTGGAACATATGCTTGATTGACAGGAAGGAAGAGTTATAGTTTCAAAAGAGGGAGAATGAGTCCTCCCCAAACAGATGAATGGCTTCACAAGTAGCCTAATAGAGTCCTCCAATGTGTTCATCAGGTAAATTATCCCTTTTAACCTATAAAAGGATGTCAGCTACATTCTATTTCACTTTCTGAACATGGCGCCACAAGTGGGACAGGATCATTTTAATGTGATTTGCGATAATTAAACGACCTGTTTTGAGGTGCTTCGACTTAAAGTATAGAACACTTCATGACACCCAGCGTCTCCGAGCTGCTGGATGGGAGCCACTTGGCAGCATCACTTCCTCCTTTCCAGACACAATCTTATAGAAGCATTAATACGGACATGCCAAGGGCACTTTCCCAAGTCTGCTCTTGATATAGGGCCAGTAGCAAAACAACAATAATGTTATGGGTAATGCAGCCATTCATTAGTGACATCTTTAAGGCCAATAAAATAGATCATTCTACTTATTACTGAAAATCAAAAAGAATAAGTTACATAATTTTTTCTTTTCTTAGCACAGCTCCGTCAAAGGTGTCTTAAAACAACCCCCAAAAACCTCCACACGCACCCGTCACATATTGTGTTTCTATTACTTTCTGCAGTCGCGGTCTGCAGGGTGCCATGAAAAAAACCAAAAAACAATATCAGAGGTACGAAATCCACAGAACGAAGAGTCAAAAGGGATTCTGTGCCAGTGTCCGATCTCCTCCCTGGCATCGAATCAATCCAATCACTCCCCGAGACGTCTAGACAAACTCTAATCACTTACAATTCTGAGCAATCACTTTCATCCCATGATGCATTTCGTTGGCGATAGGAAAGGTCCCTTTCAGGGTGACAGTGCTACAATCATTCAGGCAGCAATTACGGTAACATAACAGCTTTGAAGAGTGTGACAGTGATTTGATAATCATGTGGCAGTGAGTAGCCACACACTGTCAATAATTATACAGGTTAGTAATACCGCATGGTGGATGCAACATCAGTCTGTCAATATCAATATTATTCAGTTGACACATATAGTTACACAGCTTAAAAAAAACACACAATAGTGGAATAAATATATTATTTTTTTAGATAGAGGGTGCCAAGAAAGAAACGTCTGAAAGGATGAGCGAGTGTGAAGGGAGTGATTTTCTTTGTCTGTCAAAGTTTCAACCCCGTCTCAACGTTGACAGCTTCAGTCACTTATCCGCAGATAAAAAATAAAAATGAAAGAGACCGAGGAAGCAAGCAAGAGGAGAATAAAGTGGAAAGGAAGAAGGGAGGGCGAAGCGGAAGAGAAAAGTAGACCTTTACTCTGCTGTCTCAAGTGTTACCTGTGTTTCACCTTTAATCCTATCTTATTTTACTTGAAGAACGGGGCTGGTGCCTGTTTACCGGGAGGATTCCTTTCCAACTGTGAGACGATGGCTCCCAGGGCTCGGTATTTGTCAAAGAAACTCCTGCAAAGGCCTCAGCCCCAGCCCGGAAAAACCCTTTGTCAAACAGCCAGCATTTTTCATTCTGCTGTTGTTGTGTCTCGGTCTCACCTAAGGCCATTAAACTCACAAAAGAATAAATTACATTAATTGCCAGTCTCGATGAGAACAGCTGGGCTGAGGTGCAGAACAACAACGATAAAACGAATTACAAGGAAATAAACCCCGGGTAAGAGAAGCAGCTCTCCTGACTTTCTTGGGGTTCTTTGGGGGGGGGGGAAGGGGGACGTTTGCAAAAAAAGAAAATGGCTGCTGTTTGATGCACTTCCAATTGCAGGATGAATTTTCATTAAGGTTTTGCATGAGGATAAGCTAAAGAACGTGTTTTGTCGTTTCCTCGGGGTGAAGGTGTTCTCTGCACCCATGCTGCCCCAGTTCATCTTGACACCTTTCACCATTAGGGGCCCAGGTGCATAGCTAATGAGGGGCTGGTGATCCACACACCTGTGTGCTGCGGGGAGGGAGGCGGGAGGCCCAGCACCTTGACTAATGCACCCACCCCTGTTGCCCTGTTTTCCATCTGTCTCCATCCCTCCTTTTCCTTTTGTTCTGCCTGAACAAACCGTCTCCCGTTTCCATATCCATCAGACTTCAGCTCGCCCTTCTCGTTCCTCCAATCGGCTCTCTTCCTTCCGATGCACGTCTCCCCGGCTCCGCGCTGTGTTTCCCGGGCGTTTGTGCCTTTTTGGCTGAGGCTGCCCCGAGCACATGGCTGAGGCGCACCTCTGAGAAGAGCTCATTAGAAGGTGTGAGCTCAACCCCTGATTGATTTCTGAGCATGACACAGGGAGAGAGCCAAGATGTAGCGCAAACACCTCTTCTGAAGACTGTGTGTGTGTGTGTGTGTGTGTGTGTGTGTGTGTGTGTGTGTGTGTGTGTGTGTGTGTGTGTGTGTGTGTGGTAGAGAAAAGACGCAAGAGTTAAGGGTTAGGGGGATCAAGAACAAGCGAGTGAAAGAAAAACGAGGGGGGGGGGGGGGGAGACAGCCAGCAGAGACAGAAACTGACTATGCTCTCTCTTTCTTTTTATGTGCCTTTATATTTTGTTGTTGTTTCGCCCGCGTTCAGGGCTGTGCAATGAACTGAGGGGTGGCTAACTCGCTCCAATTTGTCAAGAGCTCTCCGACTGTTGTTTGGGCTGTGGGTGGGGGTGAGGAGGGCGCAGCCGCTGATGCCAGCCCTCCAATAGCGGAGTGATTACTGGGCACTGGGCCGTGCTGAGCCGGGCTGGGGCGTCAAAACATGCCGTTGCACTTCACCAGACACTGCTGTATGAAGATGTGTGCCGAGACCTATATGGTCAGACGGCGCTTTGCTAAATTTAGGGAGACCACGCGACATTAAGGGGTTACTTGATTATACGGCAGAAACTTTGGCTCCTAAATATCTATACGGACACTGCAAAAGAGGGGAATTTAAGAAGGACATATTGTCTTTTTAAAGGGAATAAAATCTTGTCTTTTCACATCAAGGATATGTAATTTAGTCAAGCATCATTTGCATTAGGTTATTACATTTGTTTCAAGGTAACTGATCTTGATCTGTCTTGAAATTCTAAGATAATCTATGTTTAATTTAGAGCTGAGGAGAAATATGTCTGAGAGGCAGATAACAAGGTTGTCACACTGACACCGACGTCCCAACATTTATTAAAAGAAAACTAGATGGCTTTCAAGAATCAGACCAAACTGATCAAGATAACAACAGCACTGCAAACATCTTTTTATTTGATTTTGTTTAGTTAGTATATTATAGTACAGCCATCCATCCATTAGCTTTTCCCACTGATTCTCTGAAGGAGCCGCAGGAGAATACGGCCGATCCCAGCTGACATTGGGGCGAGAGGCGGAGTCGCCAGTCAATCACAGGGCTGACACATGGAGACAGACGACCATTCACGCTCACATTCACACCTACAGGCCATTTAGAGCCGCAAATTAACCTAACCTGCATGTGTCTCGACTGTGGCAGGAAACTGAAGCACCTGCAGAAAGCTCCCACGGACACAGGGAGAACATAGAACCTCCACTCCGATTGGACCAGCTGGTGCAAGCTGGGACAAGCACTACACCAACTTGACAGCCCATCGGATCGAGTCAAACTATACATCTAAACAAGAGGGCTAATCTGATGATATTTTTACCATTTTGGAACAGGGGACTTTTTGCAGTGTAGAGCGTACAGATGCATGACACTTTACAGTAAGTGTATCCTGCTTCACGTACTCAATCTAATGGAAAATTGGACGGCGTCGTTTACACTCTGAGAGCACCCCAGCTGTGTCTTGTTAATGGTTAAATTAAGTGACAATCTATATTTTCTGCAAACCCTTTCACAAAAATTGTATTCAGCACGTCTTCGGGTGCCACGGTGTGTAAGCAGTCTTGTTCTCCGCTCCCCGTGCGTGCACCCCCTTCATAGCAACATGTAAACAACCTTGTGGGTATCAATTCCCCTTCGTAATTCTTAGTCTCTCTGCCCCATGTCTGCATATGATTATTGATTCTATAAAGAGGGGCCCTTTCAATGGCGTCAATGCATTTAGATTTGCATTTATATTCTCGCTGCGATGGTGTTCTTCTAAAGCAATGAAACCTCTCACTTGCCCAGGGATGAGTGGAAGGGAGGGAGGGGGTTTTGATAAGGCCGCCGTCATTCATTTCAATTTCCTTATCGAGCCTAAGCGCCTTCTATGAATTGGCCCTTTAAAGTACACAAATTAGAGCCATCAGTTATGCTAGAATGTGAAACAAGGACGGGGGAAGCAGCGAGCGAACGTTACGGAGGAAGAGAACAGTGCGAGAGCCACGGGGAGAGAATTAAACAAACGGCAGAGAGAGAAAAGAGGAGCGCGAAAATAGAAATGAGAGCGAGAAAGACAGTGTTAATGAGTGTGTGAGACAGTGAGACCACTGTGTGGGCAGCCCTAAAGAACAAATGTCTCTAATGCTTAATTCCACAGGGAGCAGTCAGGGTACGGTTCTTATCAATTTATAATGATGATTACTCAGGGTTTATGGAATGGGCACCCACTCAGGGGCCATACCAAAAAAAAAAAAAAAAAAAAAAAAAAAAAAAAAAAAAAAAAAGTCACGCAAACACGGCAGGAAGTAAAATATATGTTGTAGAAAAATTACAGGACATTCAATTGCAGAGATTATGTGTTTGCTCCTAATAAGTGCGATAAAAGAACAGAAAAAAACTCATGCATTTAAATATGCTTCTTAGCCCAGTATAATCCCTAGTCTCTGCGTCATTGTGACTCCGGCAAGAGACGCAACCAAACAATACTTCTATACCAAGTACTGTTTGTTTGCTTTACATATGAATAGCCCACTTTATTTCTGGAAGTACACCAATCACTTTTGGTCCATTAAATTCTAATTAGCAGAGATAGAGCCTTAAGCCTCACTGAGAGAGATAATATTATAGAGGCTGGGAGAGAGCAGAAAAAGGAGAGACAGAGGAGACTTGTTCCAGACTGACAGAGCCTAAACAATGCCTCATAATGGAGAAGGCCTCAGAGTTGGTTTGGGCAGGAAATCAACCCCTTAAGGCCCATTAACTTGCTCCTCTTATTATGTGGAACAAACCTTTTGAATTTATGGGAGCTTGGATCTTATTTCCGTAGTTTTGACCCACCATATCGGTCTTAGTTGAGAACGCGCATGGGTTTCTTGTGAATAAGGTTTTAATCAACATTTCTGATGTTTTACCTCCAAATGAGGTGGTTTAGATCAATTAATCCAAACGTGTTTGGCTTTAATCACTGGCTGCGTGTGACTGTTGCTCATGATAAGTTTAACCAAAACCTAGTTTTCACTTTAATTTTAAAAGCCCGAAAAGGAAAAATCTGCAATTTGCTTGAATTTCATTTGGTGAAAATACAAATTAACATTTTAATAAGCAGAATAACATTTTTTCTGGTTCATATCCTGTTAATCATCTTGTGACCCCTCACATTTCTCATGTGACATCTTTTGGGGGTCCAGGCCCCCAGGTTGGGAACTACTGATTTAGATAATCTGGCTAAACTCTGTCTTTTTTCTCTAACTCAACATACTGGACAGTTTCCATGGAATACTTTGAGGTTGCTTGGAGAGAGAGAACATCACAGAAGACCATATTCTTCGTTGTTTACATTTATTCTTGTCTGGGTGAAAGTAAAATCTAGAAAAAAAAGCTTTTTTTTCTGGCCTGTACACTGAGAAAAGGAGGGTGTTTTTCTCTATAAAAAAAAAACAGATGGTTAAGACTCCACTGGAGTCCTGCTTTACAGTGCTATTTTTTCCTGATCCAATTGCAGGAGGGACCTAAACCATGTGCAATTTATGGGCTCCCAAGTGGCTCCAAATTTAGTTTAAACAAACAATATGTTGGTAAACTGTTTATTCGGCCACCAATAATAATATATTAATGATACATCACATAAAATGTTTAAAATGAAGATAAAAACCCAAACTTTTAATTCCCGGCTCCTTCGATGCTCAGCTCATTGTGGGACCTTGGATAGTTCGTAGCATTTCTTTCCTCACTACAACGCTCCTGACTTCTTGTACCCAGAATTACTTTGCTGAGTACAATTTTATCATAACAGATGGAGAAGATGGACAAAACTGCAAAAATGTAATACTAAATCAGAATTATCCATTAAGCGTAATAAGTCTATTCCTTCTTCATTTCAGCGTCACTGTTGTTGTGTGTAATCTGAATGTTGCTGCTGTGAGTGAATCAGCCATCGATCTGATGCAGCCCATAAAGCAGCCTCAGACTTTGGTAACTCGGGCTTCAGGGGGTTGGTACAGTGTCTGCCAAATAGCAGCCCTGATTAATGCACTGATAATCTGGTCCATAAATAGAACCACCAGTCAGTCTCTGTTTTGTATTTTATGTATCTGCCTTTACTGCAGCAATAACTGTTGGAGGGCTGTATTTCATGGTTGTTCAGCCGCCAAACTTCTCTCACTTACACTCTGTCGCTCTCTCTCTCATTCACTCACTCTCTCTCCTCCTCTCTGGCCCGACTCCCCTTTGATGAAGAGTGAAAGAGCATGTTGTCTAAAAAACTTTTTGGCAAGTGGTGAGAATACAAAAAAAGACTGAGAGGAAGAGGCAGCTTTCACAATACATCAAGCTCTCCCTTCAACAACACCTACAGTTTGCCGATACCTGTGGGTCTCTTTCATCGTGAGTCACTGATAAACAGAGAGAAGGCTGCCGGATTAGACGGAGAAGGCTGGAAAAGAGCGCACCCCCCCCCTTTTTTTTTTTTTTGAGAGAAGAAGCCTTGCCAACCAATAACATGGGTCACCGGTTCTCAGGCCAAACTGTATCGTGATGGAGCACTGGGATGCCAGGGCTCAACCAAGAGCGAAGGTGACAAAAGGAAGAAAAAGCTTTTACCACATCAGCAACAAAAAAATAAAAATACATTTGTTACTCACTACAAAGGGAACATGGCAGAATTCCCTAGTCCCAGTCCCCCATCTGACTGGAGATATAGCTCCGGGGTAGTCATGCTCTATCAGACCTCGCCTGAACCAGATCTGTCTCCCACATTAGCATTCTCATGTGAATAAATAACAGTGATAATGGTGACACTGTTCGGCATGGTTAATGGGAGATGGTGGGCTGCCAGGTCATGGGAAAAAAACAACTGAAAAGTATGTTCAGTGAACAAAAGCTGGAAGACACATATTTGAAAAGTTACTTATTAACAGAGAAAGAAAAAACACTAAGGGCCAAAGCTGGCACTTTTTAGTCATCAAGGTCTCCAAACAAACAGTTCAAATAGTTATCATATACTGTTTGCTGCTTTGGTTTAGCTTCACAGCAAAACACAGCAATAAACGCTGCCCTTTATCCTCATAATAGAGAACACAATACTCTTCAATCCCACCCATGTGCACAGCTTATGAATATTCTAATTTAAAGCATGAAAACATCCTTTTAGTGGCCGTTGGCAGTTCAGCAATGATTGTGTGCCAGCAGAAATGCAGCTCAACAACAGCAGCAACCTCTGCGTGATCTTCCAACTTGACCGCTGTTTTAATTACAAAAAATATAATTACGATGAGTTGGATAAATGTGTCTACTGGGCCTAAAACTCGCCAAAAAACAATGTGCTTTCAAATTCACAATTTTATTTTGTGAGGGCAAAGGAACAAGTTTGAAATAGGGCCCCGAAGCAATTGTTAATTTACTGTATCCTGAGATGCCGCCTTAATTTATTGATACTAGTTTGTTTTCGATTTGAGGTGAAGTGCTCTGGAGAGTGCTGCTAAAAGAGGGTGGGGGGAGATTTCAATTATGTTCAAGGAAAAAAGGCAGAGACAGGAGCCTTTCAGTGCACAAAGCTGCCCTGTGACTTGATGAATGGCCAGCCTTTAATGTTATGGGGGATTAAAGATAACTTCTGAACGATCAGCAGGCCAACGTATAGGCAGCTCCTCTTTCACCAGCATAATAAGTTCTCAGCTGCCACTGGTTTAATTACCTCCTTTTAAAACTCAATCCACGTGGACCCCACTTTAAAAAAAAAAAGATGGCAGGAGGATGAAGTTGAGGGGGCCAGTGGGGGTCAGGTATTCCATTGATTACAAGGTACCATTAAAGATCAAGAGAGGAGGCACTTAGAGGCATCCATCAGGCTAAGACTGAAGTGGCCGTAATGATCTTCCTGTACACCATAAATAACACTGATCGTGTTGCTTCTATCTCGTCCACAGCGCTCTGGGTTTGTTATGAAGCTCAGCCCTCCTCATGGCAGGCAAAGGCCCTCGGGAGCGTCCGTTTGGACCACCCTCTCTCATTCCCGCCACCCACCTGTGCCGCTGAGCAAGTTTGCTAGAAATCCATCAGCACTGCGTTGGGATGAACAGATCAGGTTAGCTATCCCCGGGGGGAGAGAGGTCACTGGAGCTACGAGAAACAACGGTCATATGAAAAACACAGCGGAGGCGCGTTGTGACTGCCAGATGAGAATCTGAGATGCATGTTTATGCTGCTGCCAGGCGAGGCATGCTCAAGATGCAAAGAGACTGTCAGTTTCAGTCGACAGATGGACAATGGTCCTGACAAAATGTCGCTCTGATTGTCAAAGAAAAATGTACTCTTTAAGCAGTAAATTAGTTATAAATGCAACAGTGAATAAATCAAAAAGTAAACAACTGTTTGAATGAAAAACATCTAAAGTGTCAACCACTATTGGGAAGCAACGTGTAACTTGATGGAAATTTATAGGAGGGAATCCCTCTCCTCCTCTTCACAGGTTATATGTGTCTGTGCATATGGAACAAATGGGAATTAAAAGCAGCATGAGAAACATATGCTTTGGCTCCCAGCGGACTGACAGACCACAGGGACCATGTGCTTCCACCCCTGGTTTACCCACTTTGTTTTCATCTGCGCTTGCCTCCAGTGGGCGGCTGGTCGCTGGATTATAGAAATGAAAAAAAGCCAGAGAGCTACATTGGCTGGTGATGAGGGATGGCGGCATACAAAACAGGCGCCTGTTGACACCTACTGGGGGCGGGGAAAGAGAACGGGACAGCTGTATCTGTAGGTGCCGGGTTAATGGAGAGCACAGCTTGAGACGCTGCCTCCATTACACATTCCAGGATTACAGGAAACCAAATTAAACTGCTAGAATATCATCTGCCCTCTGCAGGTTTATTCACTATTCACTTCTGCTTACCCAAAATTCACGAGGGCAGCTTTAATATAGCGGTGCACTGTTTAGCGTGTGTGTGACTTTCACACAGTATGCACTCCATAAGCTTCTGCAATACCCACAAAAAATAATGAAGCATTGTTCCCAATTCCCAACACAGTGTGCTTTTGAGTGTATACCTCTTTTGAAAAAAGTCCTGCGTGCCTCATTGATCAACAAAGCTGTGCATCGCCCTAGGTGATCGCGTTGTTTTCTGTTGCACAACAATGCGAGCAGGGTGGGACACGAGAGGAACAACACGAAGGTGAAATCATGGCCAAGTCCTAGCCGTATTGAAGGAGAGGAGAGGCGAGGAAGAAGATTCCCACGGGATTCATGGTACAGCGGATGACCCTCTGCCGGGGTAGCTGTAGGGGATCCTCATAGTATGCCCCCTACTGGTAGAAGGTAAGAGTAGGTCAACATGAGAAGAAGAGCCTTCTGTGCCCATAGATGCTAAAAGGAATTAATGTATTCAGCCCAAAATAACTGACCCTTGAGCATGTGTGCACACGGGTCATTGGCGTACATGCTGTCCAAGAGGTCTAAAAAAATAAATAGGAGAAGTGAGAACGCCATATACGTCATATCATCGGGGTACAACACATGTGCAGTTAATCTGGTCTGGCACACGATCATAGAACATGAGGATGATTGTTTTGTTTCACTGAGCCCCCCTCAGGGAGGGTGTCATTGTAGCCTACTTAATGGGTAAGAATTACAAATCTACAATTTCTTACATAAAAAGGACCATAAATAAATGCTTTCTACTTGAAAAGGTTCAATTGTATATCGGCTGTCATGCATTCGAGCGCACCCAAAAAGTTATGTCAGCCAAAACTGTCCATTTATTTATTTTTTGCACCGTCCGCTGTAACCCTCCAACCTCACAGCTCAAGTTAACACTGCGCATGTGTCAAACCCCATTGCTCCCATGGGGTCAAAGACCGTGTCCCAGCCTTCATACAGTAACCCCTGGCACCTTGGGTCTCATCACATTCTGTGCTTTGAGCACTGCATAGAGGCTGCTAATTTGAGCAGATGCATGTCAGCAACAACAAAAAGTGCTGCGGAGAGGAAAAGAGACTTTTTCCCCCTTTTTTTGCAAATAAAAGATTAGAGGATACATAACAAAGGAAACGAAGGAGGGGGCGAGGGGAAAAAAGGAACAATTAGAGACTGAAGAAAGAGAGTACTTCAAAGAGGAATGATAAACATTTCATGTACTTTTGCTCTCCTGTTGAGAAAATGTGCTTTATTATATTATAGAGCAAATAAAACAAGTAATATCACACATTGTTAACATATTCTTGCACAATTAACTATTTGCAAATGTATGCGTAGTGTCCTTGCTTTTACGTAAACCTGTTCAAGTACCTGGATAAAAGCTGTACTGGTTAACTCTAACTGCCAATTTCAGGGTTACTCCCCCCCCCCCCCCCCCCCCAACAACATTAGGCTGGCTGCAGGATGCAGGCTAAGACTACTGCCACACTCGCAGGGGCTAACCCAGAAAAGGCAGGCAGGCAGGCATGCTGGCTGCCGGAGATTGGGTCTGGCGGAAAGCAGGTCACACATACATCAGAGACCAACGCAGCGCATTGCCTGTTACAGCTTAATATCCACAGAAGCCAGAGCCAGGACATACACACCACCACAGATAGAAGGAGGGAGCCAGGCAGAGAGAGAGCGAGACAGCGAGAGAGAGAGAGAGAGAGAGAGAGAGAGAGAGAGAGAGAGAGAGGAAGCGTCCACAGAGGACACTGTACATAGAGAGGTACACAAGAAGAGAAAGAGAATTAGAAAGACAAAAAATAGCTTGCTGGGAAATGTCTAGCAGGAGAGGGAAGAGACTCTGAGGAAGCTTAAATGATGGCTTTATTAGAGAAAGAGAAAAAGAGTTAAAGGCCGAAGAGGAGAAGATATCCAGTAGTGATGGCAAATGAAGGAAAGAAGACGGTTGGGAAGGCTGAATCCAGTCAAAAATGAAGGTTAGTTAGAATGGAAGCTGAATAGTAAGAAAAGTACTGTCAAGTGAGCTGAAATGGTAATTACGTCGACAAACATGTATTCTTGGTGTGGCTGTCAGTGCTTATTAAATCACACAGATGAGGGCACATAGCTTGTATGCTGACTCAATGAACTTAAAACATTTTCGGTTTGGTTGTCTTCATTAAAATTCAGGCTATAGTTGTTAAATGAGACAAGAGCAATAACACAAACAAAACACGCTCCTCACACCGTAGTCCTGCCAAGACTCAAAAGACATAAATTAGCTCCAGCGAACTGTCGGAAGGTTCCTCGACATTTCAGCTGTGCTATAGGAAAAGAAAAGAAAAAGGCAAGAGCAGTAAGTGAGAGAAAACAAAGGGACAACTAAGGAAAGAGTGTAAAAAGCGCTGACAGGCTCTATTGCTGGAGTAGAGGTTGTGAAGGGGGTATAACAGAAAGAGAGGGAGCGAACGAGCAATGCAAGAGAAAGGGAGAGATAGTGTGTGATAAAGGGGGGGAAAAAACACAAGCCCAGCTCCCATAGGAGGAATGCACAATAGTGCAATAAGCTGGTGATATAATGGTCTTTTTTGCTGTATCAAGCCCATTCTCTTCATCTTTGGCAACCCTCATCAAATCAGCACGCCGTCACCTCAGGTGGTGCTTTAATTACTGACGGAAGCTCAAGACCAAATAGCAGACAAAACACGCTTCTGCTAATTCCAACACACTCACACAGAGAGCTTAATACAAACCTCATGAACCAACAGAGAAAGTCAGAAATACTAAGATAAGTCAAAGGATTGACAATCCTTTTGATTAGTTATTGTTTCAAAGCTATTCGATTATTTTTTCTTTCTTTTTTCTCTCTACAGTAATTTGGAAAGCTTAAGAATTGGACTGCTAGTCAGACAAAGAAAAAAAAAACACAAGCAATGCAATCTGTAAAATAGTTTATTGTTTGCTTGCATTTCAAAGCTAAAGATATAAAAAGAAACACAACGGGCTCACTTCTGTTTTCAAGGGCTGCTAAATGATGGCACATAAGTATGCCTTCATGCTTTATGTTACAAATTTGATAATCCTCATGACAAAACATTTTTACTGCACTTTTCACATCGTATATCAAACCTTGCGGATTAAAAATCTAATGTTTTATTTTAGGTATTTGCTTATTCCATATCTCTCTAGAATAGCCCTCCCTTTACTTATGATTGCCAACACGAGTTTTAATTATACTATACTCATACCAACTCACGTAAACACATACACATTCTTAACACACAAATCCCAGAATAGCATCCTTGTGGGTGTATGCGTGCATGGGCAAACGTGTGTGCCTCTTTCTATATGCAGTTATGTTGTTGTTGTTGTTGTTGCCATTACACTGTCACGGGACTGATAGTGGTCCCAGGCGGATGCACGTCTGTAAGGCAAACCATCGGTGACATCCTAAGCACGGCTAACGCGGTTACGGCTGCGGCGACACAGACGAAGAGCCTTCCCAGGATGCTCGGCGAGCCGCGGCAGCGCACCATCACAGACGGAGCAAAATGAGATCGCGCAGGGGCCAAATCAAATCAGGGGACGAAGACACAGCACAAGAGGCACGGAGACGGCACAGCAGAAGAAGAAAAAAGAAAAGGAAAGGAAGGAACAGGGGGGGTGTTCGGAAGAGTAAACAGAGAAAGTAGACGCAGAAGGAAAACAGTGGGAGTGAGAAAGAGAGAGATATTTAGTCGGTGACAGAAATATACTGAGTGCTAAACTGCAAGGGAGAGTGTGAGACAGAGCAGCGAGAGAGAGGATGAGGCAGTGCAGGAGGGAGCTTTGCATGCACATGTGCGGGAAAGCAGGCTGAATTGTTTGTGTACCCCCCTTCCTGCTGGTAAATGGGAAACAGCCTGTGCCGTGTGTGTCGTCCCCCCCCCCAATTGCACCCTCCTCCTCCTCCTCCTCCTCCTCCTCGGCCGTTCAGAGCCACTCTTGCAGCCCTTTTCTCAGCCAGAGCCACACAATAGCAAGCTGATGAACCTGGGGCTAACATGCCCTTTGAGCTCGGTAAAGGCAGAACGCATGGAGAGTCCTTAATGATATCAGCCCGGCGCAGCAAGGACGGCGGCACGCACTTCACTTCCTCCCGCCCTTCTCCTTCTGCGTACACCTCCCCGCTCTAATCTTTTCCATCCCTTTAAAAAAGGGAAAAGGAAGAAAGCTCACATCCCAATTCAGCTGGAAAAATAAATAAATAAATAAAAAAGGAAATCACAAGATCTGACATAGATCGTGAGCATATTGGCACATTTCAATGCAAAGGCTTGAAATTAATTTGAAGCATTTTTGTTTTTTTTAAATAAATGCTGCCTGGAGTGATGGCAGCACTCCTGATAGGTAGATTGGATGGAGACATGAGATTAAAAAGGGCTGATTTCGGCTGCCTGATGTCCTTCGCTTCCTTTCTTCACGTTCAGAGACGTGTGGTGAGAAGATGAGGTTGATATCAAGACATATATTCAACCTTTGCTGGCTTCAATGTTGCCATAAAAAACAATATGCAAATCCCAAGGTTTCCTCACATATTAAAGATGCAAAAAGAGATATGGGTATGTTGTTGGGTTGGCATTTCTGTGTTGTGCAACTAGAAGTGTGTACTTGAGGAAAACTACAGGAATTGGATTGACTTAATAATTGAATATGTGCGATAAGGAAAGGTTGAAGGGTCAAAACAAATAAATGTGTAGACTGTAGAACACCTGATGAATAGATCCTACAGACAATTAAAATCAGGCTTCCATTAACAGGGGTGTCCAGGTGAAGAAAACAGGCACTCTCTCGGGTCAAACCTTGACAGTGGTCCTTTAAACACAGCAAATCGTGCAGGGAAACTGGACAAGAGGAGGAAAATCTAAAACACAACTTTTATTTCACTCATTACAGCAAATTTTAATTCACTCTAGATTAGAATATCCACCAAGCCAGCTGTATAAAGTCAAAAATGTGATACATTTTAAGTGTGCATCAATCAGCATCAGTACAAAGACAAATTAGATGCAAACCTGCATTTGCCAAAAATATTGTCGATTTCCATTATCCAAGAAACTGTTTTCATCGAGTCAATCAAGCCATCAAATCAACCACTAAGATGTAGTCTGACAAACGTAATTTACCAAAGACGATCAGCATGTGGGCTACATAAGCATCCTCTCCAAAACGTTTTGAGTGTTTGAGTGATTACATTTTCATTCCACTCAAGTTTCTTGTTCCATTTTTGGCACCATCTGCATTTTTATCGTCTTTCGGGCGATGCTTAATATATGCGGATGCTGATAAAGCCTGGATTTGTGTTGTTTTTTTGTTGAATTCTTTATCAGAATAGAGCTATCAGCTAAGCTTGAGGGTCAGTTCTATCACCGCCGGACATGGGGGCTTAGCACGTTGCTTTAATTCATCAAGGTTTGATTACTTCTGTGAAGATATTTTCCTCAGCCCGATAACCTGATGCTCTCCAATTAATGCCTTTTCACAATCCTGCAGACGCCGACATGATCAGAGCGAGTCTGGGCCTCCCGCATGTCTCTGTTCCCCAGCCTTTGTTAGAACACTCTTAGAAAGTTACACCTTGGAGATATTTTAAACCATTTTCACTCTCAACTCTATCAACAATTGGGGCTCATCAAACAAGATGAATTATTCTCTTTGGCACTCTGGCAACGAGCCCAGATAACTCAAAGGGAGAGGAAGAATCTCGTCCAAAGAGGTACCCACATAAAGGTACATACTACCTCTGTGATCATTGATAAGTCATTCTAAACATGTGAATATAACACATCTGATACGCAATTCAAATTAATTTGATCTTTTGTCCAAGGGGAGTTTTCAGAGACATTGATACATCTTCTGTTTAATTAGTGATAAAGGCATAAAATAAAGTGCACATCAGGAGCCCAAACATTGAAATGAAATCCAGAAACTTACAATATAGTAGTCTATTTTCTATGTTGTTCGCTTGATTTATATTTTACTGACAACTTTAAATTTGTTTTAAGATGGAAAAGCTTTTCAAACCGTAGCTGGTCCAAATACAATTCATGGAGGATTTGGTAAACTGCTTATACAGAGGTGTGTAGTTGAGGTAATGGAGCTACCAGTGTTGTGCGGTACACCAATACTAGTAAGGTAGCGCAATACTGTGCCTTAAAAAAACGGTACACCACCCCATTTAATTGCACCCATACTTTGAATGACAGTGTTTTAAGAAGAGCAGTATTTTTTACTAGCGTCAACGTGTGATAGTTGGGCAGTGTGTGTGTGTGTGTGTGTGTGTGTGTGTGTGTGTGTGTGTGTGTGTGTGTGTGTGTGTGTGTGTGTGTGTGTGTGTGTGTGTGTGCTGCAGCGATCTGTTTCAACTCGCTGCTAGCATAGTGGGCACATTTTTTTCCTCATGTGCACGCTGCAAAAGTGCTCTTGCTGTGTTGGCGCATAATATGGCACTTAAGTATCCTAGGGTTATGATTTGCATCTATACTTATGAAAGCAATACAAAAATAAAAATAGAGGCGCTGTTGTCTCACCCAAGATTACAAACTCTTTATTGGACCCACCATCTCAACGGGGGCATATTACAGCTTCACGTTTTTTAACTTTTTACCTTACCTTTCACAATAAAAGTCCTGGAGATAAACACTGCATCACTGCTTTCCAGAGAGAATTTAAATTCATTTAGAGCATTTCGCAAAGAGGCAACTCAACAAAATACCTCACCGTGCTGTTGGTACTTGTCTCTGCTAGGAATTCACCTGTTATAAGCAGCAGTGTCCAATTTAAAAGTAGAGTGATGTGAATGTGTAGATAATCTAACTTGATCTAAATTAAGAGTTCCTACAGTCCTGATTGAATAATAAAAAGTATGAACACACTTTGGTACAATAATTCGGTACTTTTCACATCTTTCACTGCATGCGTTGACCGTGTCAAAATATGGTGCTTTATTTTAATTAATGAAAAACGTTTAAGTCTTTAAGTTTAAGACTTTAAAGTTCCATGTTTTGTGATATATTATTCCATTACTTATATGTTTTAGGGTTTTGGCGTGGGGTCGTTTCAGTAAAGGTGTCAAGACTTTCGGCAGGTATCATGTCAAAGTCATAATTTAGGTATTGTGACTATACTTGGAGAAACTAAAGACTTATTTGAACAATTTTCCAATTATGAAAAGAAAAAAATACACAGTTTTAGCTGCAGTACTCATTTACAATCAGCACCAGGTACACATTGGATGATCTAACCTCTAAGTGCCATTTCGATGGATCGGACTGCTCTGCAGGAAAAGAACAAAACAACCCGAACAATTCAGACAACTAAAGCCATATTTGTGATGCTTATGGGTATGACCCACAAAACAAAGCAAATATGGAAGCTGCTGAATTAGACGGACTAGTTGCCTCTGATTCAGCCAGGTCTGAGCAGGAACACGTATGATACTCCACATCTCACTGCAGCTCGGCCCTACTGGGTCAGTCGCTCAGCCTCTCAACACAAAGAGGCTTCCTCTTCAAAGTCAGCAATCAAACAGGCCCGGCACAAAAGCATTTATCTTCTGTGGCTTGCATTAAAACGGCACGGTATTCATTTGGAAATTAAATTTGCCCACCAAATTAAAGAGTGGAGGAACATAATGGGTTGGTCTGGATTGCCAGGAGGGGGAGAGAGCCTTTGCAAATAAAAGAGAACAGTAGGAGAGTTTAAAGGGAAGGTAAGCGGAGGGGTTTGCTGGATCAAGTTGCAGTATTTTTCTTATTTCATTGGGGAAGAGTTTGTGCGTGTTTGTGTGTGCGTTTTGACCGCGGGGGGAGAACACGGCACTTCATTTTCGAGCTGATTGTGCGCTGGCCAGTGGCGGCACACCGCTGCCAGGCTACTCAGTGTAAAGCTTCCACTCCATTCCTCTCCTTTTCGGCTGGAAATAAATCAGCCGCAAAATCAGATTACGATCAGGAGAGATTCATGGGACTGATACAAAAAATACAGAGCTGAGGGGACTTTGAAGCAAAACCCCAAAAGCAATGAGACTAGAGAGAGGAAAGAGAGAACCTTGCCTGCACATTACATTTTTACTAGGCAGTAAACAATTGTAATGGCTTTCTCAGGGCATTTGTCTAAATCCAGCAGAAGGAGAGGGAAATATGTTAATCACAAGAAAAAAAACTACAGGAAAATTAAAGACAGGTTGCTGAAAACTGGTGTGTACGTTAAGTTAGTCAGTTGAGCTCAAAATGAGATTTGAAAAGTGAAAAACGCTTTCAACAAAATAAGGAAGCATTTGTGCACATAAGGAAAAGAGATTAAAATCTGGGCTAAAATATATATTTAATACTCACTGTTAAAGAGTCCCAATGACCAGCATTATTCAGGCCAAATGAATGAAACCTGAGCAAAGTCAAAGGCTTAAATTAACAAATGGACAAAATGAACAAAAGTTATACAGCATGGCTGTCCTTCTCAAAGAATACAGCTTTCCAATCGTTAATTCAGTGAAAGCCTAACTACCTCAGATACTTAAAAATATATCACAGAAATTGGCCTCTACTAAGGGACATCATAAATATGACCACATAATGAACATCCGCTCAGAGACTGACTGTGATAGGGGCCATAAACCCTCTCAACTCATTCATACTTTCTGAAGGAACACCATTTGTCCTATGAAGGACATACAAATATTATTTTGCCCAGGTAGTCTTCTACATCTCTCCCTTTGGCACCGTTCTCCAATCTACATGTCTCGGAGGGCTTCTGAGTAATGCATTTCTATTATTGTACCCTGTGTAGTGTCACATTGGTGACTTTATCAGGAAGTTGTTGTAGGGTGAAGCTGGAGTGGGAAGGAAGGGTTATTTTGTGGGCTTGGCTGGCATTAATCTCTGTCACTTGTCCTCTCTGATTTATACTCCTTCCCAATAAGTCAGTCCATGGCCTCCACTTCAATTGCTACTTTGTGATAGCGCTCCATGTTCAGCCTTCGTCCGAAACCGCCGCTTGACATTGAAGGCTTGTTCTCCAAACCAGCAAAAAAGTTTAAAAAAAAAAGCATGGTAAAAAATGAAATTTCCTGCACCAGGAACAAGAAAGACAAGATAATAGGAGCTTGGTGCACACTCCACCCCCATATAAAGAAAGCCATTCCCCTCTGAGTCTATTAAGCCCGGTGTGGCTTCTGCTTGACGACTTTGATCAAGAGCAATTAATCTTTCACCAGGAGTGGGAAACGCGGTAAAGGCCTGGGCATGGATACACTCAAATTTTAAACGTACAGAAAAAAAAGGTGAAACAGGAGAGATCAATCAGAACGAGCCTCCGATTAACGAACATGAAGGCTTAGCTCCAGGCTATCTGACCACAACGATTCAACGGAAAACTCCTCCAATCCCCCCCCCCCCCCCTCTGCTGTGGTCCGTATATTTCCAAAGTGTTTAATTACAGATGATTTATCACCAAACTGTCGTGTGCTAACTGGGCCCTTCCGTTCTCGCTCCCCACGCCACTCTCCCGCTGTGTTGAGGGAACCTTCGCGTCATTATGAGAGAGCTCATTTATATTAAAATGAGTATTACCGGTTAATTCGCTCCATACATTTCGGACACAGCATGTGTCATGCATGAGCTTTCGGATCACACCTGGTTCGCGGCGGCGTTCGGCATACATCAAGTGCTTTTATTGCAGGAGAGTTAATGCACATTTGATCTTGCTGTGATTTGCCATAAAGATTAAGGAAAAACACGGAGCGTAACTCATAAATCGTAATTCCGTATTGCCCTTGCAAACATGATAATCTAAGAGGACATTAAATAGTATGCACTGAATTAAACATGGAACGCTAAAGGGCCATTTATGTTGAATCTCATTTTACTCAGTTAACCTCTGGTCATAGATGTCATTCATCTTCACTAGTCAAGGACAATCACGATGTTTTGCTTAAAGGGAATGGGAGAAACCAATAATGCATATCAAAAACGTAGTTCATGAAAATAAGTGAACTATATACACTCTTTAGAGCGGGCTCCATCATGACATAATCCTTCAGCTCTTCAGGATGCATTCACAGAGGAAGTAAACATATTCGCTTAGATCCATAGAGACCACAGACTATCGCTAACAACCTACAAGCAATCCTAAAGGACTCCAAACAAAACTCGCTTAAATATGCACAGGGAGCACATCGCTACACATACCTACACAACCATGTAAATGAGAGCCAATTCCAGACAGACAAAAAATGATCCAAGTTAGGACGGGAATAGCTTCCTCCCAGTTCAGTGAGGGGAAATAATAATGAGGGTATTAAATACAGCCAGCAGATGAAAAATAATAACATATCGATTGTGCACGTAGTGCTTTCAAAAGGAGCGTAATGGCCTGATTCCTGGTATTGATCTGCAAGCTGGCTCGGGGAGGAGTAGCTAGTCGCTCCTTTAAGACCCCCAGTGAGATTGAGATTGGTGAAGCCATCTGAGGTTCTGTTTCTTGTTTTGCTCCATACAGGATTCATTTCAAAAGGGTGTTTTTTCTTTCTGGGCGGATGTGAAATGAATGCTGCTGAAATGGTCCGACACGTAAAATAATTTCCACCTTGTGGTCTAACTTATCTGTGACAACGTGGCTGTGGTATACAGAACTGTGGATGTTGTAGCATAATTTACAATACATGTAATTTAATTAACATTCATATTTTTTCTTCAATCAACTGAATATATATTGTGTGATTTATATTGATGATTGTATGATTTGGTATTTAACATTTGGTGCATTTACATTGCTTTAAAAGCAAGGTGATGAGTATTATGTGCATGTTTGACTGTGCAAGAGCTGGACAAAATTCAATCTTCAATTTAACACATATGATCCCTAACCCGCCTCTCACAAACTCACCAAGTGATCTTATTTCTGGCTCAAAGAGACAGAAAAATCTATATCTCAATTTGGTACACTTCAACTCCACTCCAAAAGTGCCCTGAGAGAAAACTGAATTAAACTGAGACAAGCTGATTCAACACCCTGAAAGATGGATTTAAGTAGTTGTTTCTGAAATATGTATTTGCCATGTGCAATACGGGGTTTTCTCAGCAAGAGAAAACGTGATATGACTTCACAGCAGCTTTTCCGTCTGGATGAAGGTGTGTTTTCCCAGAATAAAAAACGTGCATGCACGGGAATACATTAATCATAACAAGGTGCCAGCCGTCCTGACAGACAAGCGGAGGAATGGGAACAGATTTGACGGTGCTTTCTATTCCTCAACATGTTCAGAAAAAAAGAAAAAACTTACAGGGCAATTAAAGGAGCGTCAATAGCCGTGTCAGCTGGATTAGGGGCTGGGCGTGAAATTGTCACATTGTGTGTCGGGGTGCTCCGTTAACAACCCGGCCCGGCTTTTGCCATGGAGTGGCGGAGAGGGCCCCGGTGGAACGTGACACTGGAAGAAATACCGTCAAGTCTGTGCAAGGCCAGATTAGATTAGCACACTGGAACAGGTGGTCTTTTATTGGCTGCGTGATTCTGTCATGGATCCTCTGAAACTGGATGCAGCATGTGCTCGTGTGCGTACAAACACACACACACACACACACACACACAGGGAACATTCAGGGCGAAGGTGGTACAAAGCTTTTGTGCCGGATACCAAAAAGAACCTCAGCTTGCTCATGCCTGAGTCAATTGTAATGTGAGAGTGCAGTGCATGCAGTTTAATGCTGCAGTCACTGTTACAAAGAATAGAAGGGGGGGGGAAAGGAAGTCATGCTAGGGTTAATGCGCTTTGGGAAGAAAAAAAAAAAAAAAAAAATCCAAGGATTGTCCAGCTGTCTACCAGGCAACAGCCACAGAACAGCATCCAACGAGCGAGCGTGGAGGGGTGATGGCGGTGAGGATGAGGCAGGCTGCCAAACCATCCTCCACACCCACCAGTATATTTACTGTCATTTACAGGGGAACATATTATCCATGAATAATACATGTGGTGATGTATGGCACGAGTTCGCTTCGGATAAATTATAAAGCAGCCGAACCAAATACCGCGTCATATCCCCATATGGACAGCGAGGCATAAAAATGCAAGGAGACACCTCAGCCAAACTGATAGTGGGTAATATACAGCACACTCTCTGAAATCTGGCTGAAGTGAATTTACTGAATGGGGCCAAAAACAGGGGGATCCAAATGCCACCTTGGCGTTGAAACAATTCTAGAGTAAGCTAGAAACAGATTTGAAATCACGTTTGCGATTGTGTGCAGATTTCCCTAAAAAAATGATGCCAAAAAAAGATATACCAAACATCAGAGTGTGGCTGTACTTTCTTTGGAAAAATTGTTGAGGTGTTTTGATGCGAGAGAAGTGTACCGACTCTGATGAGGAGGTCTATTGAAACTAGGTCACAAGGGGTGCCATTTTGTCAAAAGCCTGAGTGAAAAGCATTGCAAGAAACATGAAGCACATTTCCAGTCTAGGAAGAGAAACTCTTTTCCATTTCTAGGACAAAAGAGTCTGAGTCCTTCTAACTTTATGGCTATAAAGTAATGAGACGGTTTAAACGTTTTAGAAAAGCTATTGTGTAACGAGTTTCCTCTGGCAAATAAGTAATAAATGTGTGTGTTTTCTTGAGCACAAGAAGTTGACTAATTTCTTCTACTTTTAAATGCGCAATTTCATTAGCTAAGAGCTAAGTTGGCCCACTTGTTTCAAGTATGCTTGTTGACTTGTTGGTATACTTCAAATACACTACACATTTACTTTTAAAGTGGTACTTAATGGAACTTAAAGAGTCTATAAGCTCATTTTATGAGGTAGCTTTTTCAGTGATTTGGGTAACAAGTCTGGCATAGAAAATTCTAAAGTTTTGGATCTGTGGCCTTTGGATTTGGCAGGATTATATAACTGTGAAGTGAAGGATGATTGTAATAATTCCTAGTTATTCATGAGTAAATACTCATTTTAATAGACTAGTCGATGAAAGGAGCTCTAGTTTGTACAACTGCGAGTTATGCCAAACTCTCCCTTATCCAATAAAACTTTTATGCAAAAGCTCTCAAAGGTACAGATAATGAAGTGACTAATTCAACCATTAACTTCCCACACAGAATGAGATAAGATAGAAAGATCTTTTTTCTTTTATGCTTTGTCTAGAGTGCTACTGGTTACACTGTGATATAGGGAACAAAAAAGAAAACAACGTGGCAGGCGTACGGAGAGTCTATTTAGGGCAAAGACTGCAGATGAAAATTCATGTTGGTGCCTTTGGAGGAAGCTGAGGTAGTGCCAGAACACAAGGGAAAGACGATATTCAAATCCCGCAGTATTCTATCAGACAGTGTAAAATGGGATTTGGCACTATATGTAACACAGAATGAGTTATGAGTTGGACGACATTAATGGCTAGATTCTAATTAAAGGTTTACAAGAGCAGGTTTTTTTCCTCCTCATAACATCAATGGAAAATATGTGATATATTGTACTGGCACTTTCAAGGTAAAGAACTAATGTATACTTATTCTAGCTTGTCAGAGTTGATACGTTGTAGTAACTACAGCGCCTTGAAAGCAGCACAAGTGTGAAATACGAGTGTTTCGGGCAGAAGCAGGACCACAACTTTTCTTCTGATGTGAAAGAGACTCAAAATTGGGAATATGCATAAGATAAGAGCCGGAACTAGCTGGGGAAATGTTTGGCCTCTGGCTATACACAGAATCCTAAATGTAATATTAATTGTTTATTGCCCCCTTATCAAGAGCACGGGCAAACATTTTTTATTTTTTTAATGTTCTGCACCAGCTTCTTTATCAGAGAGGGCTTCATAACAATACCCGGTGAACTTTCCATGAATTCCTATGCCCAAATACAATGCAGGTGCCTGTTTGAGTCGACGATTAATAGCTGCAACTTACAGCAAATGGGTTTCTGCACAATATGTTTAGCGAGGCTAGATAAAATGGGTCCCTGGCCACTGATCTGTAGACAGATTAGGTTTTTAGTCGGCTATGATTAAGGCATGAATAGGGAATGGGAGATCAGACTTTGGACCTGCAGTGTTTAATGCTGCCCACCTGTTATAAATGAGCAGTTAAACGAGTCAAGCGTTGGTGGTCCCGGGCCAATTCAAGGGCATATAAGCTAGCTACACACACACACACACACACACACACACAGACTAACATCAGGGTCTACCTCACTCTTTTTAAGCCCCCCCACCACTTTTAGATGTCTACACTCCTAATGCTGATTTCCCTCTGTATGAAGACAACCCAAAAGAGAATCCAAAAAGAACATTTGTCACTGCGGCGAGATGAACAGATTTGCTCTACTTACCGCATGTAGAACCAGACTGCTCTGAATGTGAGAGTGGTTATAAATGTCTCTTATGCCGTGGACTCATCCTCGTCCAGAGTAATGAATCACAAATCTGCGTGTTCTTCATAACCATCAGACCAAGAATTGCCAAAGGCATCTCAACTCTTCTAAAAGATCATCCCTTACATCAGCTCCATGAACGTGTGGGCTCCAAATTGGGTCAACAGACTGTCGCTGAGTTTTTTCTTGTCAAGGAGTCTCTCCTTGTACCTCCAGGCTGCAAGTACTTAACACGTTCTCTTAGGTTTGACTTTCATGCACCTCTGTTAAACATCTGAAAATGCTTGCCTAGTGCTGGCGTTGGCCACTGAGTGTTGTCCTCGTTTATTTCGAAATGGGCTCATTGCATAACAGCCCATGGAGGGCCCTGTAATCTAAGTGGTACAACATGTGAGAGGTGTAGAACAAGGAACTGGGGCTAGCCGTAGAGAGGGGCTACTGTGGTAACGCGGGCCAAAAGGTTAAAGCAGCAGGGGGAATTAATATGTCTTAATGACATTATAATGAATGGGAAAATATGGGACATCATTTATTAAACGGAGTCAAGTGTGTCAGGGAAGTGCGAGGACTCACAAACGCATTAATTATCTGTCGGTCTCTCTTCATGGACGGTGGAAGAAAGCACTGGTGGAGAGGTAATGACAGGCCCCGAACGGACGACATAAATTACCACAAGGGGGGGCTTGAAGAAGACAAGGTCTCGTCTCACTCCTGCACTCACGCAGCAAGATGTCTTTTCATGTGTCCAAACCGTCACTGGGAATTTGGACAGAAAATCAGAGTTGCCTTTTCTAACTCTCAGTCATTTCCAGACAAGAAAGGAGGGAAATGCCCTTTTTCCCCCTCTAAAGACCTGATATCACACTGGTGAGACATGACTTGTTATTTATCATACCTGTCACACTGGAAAAGAAGAGATGTAAGCTTAAGTCCTGTTTCTACATCTAACTGTCTTGGGACCCAGGATGGGGAGGAGGGACGTTCAGGCTCCACTCAAGAACAGTCATCCATAACCGCCGGCCTGTTTTTTAAGATTTGTGAAGTTTGGTCCTGATCTGATCCCGGTAGTGCTTTCATTTTCTGGGATCTGATGACAACTGTTGGATTCCAAAAGAGCCTTGATGTGTTCATGCACTTCCTCAAAGTGTCAGTCAATGCTTACTTTGTCACCATATAGGAAAGGGAGCGAGGTTTCAGACATTGAATGACCATCCTCCAAGGGCTTTGGCGGATGGTCACCAAAGCACCCGTTAACGATTGCACACAAAGATGTATAACCAGGAAGTGTTGCTAAACAAAGAGGCAAAAAGAAGGGAAGAGCAAACAAGTGTTCATCTAAAAAGGGGAAGCACTGTAAATCACGCAAACATTCATTTTCTGATTTATAATCTGTATTCAAAAACCATGATGGATACGTCTTACTTCTCAGCACATTACCTTCCACCAGATGTACTGCTTTGTAGTAACATTGCTTATTACTGTCACATTGAGCCACATACATACATCTACTCTAAATTTTAAAGAAGCTCCATCTTGCTATGCATAGACCAGAATGACGCATTCCAGCACCGAGCACCTGTTCAAACCTCCCAAACTGCTTCTGTACTGATACTTTCCAGCAAACAACTGTGCACCGGCCTTATTTTCAGCTCTACAAATTGGTTGATTCCACACACAATAAACCTGCCAATGCCTTTCGAGGGAATATTGACCAATCAAATGTACATTCGAGCTCAGTGAATCTACAGCTTGGTCGCCATATGTTGTTATGGCAATACCAGCTACCCACAAACAAAGCCTATAGCAAAGATCTTTTTTTCCCCCGCCTCTGTTTTTTTTCTTTCTAATCTCCCAGTGCTGCTCGTCTGTCAGCATTTCAGTATCTGACTCCGGGGGAGGGGTCAGCTGAGTCAGAGGTCGAATGCATGCAAGCTTGGCACGAGCACAAAAAAAAGGCTTGTCTTCATTGGACAAGTCAGTGAGGCCGAGGTGAAGGAGGATCTTTTCCCAGGTAAAATTTGATGTGAGATTTGATGTAAATGAAATGTGACATGGTGGAAGAAAAGTTGAAATAAAATCAAAATGATGTGTTGACTGAAACTGGGTTGGAAAGTTGACATTATTATGTCTCTCAGGTGCTGTAAGACTTTTTTTTATCAACATGTGGTTGAGTTGACAAAGATAACTAACTGATAACTGATCCCTGTGTAGGAAAATTGTCAAACAACATTCTCCTGCTAGGAGTTTTGTAAATCATTTTCTTTTGGTATGTTGTGGATTTTAAAGTTGAGAAAGGACCAGAAACAACAGTCTCAGATCAAAAACTAAACACAGGGGAGTGGCAGCCTGACATGTTCAGAAAGAACAAGTACTGAAATGCTCATGTCACTCTGGAAGTGAGCAAATGACACTGAAAATTGCAGCAATTATTGCCGACTTAAGGCCGCCCGTGGGCCCTAGGAGAATTAGAGGAGAAAATACAGACTCAGATCTTCAAAGGCAATTAGTCTTCATATTGTAGTGTGTCCATTCAGCGAGTGTTCTACCCACTCATGGGACTGCACATGTGGACATGGCTAATAGTCTCTGTTAATGAGCCAATCGTTCATTATCAATCATCTGGGAGGCACAGTGTGAGAGCAGCATCCTGTTGACACATTTAGAGGAAATGGCCGCCGCATGCCGTTCCCTGCGTATGCACAGCACTGCGGCGCAATTGTCGCTGAAGGCTGCGAAAGAGCAGCTTGATTCCTTGTGTCCTTGTGGGGACAGCTAAATTAGACAGATTTGCATTCACACACACACGCAAAACGCATACGCACGCACGCAGTTTGAATCCTGGACTATTCTGGAGGGGGGAATGCCCTATTTGTCCCTGGCCACCTGGTCAAAACACTAACAGCTGACTTGTTGCTGAGCCCTGCAATGGTAATAAATCACAGTACGCCCCTCCCAAACACATACATGAAGTAACACACCGTCCGGCACCGTCAGCCTATTCCTGTATACACCATGCCAGATAGCATCTCTTTATGTTTTATGGCCGGGTAGTTCACCCTCTTTTCATCAGAGTGCAATCTCTTCCGCTGCGTCTACAAGCTTGCCTGGTCCTATCAGCTCAGAGCTCATGGTGGATGTTGGGCCTTTCTACGCGAGCGATCGATGAGCACACTGTTCCCTACATTTACTCTTAACGCGAGCACATTGTCTTTTCTTTCTGATATGGCCAAAGTGCCTCTCTTAACCTTTTGGACAAATAACACTTTTTTGACTTTGACAGCTTTTTCATCCCGTTTTAAATATTCAAGCTTGTTCCTCTGCATCTTGGGTTTTCTTCACGCCGTCTCTGATGTGCGCTGGATGCAGCCGTTTCCCCGAGCGACCCACAGTAATCTGAGCTCTTAAAAGCCCTGTACATTCCTCCCTTACTCATTCATTCTCACTTTGTCTCCCATCTCGACAGACTCCATTTTAGCAGTAGTCCAGCATTTTCCATTGACCTTACAGTGCTTGATTAAGGGCACTGGGCCTCTGGCGCCACTGTGTTTCCTCCATGTTTAATTAAATGGTGAAGAAAGTCCTCTGTCTTGTGATGATGGCTTGGGTACATGATTCTTTCCCTGCCAACCCAAAATCCCTCTCTTGTGGCTCGGGCCCCAGGCTTGTGCCTACACACGTCCTTTCACTTTAGGCTGTAGAAGACTGAAAACTTTTCTTGACCTTTATGCTATCGCCAAGGAAACTGTCCATCTTTCAGTTTCCCTGTAATATGCCGAACTCCACAGGATCAGATACCACAAGGAGATTTTTGACATTTTTTCTCTACTTTGTTTACTGACAAAATGTCTTTCTTGTCGAGAAGGGAAGGAAGCGATCATCATAGTCTATAACATAAGTCGCCTTGTCAAAGCCTGTTTAGAATACATCCTCAGAGGAGCCGTGCAGAGAGGAACACAGGGGTGCACTTAGTGTCATTGCCGCTGGGGAGGGGGCTGTCGAGCGGCAGAGCAGCAAGGAGGGGGCTGCTGTTTCATATGTCTATGGCAATTAACGCTGATGTGACACATTCAAAAAGGTCCCCTGGGTTTGACAAAGCCAACAAATTGACTTACCATTTGAGCATGAAGTCGTAGGAGGGGAGAAAAAAAAAAAAGGCACACGGCTTCATCTTGTCATAATGAACCTGGAACCTATTCCTGTCGGGTGCGTTGCTGGTGTTGATGATTAAACTTTATTTCCTGTATCTGCCATAAAGTACCACTGTGCTTACAGGGACATTGTGTAGTGTTTGACAAGATGGGGGTGGGGGGCGCCCTGAAGTAATGACTTTATCGCGTGGTTCTTGTAACTTACATGACAAACGAAAACCGTTGCTTTGCTGCTTGCTATAAACGTCTCCTTAGGCCTTGGAGCAATCCAGGGAGAAAGACAGATGTTTTCATTTCATGCCATGTTTTCAAACTCTAACACACAAACATACACTCTGCCAATCTGACAAACCTCTACACGATCCTGAATGATAAATGCATCTCAATTCTATTCCCAGTGCTGTACTAGAATCGCCCTCCAGCTCGGGGGAGCAGGAACCTGGTGTCCATAAAAGTTCAGCCAGTGATTTAGGCTTTTAAGGGGTGTTCAAAGATGACAGGAGTCAATGGGCCAACAATTTGTTTTCTCATGGGGAGCCGTGTTTGTGGTATTCCGCTTTCCTGAGGGAAACAAGGGCAATCAGCGGGAGCTTGTTGAGGACTATGAGAGCTAGTGACCTCTGACCTCTGCTTTGGAAGCCACTAGAGGTTTCAAGTAGACAGCCACCATTGCCATAGAATAAAACCTTACATTATGCTGCCTGCTGTTAAATTGCACTGCAATACACCCATGTTTTAAAACCTGCAAACCACAGGTACAACACATGTCATGGATATAGCATAAAAGCGTATAGCAGCATATCTGTTCTGATAAAGGAAAATAAAAGGCAGGGTTTTAGTGATGCAAATAAAGTGGTTGACATACAACAACACCATTTATTACACCTTGTAATTACACTTACATTTTTGTAGTGATTAAGTGTTTAAGTTGTGTGCGACAGAGGCGATGAGAGATTCTGTGGGGAACCCTTGCACATGTAATGTTGGTCCACAGGAGCTCTCTATGTGGCTGATGGAGGGGTGGGTGTTTGGTGGCATTGAGGTGGTTGATGGGGCAGATGTCTTCTCTGGGCGGCCATGCATACAGGCCTGGCCCGGGGGATCTCTACCCGCTGTGCATCAAGAGCAATTAAACACGGCTCATGCTGGAGTTCACTGACGCAAACAGGCTGTAAAAGGCTTACGCACACGCAAGCAAGCTTAAAGGACAGGACGAATGGGGAAAACTAAAGCGCCACAGGCAGAAGTGGTACCAAATCAAGAGAATCAAGTTATTTTTGGTGGTAAAAAATAATGTGAAAGTGCATCTGAACCAACAGAATTCTGCGTCTGACAGCAACACATGCCTCTCTCCACAGGCTGGGACCGAATCTGAAGCATTCGGCTGCACTTTTAACCATCCTCCAGCTGCGTACCTGCCTGCCCTAAAAATGTGCACTATAACAATAAACATGGATTTTAAAATACCGACAGCAGGTGCGGCAAAGGAACAGGTTATGCAAAGCCTACGATTAATGTAAACATTAAAGAAATTATGATAAAACACATTAATGCTAGTTTTATAGTACATTAATAAGAGTGATTCAGTGCACATTAATATGTAGTGGAAGAGTTTAAAATCCTGGTTGCTGTGGGTTGCTGCAGGCAGGACAGGGCTACACTTTGGATTACTTACAGTGTGATAAATAAAGGGCGGGAGGCATGTAGGCCTGCAACTGAAGGAGTCAAAACTATAGATGTTGCAAGGAGATCCACTTGATATCTGAGAAATCCTTTCACTACTTTCTATTTAATCCACTCCCTTTATGTATATAAAACTCTCTCATTTCCTGCAATTCCGGTTTTCTTTAGAGGCCTGCCAAATTAATTCAACAGCGTTATAACTAGATTCGGTGGAATGCAGGAGTAACCAGCGTTCTACATCTAAATCAACATTAGACACTAGGCTGGTCCTCTGGGGGCGCGCTGCAGTGCCTCACTGTTTCTCAATCAAAGCAGCGCGCTTTGCCTCAAGCCCCCCCTGGAATATCTCTTAATGTAACTGGCATCTTCATTTCGGCTTTGCTCAGATTTTGCATGAAAAATCAAATCCTCTGTTTTAACTCTGAAAAGTAAAAGGTTTGGGGAGAAAGTGGGCAAAAGAACAAAGAGTGAGAGACCAACAGAGGAAAACGTTGTAAGCTGTTAATGCTATGTTAATCCCCGACTAAAAACAGCTGAAGGTAATGCAGAGCTAGATTGCTAGCAGAAGAGGTGAGTGAGAAAGAGGAAACGGGAGGGTTACAGGGCATGCAGAAAATAGAGGAAACATCACCAGAAGTCTGAGGTATATTTTCTGAGATGATTATAAGACTTCATGCCTATTTAACCTTGTTTCCCCACACAGTCGCACATTAATCTAACAGCCTTCGGCTGAAAAGAAAACAAGTCTATTTAAAGGTACTATATGAAACGATTTGCATGTATTAATCCCTTTGTATTTGATGATATGTGAACGGATTGCACGCAAAAGTCACCTTCCGTGCTTGTGAACACACATTTGAGTGTTTGGGGTGCCTACCAAGCCCACAAACTGTGAAAAAAGACAACACAGGTAATTGGGTGCTGCCTAGATCAGAAATCAGGTGATTCAAGAAGCCATTTCCATTTGGCTCCCTTTCGTATGTCACATGCAGACTCAACGCCTCCCATCGGAGTATCTGATATGTATATGAGAACTACCTTTGCAAAGTGCACCATGTATTACTTTCAAGCAAATGAAAGCAGAGGGAGCTTTTTCAGAAGGGGAGCTTAAAGACACAGAACGTCTCATACCGAGGTTGAACACAGGTATATTCAGACAGGCAGTATGAGAAAAAAATAAGCATGTAAATAGGTGTGAACCAAAAAAAAAAGAGCATGATATTTCCCCAAATAAAAGATATAAAAATGGGGTGCCTCTAATGGTTAAACTGGAGTTAACCATTATTTTGTGCCTGAAGATGCCCTAAACACAAACAGCCAACACCAACGGCATCATCGCAGGCTGGAACAAATAATGGGTTGTACACAAATGTCACTTGTTCATTATTCATTCATGGAGTGGATAAACATACAAGGCCATGCAAGGCTTCAGGGTGTGTTGACTTCCCTGTCCATTGTCAGTTCAAAAAACAATTCTACAAAGAAAAACAGATAGTGTGACATGGGGGCAACACACACAGCGGGGGCTGAAAAATAAAATCAATTACCACCTTCAAGCAAACTCAGCAGCTTTTAAAATAATGAAAACAAAAGACAGGCAAGGTTTGTATTGGAGACAAAGTCTTAAGATGCAGCTTTATAACACATATTATTTTCTCATTGAACAACAATTCAAGGTTTTAGCTCTCCCTGTGAAAAGGTACTTTTTGATCATTGATTGAAATTTGAAATGCTACCTTGAATTCAGGTTTTAATGAGCAATGTACCCACAGTGTACATCAGGTGTGAAATTTAACATTTCACTTCCACAACCCCAAAGTAAAACATGGTCTTTATATTACATACCGGTTTTTTATGTGTTTTTTAAATGGCACTATTGGGCAGCATATGTCCATTACTTTTCAGCCTTCATTTAGACATCACTGCTATTCAGTATATTTAAATGTTGTTATGGTAATTATATTTGTATGAAGCTCTTTTACAGTATAAGATCATTGCAAAAGTGTGCCCAAAAATAAGTTTGTTAACACTGTGCACAGCTTGAAATGAACAGCTAATGTTCAGGTCAAGTATGACAGCAGCCACTGCTGTGGTTATAATTCAGAGACATTGTCTTAGAAATATTCACAAAAACATTATATAGGATCCTACCTCTGTAAACCGTATCAAATGTCTTTCCACAAGCCTAACCACTGTTCAAAACACAATGGAATAAAACAGGTAGAAGAAAAAAAAAAGAAAAAAAGAACAATTGTTGTGTTTGAGGACAGACTGAGCCAAACAATAGCACATGAATATTCATGTGCACCACAACAAACTGTGAAAACGGCTTTGTTAGTGAAACCAAATCCCATGCTCATGTTCGAGAAAGGAGTTTGCTCTCTGGAGGGGGCTTGGATCCCAGCCTGCTAAGATGGTTGCCACCAGTGGTGGTGAATGATGCCAAAAAAACAGTATGGCTGAAATGCTGTTTTCCTCTTTTGCAAACAAAAGCCAAGCCCTGTGCCGGAGCATCAACAGTGGGTCAGTGAAAAGCCACCATGTTTGGTCACTGTTAATTGAGGCACTGAAGTGATAAATGTAATGTTCCAAAGTGTGAATTTAATGTCCTTAAGTGTGAAGAAGACAGAAAAAAGAATGTCAGACTTTACAGCTCATCCATAAAGACATCTTTTTTAGGGGAACATTTAGCATAAAGGTACATACATTTCTGAGTTGTAACCAAGGAATGATTAAATCATTTCTAATCAATGAATAGCTAAACAGCAGTTCCAGAGTAGCTCTTAAACAAAGAAAATACACCTTGTTATAATCCACATAGTATGTCATAAAAAAGAAGATTGAAAAATATAGCATCTAGAATTTACTTCCAGATCAGACAGAACTTGGATTAGCAATGCAATTAATTAGTTTTACTGTTGAGTAGTTGAAGTAATGCAATTTCTTTTTTCTATGAGAAGTAAGCAATAACTTTTTAGGGTACTCATGATGTAATCACCAATTCAAGCCTGAGTATGATACACTGTTTTACTTAAAGCAGCACAAAAATAGCAACTAACAGTTACATATGATAAGTAATGCTTATTATTAGAGACACCTAAAGAAACCATTACATTCTGATTTATTGACATAGTACCGAGAAGTTATCTATTCTTTGGTCCTTGATGATAAGAGTTATTTAGGAACTACTTGTTAGCTGTTGATTAAGTTAGCAGCTGGTTCCTGGTTTGTTATTATTCACTGGTAACTCCTCAGGATGTTCTGCATCCCGATGTTAAGTCTTACTGAAGACAAGAGATAGAATGACAAAAGAATCCGAAAGCAGATTAATCCGAGAGGAATTGATTTGTTAAGCTTCTCTCTTTTCACGGGCGCAGCAGTCGAACAGGATTTAAGCCCGAGCCCCTGAGATGCACATCTGCTCTGAGCCTGTCCTCTTCGGGACAGAGGGGACCCCTCCACCCCATCCTCCGCTGGGCGTCTTCCTAGTGCCAACTGCCCACCAACCGGATCAGTTCAGCTCGTGGTGACCTGGCTCTTGTGTGTGTGTGTGTGTGTGTGTGTGTGTGTGTGTGTGTGTGTGTGTGTGTGTGTGTGTGTGTGTGTGTGTGTGTGTGTGTGTTTTTGTATGAATACGGTTTCTGTGTTAATCATGTGTGCACACGTGTGAGGTTGCATGCACTGCCAGGATGAATGGGTGTATGTCTATGTATATACTGTGTGTGTGTGTGTGTGTGTGTGTGTGTGTGTGTGTGTGTGTGTGTGTGTGTGTGTGTGTGTGTGTGTGTGTGTGTGTGTGTGTGTGTGTGTGTGTGTGTGTGTGTGTGTGTGTGTGTGTCAATGCCCACTTGTACAGTATATGTGCCAGCTGTCCAGTGCCGCCTTCAGGAAGAATGTTTAATGGGGATAAGCTACTTCTCCTGGCTTCCAGCGGCTTTACTGCAGATCTGTTCCAGGTGTGTGTGTGTTGGTGTGTGTTTGGCCTGTGTTAAACTAAAAGAAAAACAAATGCAGTAGAGCCAAGCCCCCAGCTAGCTGCCCAACAGCGAACAATATCTCCATCTAAGAAAGCGACAGCGATAAGCCTGACATAATTATGTCACACTGAGCCATTTCAAGTTGAAACACAATTGTCAAAGCTCTCACACTGCTCAATCACAGCCCTTACTCAGATAAGAAAACTTGGCCGTGCTTCATCTTTTAACTACAACAAATTATTATTAAAAACAGTAATGATCAAAGTCGTAAGAAAACACGGCATACAGATTTGGTTTCATATGTAGCTTCTTAATTGTTCTTTTGAAAGGATATCTTAGCGGGGAGAATGCAAACTGTTATTCAAATGGAAAAAAAAAAGATAAAAACATCATATCAGCTTTGTTATGGAGCCTTAAAGCTGAGTTGTGCTGTATGGCCAGAGGTAAAGGCAGGGAAGCGGATTATGGTTGACGATATTATAGCGCTGATGCAGCAAGGTGGAGATAGAGTTTGGCGTGGAGGAGGGTCTGGTGGGATGGAGATGGTGCTAATACTGGGGTTTCTGACCTTGGATCACCCCCTCTAAGCCCTCCATGCATGGGTACCTGTGAGCACAAACACACACACACACACACACACACACACACACACACCCTCCCACCCTCCCTCCCTCCCTCCTCAACACCACACCTCACGCTCAGCCCTGAAGCGCTCTTCACGATAAGCCAATGAGGAAGAGGGACAAAGCGAGGCAGAGGAGGAGGAGGAGGATGTGGCACTGGCACTTGCAGCAGGCTGTTTACTTGCATTGTTAATTTCATTAGCCCTTCGGCAACCACTTCAATATTTAACATTCTCGATTTAGCTCTTCCATTTTTTATTTTTTTTACCTTTTTCTCTTAACAGGTTTGCCACCAAGTCCAACAATTAAACAGAGTGGCCAAAAGGTAATCTATCAGCACTCTGGTCTTACCACTTAATATAGTGGCACTCGATTTGCACTCAACTGGAGGCCAAACCTTGTAAAAGCCACAATCCTTTTAAATGGGCAATCAATTTGGCAATGTGACTTTGCAGCCTGGTGCTGCTCAGCCCTGCTTGTATAAACCAGCGATACAGAGAAATAGCAAGCATGTGGAGGCACAGCGGAGAGGCAGGCCTGGCTATGTGTGACACCCGATCCACTGAGCAACAACATATGCCAAAAATGACAACTAATTATACTTTTAAAAAATAATGATTTCATGCTGCTTGCATTTCCTCTAAAAGTAGCCAAGTGTCCAGGGTCAACGCCACGGTGTTGGGTATAATCTAGTATGTGAGTGTGAGCTGCAGTCAGTGTATTAGCATTAGCGGTCACATACATAGAGCGCGCTGAAGAGTGTGACAGCCTGCTAATGGCTCTGTCACAAAGGGACCGGAGTTTAGACACAGCTATAATCATGATCTCAATAAGCGTGCCACCCTACCAGCACACCAGCTCAGTCGTGTCCCCTGATATCCATACTCTGACATCATATGCGTACAGTCCCATGAAATCTAACTGCAGCTCAAAAGATGGCTTTGCATACTGCCAACATTTACAGTTGGGAAAGCAATAGTGGGACTACTTCTCACACTTCCTGCAGTACAGAGTACTACTCATACACCCTGTGTGAAGAATATCCTGGCCTCTCCTATAATCCCCTCCCCTCAGCGCGGGATCGTATTGTATGGGTCTTTCATAGAGACGAGGCTGCAATTTATAAACTGGGCTTTTCATTGTGGCGTGCTAACCGCACACACGAACCCCCCCCGTCTCTATAACCTCACCCCCCTCAGCTGATTTATTAAACAATTCGCATAACATAAAGTTCATTGGTAGGTGTGCTGGCGAGGCAAAGCGTTAAAATATTGCCACAATAGCACAGGAGACCTTTTCATTCACCATTCAAAACAAATCGGACTGCAGCGGGCGGAGAATAAATTCAGACTTGTAAGTAAATACATGTAATTGAAGCAGTGGACTGTTGAAAATGCATCAGTACCAGTCCTTTTTCTATTATGGGGATATTTATCTTCCTTCCTAAACAAAAAGGCCAAGGGAGAAGGCCAGCAGGCGGGTGGCGAATGCGTTTGTTTTCCTGCGGTACAGCACTGTGTGTAAAGCCTGTTTGTGTGTGTGTGTGTGTGTGTGCAGGCATGTGAGTGTAATTGCTGCCTGTTATCATTAAGCAAGCTGGAGCGATCGGAGGATGCACAACAACCTATGAAGGGCAAACCTGGGGATATTGTGCGTGACATTGGGCGTCTGTAGGTAAGTAATGATCAGAGCAGCGTGTGACAGCCCAGCCTGAGCGGCGACAATGGCACATTGTTCGCTGCGCTACGTCGCCCGCATCCAACTCCTACCCACCTCTTCATTAGTAAGGAAGCCCCCAGATTCACCCACACAAACGTATAGAAGCAGGAATGCTACCAGCGCGGCTTCTTCAGTACTAACTGAGCCATTATATTTAACAGTAATTTATAGAACGCCTGCATGGGTGTTTTCACACTTCATGAAATAGTCATTTTTTTTATGCTGAAGAGGCCAAACAGAGGGATTTGTTCTTCTCTTTCTCTCTGGGGTCATTCACTTATCCTCTGGCGCTCGAGCAGGTTCAAACCAGGGCCACATCACCTCCAGTAAAAAGCGAAATAACCTTTAATTGAGGAATAATCCCCCAAGAATTGGATGGGGGAGTGTTAGATAATGAGCAATTGTCTGTGAACAACATAAGACAATTTACTTGGAGCTGTGACATCTAAATAGAAGACGTGGATGTGAGGGCTGAAGCAGATTAATGAGACCAAATACTATATTAACCCATACGACCAAACGCTATACTAATCCATACAATGGACCATTGGCACCTACCACTCAATGGATATACAGTAGATATGTGTCTTTAAAGGGTAAAGCTGGTTTTAGTATTCATTATTTTACTGTTAACAAATCCCAACAGCAGACCAAAAACAAATGCAATAGTCTGTCTCTCAGCACTTCCCTGCCTGTGTCACACAGCCACAAGCCCATTAATTCCAACTGAATACGTAAATCTTTAAAACAGGTCACAAATATGGACTTTCATTTAAAAGATACGGGTCATTTACAGCTTGGCAATGTATTTTTTCACAAAAACGAAAGGGTTAGCAATGTATTTGCTTGCTTGGATTGCATTTTTTTTGCCCCACCACACTATAGAGTTTTATCAGAGACTCACAGCATTGTATATTCATTCAGAATTATTATTATTATTATTGCAATTTAAAATAAAAATAGTTATTTAAGATAATACTGCCAAATTATTTTCATCAGAACAAATTCTGCTGTGGTTACTTTCTCAAGACTATATAAATAGCACAAAAAAGTAATTCACGCAGTCAGAAAATGAAATTATGTAGGAGATTTGAAAACCAATTTGCTGTTTTACTTTTTATATACCACAGGTGATGAAGTCCAAATTATTAAATCTTACATTCATACAATATCACAAGCACTCATAAAATAATGTAAAAACCCATTCAGTGAGTCATTTCCTGTTGTGTTCCTCAACACATCAGGAAAGTGTTGATGGTTTGACTCGATATTAACGCCAGTGCCCATTTTCATTCAATAACTGAACGCGTCTTCCAATAGAATAGCCACAACAATGGAGGTCTATGGCAAAGAGGGATAAACTCAAGCTACCCAGATGAAACACATTTATCATTGGTTTTGGTCTTTGCATGGCATTTGTTGACAATAATAAGATAAACAACATTGTCATCCTAATCTATATTTGAAGTCGGAGGGGTGCAGTTTGTCTTCACCATCACCAGAACAAACCAGGACATGATTTTCTTTTACTTAGTCACTTTGTAAACATGTCAGCACTGCAGGTAGCACACCCATAAATGTCACTCAAGAGGCAGAGTAATTTCATTTTGTTTGGAATAAATAAACCTTCATCCCTCAAACTGATTACGTTTCCCCCTCGGAATCTTTTCGGCTTGACTCCCGCTTTGATGAAACACTGCCCCGCTTAATGATGCTGTTGATTCATATCCGGTGGGTATCGCACCAAAAGGGAGAGCGAGGCAAAGGCTTAGCTGCTGCTCGAATCAGTGGATCCCCTGCTTCCATCTAGCACTGCCTAAAGAACATGGACAGACAACAGCAATTCTTGTTTTCGCTGTCATGAATAAGTTATATCAACCTCCGATGTGTGAGTGAATATGAAAAACTAATTACCATATTTTCCATTAATGGGAACAGAAAAGTTTTGGGTGAAGTTCTCAAACTGCAGTAAATTCTGTAATTATGGGTCTTTTCTTGTTATTCTTGTTTGGTAAGACGGGAAACTCACAATGAACAATATTCTCTGGATTTATAAGCACCCAGAGAACTCTGGTGGTAAGCTGATAAAGGAACGAGCTGAGCTGGTTTGGCGTTCTAGGGCTAAAGACAGATTTTTAACGGTAATAGGAAGTATTTATATGAACTCAAAGTCTGGCTTTGTGCCTGCTATTAGAAAAGTTAGGACAAACAATAAAAATGCCTGTTAGAACTCTTTTGGTTTATAATTGCAGGCAGAAGCCCATATACAGTTGTATCAAACATCCCACAGCTGGAGGCGAAATAAACTGCTACGTTCATGAAGGAACATGATTGATTCATTAGGCCAATATTTTCTTATTAACAGTCTGTTGATGTAAACAATCTACATTTTCAAATAGACTCTTGCTTTGCTATAAAAGACTAATCATCTCCCGGGGTTGCTCTTCATGCGTTTCTACAACAAAGCTGCCTTTTTGCAAAGAGTGCCACTAAAAAGACAAAAAGAACCACACGCCCAGGAAATGCGTGAGCCCAAGTGTGCACATGAACTTAACATGACTTCCCTTTTCTGGATGGCAGAAGTGGGTTTGCAGAGCTCTAGGAAGCTGGGGATTTTGTACACTAACCCCTGCATCGATCCAGATCAAGCACTGGCAGAAAGCAGTGGGCGTTGGGAGCAGAACCTCTTTGATCAAACAGTGGTCATGACTTCTTCAAGAAGCAGCAATCTCCCGTTGAAGTCTGGGAACAGTGTGAAAGTCCCACAAGGGATTATGTCCGAGTATGTCAATTACAGTATGTACGCAGAGCTGCTCAAGGGTAGGATCTGCCAATCTCTGCAGCTCTCTGATCCTACCTGGGCTCAAAATAGAAGGTTCTGCTGTGTCTGTGCCAAAGAAAACCTCACTACGAAACAACAAAACATTTACAGCACATATTGATAGTATTATATTGCATTTTAATAGCATATCAGGTTTTCAAGTGTTAATGCCATCATGACAGGCCCTTGGCACTAAATAACCAATACGATATATAGTGAAGCATAATATGTCAACTGATTTGGTTTCATTTCAAACAATTGCTAAAACAGATTAAAGGGCTTTAGTGTTCTTTTGGATATTATATGTATTAATATATAAACATGTGAACCCACACTATAGAAGGTATGCTATGACTTTCATGACTAGTGTCATTTCTACATTTTTAGTGGATGTGGAACTGTACTGAATCAATATAAAACAGTTTGAACATGCTAGCTCATTCTTGAACAACTAAACCAACCTAATGACAACTTTGCGAATGTCATTCACTGAGAAAAACTGAGAAAGCTCAAGAAAAGAAAGTCAGTGGCCCTTTATTATTTTGTCAAATACAGTAATTAAGAGTAACAGATGTGGTTGATACAACCTAGTTGCCAGAAAAAGGTTGGCATTGTGAGTTTCTGCAAAACATGGGACCTGTTAAATGACAATTTTTGTGAACCACAAATAGGTTTCAAAAATACTTTTCATATGAGCGTCAGAGCACAATGCCACAAGGTTAAGGTTGTGGTTTGTGTTAAAATAGTAACAATACAATATTAACTACTGTGAATAAATAACAGCCCTTATTGGACTTTCCAATGTAACGTCGTGTAACAGACGTGAGGTAAAACGTTCATTAGGTTTTACATGGGGCACCAACAGTGGTCTCCTGGGAAGTCGCCTTTTGTTTCGCCCTTCTTCCAAATCTCCCACCCACCCTAAGTGGATTCGAGCACGTGTTAAACTTGTTACTATACCATGTGACTTGCTCCACACGTTGCTCATTGTAATACATCAATTGCTCTAACCAAATTCAAAAATGTCCATATCCAGCATTAACTGTGGTTTTCAGAAACATACAATGCTTTACCGTCGAATCTCAAAGCATGTGAAGGTGCTCAGTTCACGGTGGGGAGCATTTGAATCGCCTCTCAACATAGCGACAGCAGATACAGTGGCAGTGCAAACTACTGCAAAAGTGCTGGCAGAGCTAACAGTGTTTGAGAGCGGGAGGGAGGGTGCTACGCCTCTGGGCCAACGCCGTCGGTCGAGTGGGCATTATCAGCTGGAACGGCAGTATGAGAGCAGTGCAGAGCGGCGGCTGTAAGCTAACCAGAGGGGCTCAGATGCATGAACATCGTCTATAAGCACGTGCACGGGGCTATGTCAACAAAGAACGGAGAGGCTACGATTGCTATAGACAGAGGGAGAGTGACTTCATTTTCATGTTCAAGTAGACATTACTCCATTATATCTTTACATAGCAACCAACTGTTAGCTGCTAAATTTAATGTTCTGAAAATCTAATTTAGCACCTTAGCTCATATATTTATACTTACTTATTTGAAGGTTCATATTCTACCTGACAAGTGCCACAAGTTTGCAACTGCATAAAGTTAGACATTAGTTTGTAGCAAAAGAGACAGCTTTTTTTGTACTTGTCAAGTTTAGAGAGTTCCATAAAAGAAGTATGTAAAAAAATATATTTAGGTTATGAATTAATAAATCAATGAGGTAAACAAAAAAGAAGCAGTAATAGTCAAAAAAAGGCCCTGGGCCCAAAAATAAAAAAAAAGACAAAATAAGATGATGTTCCAACACCTAGCAGTTCTCTGTTTTCTGCCAAATAAGATCAGTGTCTCAGTTCCTGAAATATGTCAAGTCACTGTACACTTGGAGCTGATCCAAGACAAGATTAAAAAATGAAATGAAGATCTTTTTTTTGTCCTCCTTCTCTTCCTGAGTAAACACACTAATCCGCACACTTTGCTGCCTCGTTACTTAGGCTCTTAATTAAAATGCAAGCACTTCTCCTTCAGGCGGTTACCAATTCTTGATGCGCTGGATTACCGGCGGTGAAGTCGGACATAATTTGTTTTTAATAAAACAAATCGGAGGGATTAAGTCGATGGAGTTTACTGAGATTTGGCTCCAAGGAAACGCATGTCTTGTAAATGCTGAGCACAAACAAGCAAACAAATGCTTTGGCATCTTTAATAGGCATTTAATTGCTCTTAATATAGAACAAATGATTGTAATAACAGGGATTCCTTACATAAATGCAGCTACTGTAAACAGAGAAAAGGCGCATACTAATGGCAGACATACCTGTATATTTGCATTTGTTTATATTAATCCAGGGTGAAATGGCTTGCTATAATGTTGGGAAGAAGTAGTATTAATTTGTAGCCTTAATTAGGATTTTTATGGGTTGCCACAGTAGAGAGCACATAAAACGACAGCGTCATCACTAATTCAACATGGCAAGCCTGCAGAACACCATCTGCTGCCCGAGAAACTGTTAATAAAGTCACAATTATCTTTTTGTAAGCACTTTATTCAGAATAAAATTTGCAGATTAATTAGGTACAAGTCAAGTCCTTGGCTAAGGGGAGAGAAAGAGGGGAAAAAAGGCCAAACCACCAAAGGCAGAGGCAAACCATTTGATTCAAGAACGTTTTGCAACCAAACACACCCGTGGCGCTAATGATAATTTCGGGTTTCATTGCTGTTGATTTGAAACAAAGGCTTTGTTTCACTTTTTAATTGCGCTTCACATCCACTTACACGCATTTCGTAATGAGGCTACACATTTAACCGTAGCCTCCTTCCTCTCATCACAACAAACAAAACCCCCCCAAAAAAAGCAGTCTTCGCAGCCAGTAATTGCAGTGTGTTAACAGCTGGCTATCAAAACCCAGCAGGAAAATACAATTCACCCGGTAAAGTTGAGCATCAAGCCTATTCATGATCAATACTGCCGGGCCAAGAAAGCACTTATCTGCTGTGTTAACATTGTTGTTAGTTTCTCATCAAGAACGCTTCCCTCATTATCGCCCTCCCCCTCTGCCTCACCCGCGTCAGCTTTTGCTGCCCTTCCATGCTTTTGTCAACACCAGCACTGACAATAAATGGCCAGAATAGAGGCCAGATAATTTTGTTAATCCCCTTTGCCTAAGACCTTGACGAGTTTAATTCATGGTGATTGTTTTGACTCCCCTCATGGGCGATCAATACTGTCCATTTCAGCACTTTTCCTTTTTTTTTTTGCCAGACTCAGAAACAGAAAGCCCTTGCTGCCTTGCTATTCTTTATGAAAACTGCACACAGACAATCGCGGTATTCTTCAAAGTCATCAAATGTTCAGACCGATAGTGCACACACACTGACGCACACGCACAAACCATCGTAATCACTACTCTTCAAACTCGGCGGCTGCCAGTGGAATTTACAGCCATAGGTCACGATCTACTGTATGTGTCTCACACTCTCTAAGCCTGTAACATACATGTCACACACTTTTCTTTTTTTCATACTGTAATTGGCTGTAAAGGCGGAAATAGTGGAGATGATGCTGAGGGTGGGGGGGGGGGGTCCTTTCTTCCATCTATGCTTCTGAAGCGCTTATCAGTGACCTCCAGCAGCTGGACGCCCTCTGACCCTGTCATCAACACACACGTGACCTCTTCATTTTAGCCGACAGGCGATATGAGCAACTATCTCTGCAAGATATAAAAGAGAAATACTCACACACACACACATGCTGTACAAGTCCCATCATGCTCCTCTTCCCTCCTTTTCAAATGGATAGGGGCGAGAGTTTAACCATAGTGGAGCTGCAGTATAAAATGTGTAACGGGTGACACTCAGGTTGCCAAATTAGCCACTGATGCACTGTTTATTTCCCATTTTTACAGCAGTGAAGAGGACACCCTGGCGAGGGGTGACCAACAAACATTTTTTAACAGAGGCAAGGAAGCGGATGTGCAAGGTAATTGTTCTTGTTAGCATGATTTATGATTCATAAATTCTGCACTCACCCAGCAGTCCCTTTGAACACAAAACAGGGATAAAGAATATCCCTTTTTCGAACGTTTATAAAGCTTAATTACCTGGGCCTGCCCGCGAGTTTATGTATTGATGTGAGAACACCGGGGCAATCACCCAAAGTCTCCTGTGTTTTTGTTTTTTTTATGAAATGTGCACGGCTGCTTATGCATAACCAGATTTGCAGTAAGAAAGTGCACAAATTAAGCATGCCCATTGCTCCGACGGCGGTACCTCCTAAGTGGCATTTGGAAAATTACCTCGTATATTTGGGGGCATGCTTTGTTCACACAGTGGCAATTGAAGTGTAATGAAATTGCAAGTGGAATCGCTGAATGTGTTTTTAAAGTCAATAACACAAAATGTAAAGCCCCGCTGAGCAAGAGTTTGGGAATACAATTATGATCAATTTGAGTGCTGAGGGCGGCCATTTTGAATCAGCCTCATACAGAGACAATGGGCGCCTCTCACTCGGCGAGCTCATAAAAGAACTTCATCTGTATTTGTGCTTGTGGGGAAATTGAGCACAGACAAAAGAGATGCACGCTGAGTAACAGCCTCACCTCTTGGCTGTTTCATATCCATTCATTTCGCTTGAACCAAAAATTGGTCTCCTTTTGACCATGGATGTATTAAAAGAACAGGATACAGCTTTGAAAGGCAGCGACCTGTTCATTCAAAGTTCAACGTCCGAGTATAAGATTCTGATAAGATGACCCTGTTCTACCAGTGATCCTACACATCCATGGGCCAATAGAGCATGCGCACTAGCGTTTCCTTTAACCCCGCCTCCCAGCCCCTCGGTCTCTGGCACATTCACATTAACATTTTAAGGCCCCAATGATTTTAATAATGGCTATTCTAGTTTTTGTACTAGGAATTTGATTCCCTGCTGATGAACTTTCCAAATGTTAATTTAAGTATTTTTGGGCCAAACATCAAGTAATCAAGCTAGAGGTTTTAATTCCATGGTTTGGCCAATATGTCAAATATGCTTCTACGCCCTGCGCTGATACTGGTGGCAGGCGTTTGGACAGTATGCATGTACAAAGTAGTTTGAGTTTTACGTTGGCCAGCAGTAAACTTTGGTGCACTCTCCCTGTTGAACTCATGTGAAGCAATAAAAAATAAACAAATCTGTTACAGTATCATTACAAGTGATTTGATCTATTTGCTGAGAGCCCTCTTTCCTCTTGTGGCTCAGTATTTTTTTTATACAGTTCTCCATTCCTATTCTTGTCCTTCACCAGGCGAGTATGTTTACAGCAGCCTTCTCTCCCCTTTTTTTGTGAAGCAGAGATCCAACTCCTCGAGTGTGTCGCTAGCTACACTTCACGGCTCGCGCACTACATTCTGGTTGAACGGTCTGTAGGACACGCCACACCTCGCCAGCGCTTTTCACTCCTCGTTCATGAGCTGCCTTTAAGTGACCACTGGCCGAGGAGGCACGTCTGATTTATCAACTTAAAGGGAGAAAAACAAGTTGGGTTGGGCCTTGATCCCTTTCAGGGGTATGATTATAATAGGAACCTTGAGGAAGGAAGGGGATTGATAGGGATGATAAGTTTCCAAGCCTCTGTTCATCAAGTGGACGCATGAGCATCATCTCAAGAGTGCAAGGCTAACCTATTTTTGTACCTTCTTACAAGAGAATTCATTTGTAAGGTGTTTTGGCTCAAAAACCTAAGATTTTATTTTTCTTATCAAAGTAACTTTGCACATGGATGAATGTGAGTTTTACAAATCTACTTGCGTCTTAATACCTTCATACAAGAGCAGACTATTTCACCTTTTTGGATATTCCATAATGAAATAGGAGTATATATTGTATTAAAAGCCCATGTAATATTATACAACAACTTCCCAAGAAGGCTTCTATATCATAATGAGATACTATAATTCTTAAAACTGGAAATAAAATCTCTAATGTTTTTAAAATCCCAACATTGTATTTGTATTATATTATAATATGTGCATTTACTAGATCAGGAGCAGCTACACACGTTAAGGAACGCAGCTTTAAGTCCATTGTTTGTGCATTAGAAGCTGCTTTCTGATAATAGACTCCTCCGTCTTAAGTAAGAGGACCATCAGTACCAGACTGGTCAGACACCATGATCAGATTGCACGCTCGTCAGACGGCTTCGGAGCGAAGTGAAGTGAGCCAGCGCCATCGTGTTTTTCCTCATTAGACGCTATCAGGTGGCATCAGCTGACAGAGCAGGCGATGGCTGCATAACCTCCAGACTGCTGGTGGCTGGCTTCCCATAGGCGCCTGGGGTGAACCCTTTGACATTATTACTATGGTCACCACTGCTTTGTTTATCAGATGACAGAGTTGTAGCACATGGCTGTCATGCACAGACTGTGGCACAGTATCGTTTTTTCCTAATCAAGATAAGCAATCTAGTCTGCGTGTAGTAGACAACAACTTCAAATGCTGACCAGCTCAAACAGCATGCAGGCATTCAGTGGAACTGTTCTGCAAAAGTGCTTCTTGAATCCCAGATGTATGGTTTGCTATGGTAGTGGTTTCCAAACTGGGAGACAAGCACCTGTGATCTTTGCTCACTTGTTTTCGAGATGTCCAACACAGGTTTAATAAAGGCTCCACAAATGTATAACTGGATCACTTACAGAAAAAGAAAAGAAATATATCATTTCCAATTTATACTTTTTAAGCAGTATAAAATAAGTGCTTTCTTCACATCAGCTTTTATTTTCATTTAAAAGTATTAAACCTAGAGACTGGATGATAACATTTTTCAACATACTGGTGCTGCCAGAGAAAAATTCAGGCGTGTCACTGAAGTCATTGGGTTCACCCATTGGTGACCGTAGACATCTGTTCCCCAATTTCATGGCAACTCATCCAACAGTTGTTTAAATATTTCAGTCTTGCCGACAAACAGGAAGACCAACATTGCTTTTGTTGAAGCCATGCCACTAGCGTAGCAAAACATAAACTCACCATATAAACTGACAAATCCACTATTGGATATATCTTTCCATAAGAGTTTGCAATGGAATAAAAAAACCCTGCTAAATATTCTTCCCGGCATGTCATTTTCTTCAAACAAATGTGTACAGGGATAGAAGGACCTTACAGTAAGGTCTTCACAGTTCAAGGTATCACTGTGTTCATGTTTGGAGCTAGTAAGATTGGATTGACGGATATTGCTGCTGTGGCCATGTCAATAACCCTTCAGCCTGTGAGAGTGAGCCACGGGAACCTTTCCATTCCCTGATCTAATTAGCTGCCAACCAAGCTAACTCAACCCGGGCAATCCCCTTGGCCGCTTGAGCCACAGACAGCAGCCAGCCGGGCAGAGGCCAGAAGGTGGGCTGCCACCTAAACTTTGTACATTGATTACAGTTGATCCCTCTGGATATCGTGATTGATTGTGCTTTCAGTCCACACCGCTTTGAGACCCACATGCATAAACATATAAAGCACAAGAAAACATAAATACATGAAGCCAGGCCTGACATGTAAGCGTGGGAAGCTAGCAGTTCAAAGGCTCAGTGCAGCAGTGGTGGAGGCCAAATGGATCCATATTGATGAGTGAATGATTTTGTTTTCATGGTGGAAGTCGTTCAATCGGATTGCCAACATAGAGTATTGCGGTCAGCATTTGGATGAAGACGTTACAGATTTGAGTCTGCACCTTCCGTGAAGAATGAGGCTGTCAAAGCTCTGAAGTCGATTCCATATGCTGTTAAAAATTGTGAGGGTGGGCTGCCAACAAGAGCTAGCATAATTCCAGCCACTATTTATCCCGGTTTAATCATTTTTCAACCCGAGCTCCATCAAACGTCTCCCAGTCTTTGTAAAACTTCACAGACACTGCATTTCTCAGTCCTTAGTGTCAGCAGTTAATTAGTGGTTAACACACACAGTCTGCCTAGAGACAGATGAGTGCACATCAAAGGGGCAGTACAACAAGATGGCTACTTTAGTTTCCATGTGTTTATCCTCTAATTGCAACACCCTGTCAAACCTGATACTATGTGCAGGGCAGTCAGTCACCTCCGAGGCTTTGACCCTGCTCTGGTTCTCCTGCTGTCCACTCCTTTGGGATTCCTAAAGGCCTGCTGCCCCCCTGAGGACTGAGCGGGTCTCCCTCTCTCGGGCATGAATCCACAAAACATCATCTTCTATGGCATGGGGTGAATAACTTTTGCATCTTTAGTAAAACTGAACAGTCATCTTTGCAACGATGAAGCTTTCATGCCGGACAGCATGCCGGTCAGCTACTGTACGAGTGGATCTAGGAGAGCAGTTGAGCATCAAAGTCAAAGTGCAGGTTAAGTGCGATAAGCGAAATGAGCATATGCCACGGGGAAGATAATGACTAAAAATGACTTTCCACGTTCCTTACACAAAGAGAGACAGGTACAGGGGCACAGCTGCTGTGGAAGATTAATGGTGCTGCCAGATGTAGGGACTCTGGAGAGGGTGACCAGCCCATGGTGCTCTTCACCATGCTGGAAGAGGACAAAGCAGCCATCAGAGGTGCATGGGACAGACACAACTTGGATTGTTGATTCATCACTGCATGCAGGGTATAAGATTACATGACAGCAATGAGCAAATATTGCCACAGATGACAAGCTGAAGGTGTGCCAAGGTTCTAATAATGATGTTTTTGCTGGAAATGATGCCTAAATCTCTACAATACACAGAATAATCCTTAAATAATGAATCGCCTTGCATTGAAGACGCCGTGCCAGTAATGCAGAACATAATTTAAAAGATTGACTTCTATTCCTCACCTCGTTTCACTAAAGCTGTGTGACACCGTATGAATGTGAGGGAACTATCAAAAAGCCTAGCATTGTCACAGCTGGCTTTAGCACAAGTGGAATCATTAGAAGCCGAGATAGCAAACAAATTTAGGAAAAAGAGAGAAAATAGATAGGGGAGTCATTCAGCACAGCACACCGCTGCCTCTCTTCCTCTTCAGAGTCACCTCTGACTCACCTCCAGGTCACCTGAGCAAACGACATGCCATCACAGCACAGTGTCAATACTGCAATTTGTTTTTCTATTTCCTCCCTTATCAAGGTTAAACGGGACAAATCAATCATCTTAGCTGCTGCGAAAAAGGGGGGAAGAAGTACCCTTCTTGTCAGAAAATAAGGGTTATAAATAAAACGGCAGCAGAAACCAAATACTTGCGATACAAATTTCTCAAAAAGGCAATTAACTCTGGGTAAGGGAGAGAGAGGGAACAGGAGAAACCTGAAACAAATGCCTTCTGAAAGCCCTTCTGCCAAATCTCCGACGTGGGGACACCGGTTCCTTGTTCTCAGTACAGAGAGAGTTTCAATTACATGCAGTTTGCCCTTGGTTGGGCTATTTCAATATTTTATGTTGATACATTACCACTGCAACATGCCTACATTTATTTTCATTCAGGAGCAAGAGCTTTGAGCAAAAATAGACCCTCTATCAGGCTGTGCTCGGTGTTATATTATTGTGTCTGTTTCGATAGAAAATAGATCATAGAGAAGACAGACTGCCTAAAACATAAATGAGAAATCCACAATTACTTTTCACATGGATTCCTGCGGAGCCAAAAGTGGCAGTGAGATTGCTCTCGCATAGCTCAGGCAATATCAGTGACATTTCTTGTGAATGTTAGCATGTAATTGGTTCAACCAAATGCATGCAGTGATACATTAAGGGTGTGTTTTTTTGCGATTTTGCATAATAAATGACAATGCATGTCGCTCATAAACCAGATAATAGAGAAAGGCATTTACGGTATGCTGGGGATGACTTCCAAAAGGTAGGACATCATGTTGTATGGAGGTGTAGCGAGGTGATCACCGTGCAACATACAGAATTCCTTTGACAACGTCATTTGTTAATTCACAGGCCACTTGACGAGCAGTGACAGATGTGAGAGACGGCCTCTGGTGAACTTTGCAGTACACTAATACAGTGCTGCAGGAATGACGTAGTTTTGTAGGCCAACCCCAGAAGTTAGCATCATATTGGTTCCCTCGATAAAAAACCTATTGGATTTTTCCATTGGATTCTGTTCAGCAGTAATCTTCACAAATTATCTCCACTATTATGATTTTTGAAGCATGAAAGGTAATCAACAAAAGTAAAAAGCTAACTTTAGGCTGTAAACAAACTACACCACAGTCACATGAGCATGTGTTAGCACAATGAGGCTGGCATGATGACGTTTCTTTTGTCTCGTCACTGGTAAGCAACCACATTGTTTAAGACGAAAAAGCTTTAAAATCCACAAGAGGGGTATTTACTGACATATTGTATCACAAAATGTTAAAATCTCTTAAGCTTGTTTTTAACCACAGACCATATTTCAGGCATCTAATCAAAAGCCCAGTCAAAAAAAAAGCCATTGACCTCGAGATGAGCGACCACAATGCAGAAATTCAAATGAATTTCCGGGTTCTAGGACTCATTCCTGCAGCGCTCCATCAACTCGCTCCAAGAAATTCAACTGTGGCACTGGCCTTGAAATGTCTATGAGTAAAGGCCAGGTGAGGGTTAATATGTCCCATATCATTGCATGCAGGCTATATTGTCCATTTGTTCCGTTTCCCACCCAAGGTTTCATTAAGCTCCTTAGCCGAGAAGGCAGCGAGATAGATCGGCTGCTGGTATTTATTGGGCACTGATGGCCCAGGTGCTGTGGAACACAAGCATCAAGCTTTGTTTTTATATCTGGTTTATAGCACAGCTGTTTATACTGTGCTAACGCTGTGCACATAATCATTGCGAAGACACTCAAATCATCATCAAAAGCAAAAAAAAGTCTTGACCTGTCCCCTTAGCACTAAGGTGTCAGAGGAAGTATTGGTATGCAGTTCAAACTTTATGGGATCCTCCCGCAACTCTCAAAAGTTTTTGGTTAATAAAAGCCATTTGCTCATTAAAAAGATTAGATTCCCCCCTCCCACGCCAACACCTTGCTCAGGAGATGTGTGTCCTCTAGAAACATTATTGGAGCGTGTGGCAGGTCCACTGGAGTGCCACTATAATCATTGTAATGCATCTCTGTTCTTTTAATTAAGGGATAATGTCCAATTTCATGACGTTTATGAGGTTATAACATCCATTAGCCTGCAACAGATGCTGTGGCTGAATAGCTAACTAGCCTTGAGCTGAGCCACACAGGTCCTCCTCCAGGCCAGCAAGCCACACTGTCCAGCACTTAATGCTTAAAGACATTCACTCTCTCTCTCTCTACCTCTCCTTCTGTTTTTTGGATTCTAATTGTACATACTTTTGTCTCCTTTTCTCTCTGTATCCATTCCCTCATGCTGCCTCCGAGCAGAAATTGGAAGGAGATTTAAAGAGTATAGCTATTGAACTTTAAACAGCTTATAGCCATGGAACATAAAACTGGCATTTAAAATTTGTGATTGCAATTAAACGCAAGTTATTCGCAATGAGAATGTCAAAAGCAGTTCTAATCATTTTTATTGTGCCGCTTAATTATTGCATTGCACTTTTTCCTCACCCGAGCCAAATGCTTTCTGGGTGCATAATTTCAACCTTTAGCTCCTCTTCTCTCGCTTATGCCAACAGCAAGATGAGCAGTCTGCTCTGTAGCCCCTCAATTCCGACAAAATGAGCGTGGCTGAACCTCTCCAACACTATATTTTTTGGGCCTACAGCCAGCCCTCCTCTCAGTGCTGACCTCAATTTTCTTATAAATACCTTTCTTATCCATCCCAGTGAAGGGTGAAGGACACCGTCTACTCAAAGCATCAATTGAGATATTATTAGTCAGCTGTGGAACCAAACTATGAAATATGTATATCCACATGGGGAATTAACAGTGGTCAAGTGCTAAATCGGTAGCTGATGCACATGCCATGGCAGAAAAACCCAACTGCCTTTTGGGGGACATATTGTGTTCCATGACTGGTTCCATAACGGTGTTGAGTTTTAGTGTTAATTTAGTCAAAGTGAAGGTATTGGGGTAACTTTAGTGGGCAGACTCAGACAACACATGGGGAAAATTCAACACCAACCTTTTCCAAAATGATTATCTTTTATTTTTTCATGGAATATTTGTCGTGTGAGATTAGGTTTGTAAACCCGGGCGTACCACCATGACTCCCCTGTGGCTCCCCTGTCAACCTCCTGTGATTGAGACAGACTTGAATTGGCAACGATGGTGCCAGGTCTCGGGTCCAGGGTTGGAGGACAGGGCGGCGAGAGAGACGGCTGTCCCCGGGGCAGGGTGAGGGTCTGCTGGGCAGCTGTCCGGTAATTAGTTCCCTCCCCTATGCTTGCCCCCTGGCATCTGTCGGAGCAGCAGCAAACAGCGCACGTGGCCCCCATCCAGCTCTCAGGACGCAGTTCAGTTAGAACCATTAGGCTTCATTTAATCACATACACCTGCAGTTAAACACACACCTGGTCAAGTTGTGTGATAAATGTGTCGACGTGTGACGCTACACACTACGTACTGCTACAACACCATGCTATAATACCTGTTAAAGTGTACTTGTACAACCTCTTCTTGTGTCTTTGGTTCAAACAGTTTGACCAAGTTTCTATATATAAGCCATATGGGACATGGTCTTTAACTTTTAAACATCTCATCCGGAATAGCTCCTGCGGGAGTTCGCTTTGCTTGTGCACTGCTCTGCGTTCCGAGCCGCACAGTACCTCCAAGACAGCAGTGCCTGAGCTTGCACCGAACATTTCCCGCAGCGACATAAAACTTTACAAAACAGAAAAACAGTCTGCTGAGAGTCCCACTCCTCACAAGGGCTTTAAAAAAGTCCTCTAAATGAAAAGGATGCTATGCACCTTCAATACCTCAATATGGATATGCTGTAAAACATGCTTTAAGACAACAAAAGCACTTTACTTTTACTGCACTTTGTGTGGCCCTGCCTCTGGCTTTCATAAAGCAGTTAGTGTTTTTCACACTTGGCTGAGTAATAACCCTGTCGTAGGACAAACACAACTGTACCCTGAAGATATAACTCCTGCGCTGGTCAACTCTCTATATGTCCCTTTCTTCCCTTTCTCCCAGTTTCACTCTCTTTGTACTCTCCTTGTTTTACTAATACAGTACACTCTATTTCAGAGTATTTTACATGGTCTTACTTCTGCATCTTCCATTCCTGTCAGTATTCTCAGTTACACTCTTCTCTGTTACCTATAACAGTCTTTTTCCAGTATATGCTCACATTCAAGAAGTACTACCCTGAGCCTTCCTCGTAGCACTTATTGCACTCGTATTAGTTGTTGCACTTACTGTATTTGTATCAGTTCGCTGCACTTATTGAATTTGTATTTGTTTACTGCACTTATCCTATTCGTAGTAGTTTGTAGCACTTACTATATTCGTATTAGTATGTTGTAATTATTGTTTTCGTAGTAATTTGCCTCTGCACTATACTTTTGCTCTGGTTTATGCTTTAAGATGCTTGTTTAAGAAAGGAGATGCACTTATGACTTCTGGTGACTAGTAGTTCTCTTGAATACCTATGTTGAATACACTTCCTGTAAGTCGCTTTGGATAAAAGCGTCTGCTAAATGACTGTAATGTAATGTAATGTAATTCTTTTCATCAAATTCTTCTCTTTATACCCATGTGTAAATCCTGCTTCATCAGTTTGAATGCATATCTAGGACTTCCGGTTAATTTAATAGAGGCTTGATTTGGAAATATAATTCTCTTATAAACAGTTTATTCTAACAGCAAACAACCTATCCATTCTCCCTTACTCTGGTTTTGGGCAGGGCTCAAGTCTATCTTGCATGCTCTGCCACTCTTTTCTACTTTTGGTGTCAGTCTCAACTCCCTCCATCCCTCCTTCTCCCACTGTGTCTTCTTCTGCGGCGCATCAGCCGGCCTCAGTCGCACTTGGAGAGAGAGCCTAAGTGTCCTTGGGTGAAGGGGGTTCCCGAGGAGCTAATGGTTAGCGCGGTATGACTAATGGGGAAAAAGCGTGACAAAATAAGACAAATGGTTTGGACCAACTTCATTACCTAAGTGACAGCTTGACGGCCCTGCTGTATAATATGGTATTTTTCATCTGTGACTCATTTGGCAAAGTAAAGTGACGGCGAAGGCAGGGACTAACTTTTTTTATGACTTCAAAGCTCTGCTGATGTTCTACCTACCTGAGCAGCAGAAGTAGTTGGGGAAGTTTGGAAAGTTTAAAGGTGTTGTGTGCTTTGAAAAAACAAGCATACAGTACGCGGAGCGAATTTTGGATTTAGAGTTAAGATACAGTATTCTGATGCATCGGAGAGTGTCTTAGGTTTTTCCAACATCAAACTATCAGGCAGATTGGCACCTACAGGCTAGCACTGGCAGTCTGTTTACTCACCAACCTCCCTTTTTTCTATTATACATCTATGGGCAAGTCTCTCAGTGGAGACAGAAAAGCACAATAGCACATGGAAACCTTTATAATGCATCAGTATTCAACAAATATGCCTAAGAGATAAGGCAGTAGTCAAGGAACTTTCTGTTATTCCTGTCAGCCTTGCTATTAAAACCTATTCCAAAAAAAAATTCTGCAATAAATTGGCAATTATTAATGAAAACAATTTCAAAAGTCTTCAGCTTCTGATGATAAAACAATCCAAGTTGATAACTGTTCTCAGTTTACAATGAAGGTTTTGCACTAAGTAAAGCCTCAACTGCTCAATATCAGATTGCTTAATTTTTCATGAAAGGAAAGGTCATGCTGTAGGTCACTGTAATCTCAAGTCTCAGTCCCTATGTATCAGCAGCTGCCTGTCTTATGCTGTAGCATACATTATTCAACAAATACTCGAGAGTTCTTCTAGAGGAATACTGTGGTTTTCCTCACCGTCTGCCTTTTGAATTACATAAATTCCACTACGATATTGCAAAGGTAGCCTAAATAATTCACGATTCGCTTTCCCCTTCCGAGAGTGAAAACCGAGTGTGAAATAAAGAAAATCCATTGTTTTTGGTTAAGTTGCCAAGCAGATGACAGACAAGAGAAACAGATGTCAACATAAAGCAGACAGGTTGAGTGTGTTTCAAAGTCTCTTTTTGAGTTTCCACATAAAATAATGTGTTTGAGCTTTGCTTTTGAAGTGTGACTGTCGGATCACTGCTTACTTTGTGATGTTTTCTTCAGGAGTGAGGCTCAACCTCAGCTCGTATGGGGACATTCCCAGTCCAATATCTACCCAAGTTAATAGAACAGGTTTCCCAAATCTACATTTTACCCACTATACCCCAGACACACTGGTTATCTGCTTCATTTAAATTTTTTTGATATTACAGATGAATTTAAATATTTTATACCATCCATGTTGAATAAAGCCAAACTGGGCTGAGTGGTATAGAATATCTTTTTTTCCCTGGGTTTGCTAGATGTCTTTTACCTTCAATGGTATATTTCCCAGACTCATTCCTGTGTAAACGCTGCTGGGCCTCGGCTTGCTGCACGCTGCGTTAAAGCCAAGGAGTCATTGCCTCTTCTGAGGAGAGGAATCTATTAAAACCACCGGGGAATAGCTAGGTAGAGCAGCTGTCTCCCAGTAAGGGAGGCACGGAAAGCTGGCAGAGTTGCAGATTATGTGTTATTGTTGAGCTATCGGTCCTTACGTTCCCTCTCTCTCCTACACCCCGTTCCCAAACTCCAACTATACTTTGCTGTTTTTGCCTTCAGTCCCATCTTATATCACTATGGAAAACTGGGCTTGAACCCTTACACAAAATCACTCTCAACTATATTTTACTGCAAATGGCAGTTTCATTTTTTTCTTGACAAATAGGCAAAACATACTGTAAAAAATGAGAAGAAAACCTGTCTTAAATTGAAATGTATAGCATACAGGTATAGTTTCTGGAAGGATGCGACAGACGCTGCAGGTCTTTACAAGATAAGTGACAGTTTTAGGTGTTTTAGTTCACTCTCTAGTGGTCCAGCTGCCTTTCAGGCACAGCTAACAAGCCGTTTCCTAAAAAAGGAGAGCAGAATCAGAGTAGCAGGCCACAATGAATGAAGTGTAAAATGAATTATTCTGAGGTTGTTCTCCAGTCCCTTGGACTACACAGGGCTGACAAATCCAGCAGGTGTCCTGGGCGCATCTGTCCATGCCAAATAAACTGATTTTCTCTCAGCTTCACTTGCTTTTTTCTTATATCCTTTTTTCCTGTTCACAGCTACATGCTGTGAGACTTCCACAAAGATTTATGAATTAAAGCTTGAACTTAGCATCCCACTCGCCACTCTCAGTCCATCCCTCTGTCGCTCTCCCTGCGGCTTCAGCTGAGTGAAGTCTGGACTTTTCAGAAACGCAGACGGGTCACTGCCCGCACGGCTATCTGCCTGCCCTCATAGGCCAAACCCCGGTGCAAGCCGGGAAAAAGAATCCTTTGAAAAGAGAAGCACTGAGGACTGTGTAAACATTCCCAATGTGTAAACATCCTTTCAGAGGCCTTTCCTGAGACGATGAAGGCACTCAGCTGGGACCAGAGGAGAGGAGACAGGAGGTTCAACAAGATAGCCTAGAATTTCTATTATCACATCCAAGAGATGGGTCAGCATAAAATAAAAGTCAACTTCAACGGTTAAGTGTGCTCTGCGAACATGTGATGCATTTATTTGAAGGTCCCAAAAACGTACCAAACAAAAATGAAAGAGCGGCAAAGAAGAAGAGAGGGAGTGGTGATAAAGCAGTCGTTTCATCTCTGCATCCCTGTGGGGAATCAGGAAGAAATTGGTTTTAAAAGCGAAGCCGCACATCAATGTATTTCTGAGTAACTCTATGTGATACATCTATGACTGCTAGTTTTGTGGAAGAGGTATGTTATTATTTCAAAAAGCACAACTAAGAATAATAAATGGGACCACAATAATATCTTGATAAAAAATGACCAACTGGTTACATAAGACAAGGGCATATAAAAATTGTGGCATGTTCACACTCGACCACTTTATAATCTCACACGAAGAGGCAGTGGTTCCTTGTGCCACATTGATTCACACATTATGACTGTGTTCTGCATGAGAACTTTTAGCCATTATCATTTTCCTGACCCGTCCCACACTGGATAATTGCCATAGATAGACTAAATTCTCCCCTTCTGCCTATTTCAGCCAAGCCTCCTCTTCCGCATGGCTGCCCAGACCTACATTTCCTGCATAATTGCCTTGGATCACTGTATTTTATGAATGTATGATGGGTTGCTGCTACACTACATGAGTCATAAATACATGTAAACAAAGGTTTTAGTGTGGACTACATTAGTATTGTTTAATATGGTAGATGTAGTTTTACATCTTGCTGCTTCTCAGGACATGATTTTAGATCCTTCACTGAAGTAAAAGTTGTAATATCACAACAGAAAATACTCAATTGAGTCTTTGCTAAGCCCCGCCCCCCCGCTGCTACTCTGTCAAACTGTCAGAGCTACCATAGAGCCCAAACTGTCACTACCTGCACTCCCTGCATTAATATCTATTTTTTGGAAATAATTAAAAAGCGACAATCTATCTCGGTCTACAAAGGTGAATATACAGAATATATGAATATAAAGAATATAGCCAGGATGTCAAACTGATAACACTGTCGAAGTGAACCACCAAATTACCTGGCGATTGAGACTAAAGGCCGTGAAATTAAGAAACAAAACCGTTCCTGGAAACTCGGGTAGGTCTTCATTCACTGTCACAATCATTAACAAGCAAAAGCAGCAAGTGTAGACATGCAGTTTATTTAATGATGTGCTAACAAAACCTGCTTATGTTTCGCATACCTCCTTCAAACCTCTCGCGTTACGCGGATCGCAATTACACAACGTTTCACCATGACGTGAACAAAATCCGCAAAATCTGAAACAATTGCACAAGAGTCTATGGAGCAGAGCTCGATAGTTGTCGGACCTTGGTCGGAGCTGTCAGGATGTCATTGGCCGATCTGAGTTTGAGGGGCGGGACTAAGCGAAGGGTCAATAACAGCTAAAAGACGAACACTGCAAACCTTACATCAACCTGCTCTAACAATGACTACATGTCATTTTAACATAGAATTACCAACCAACTCTGAAGATCCCATGAGCTCTACAGAGAGTTTAAGTGTCTTTCATCTCGTCATTTTGCTTTTTGAGAGAACTTTATTTATTTTATTCAGTCTCACTGGGCTCAGAGTTGTTTCAAGCAGAAGGCAGCTGTTTTGTGCTAAAGCCCTGCTGTACACTGCCTGCACTTCATCAAACCACAGACTGTCTAGCCAAAATTATCTCAGCATGGGGTAAGCGGTGTGGAGCATTTAGCTGTTAAAGAGCCAGGTATTCAATTCAGTAATTGTTGGACTGAAAAGAGAGCTAAAAAGGAAAGTGAATATCAAACTGATCTTAAAAAAGTGCATCCAAGAAGCATTCAAAACTGATTGAAATCCGGTTGAATGGTTTGAGACACATTCTCGCTAGATGTAAATGAAAGTGTATTGACTATCATCTGGATTTTGCCTATATTCGAGACACTTTAAATGGTAAATGTTCACGGTGCTCTGGGCATTATTTATCAGGTGGCCTGATAAATAAATGTTGTGTCTGCTCCATGTGTAAATAAGGCACTGTTTGCTGTGTTTAACGAATCAACTTCAATGTGACTTTATTTGGACGATGTGTTTACAGCTTGTTGTGCTGCCCCCAAGTGTCCAAAGACAAAATTAATGCAAGTTTAAGTACATATGCATCATCAGCAAAATGCACGTAAAATGTAAAGTAACAAAAGGCCCAATAAGAGTAATATTTTTCATGTATAACTGGATTAAAACTTAGTCATTTGTGATTCATTATTTGTATGTTGTATGTAGATCATGTTCTGTATGTTAAATCTTAATGCCCCAAATCACTATTACTCAAATACATTTGGTGGAGTAAACAATATAGTGTCTCCTTAGTATAAATTGTACTTTAGTACACGACTTGAGTAAATGTATTTTTATCTCCAAGACTGCACATCAGGAGAGCATCAGGAATGCTTGGAGTTAATTGCGTTTCTTTAATTTTTGTTTTTTTTTCCCCCTCCACAATTTCAAGTCTTTAATGGAGAATTTAGCGGGAAGTGAAACGCATCAACATCAATAATTAGGAAGCAAAAGACGAAAGCATAACAGTGAGATGGAGCGATGAAGAAGCTAGTTGCAATGTACAGCCAGTCTGGTTTTTTTTGTAATTCTTTGCAGGTTAAAGAGGTCTTCAGTGCAGGAAAACCTTGTCTGGATTGTGAGTGTCTGCACTGAAGTGCTTTTTAATCGCTATCCCCTCGTGAAGCAGCTGAACGTGCTGCCTTCCGACTCCGCCTACCCTTCAGTGTACTCTGATGACCTGGCATCATGGTGGACTGAAGGGCCCGAACAAAAGGATTCATGAGGGGAACACCTTATTCATCATTAATGATATTCAGTTATCTATGCCACCATCTCCACACAATCTTCCTCTTATTTTTCTGAACTGCAGAAACAAAACCCAGTGAGCACACTGTGCATCTACAGTCACTTAGATGCAGCTCAGCACACAAAAACAAACACCACACAGAGACACATTTCATACCAGGGGAATAAAAATTAACCTGAGATGCCATCAGCAATTAAGCCTAATTTCAATAACGTTCAACATTTTATATTTGTGTGTGCTTTCCCATTAGCGTAATCAAGCGACAACAAATGTTTCCCTGCATGATAATGGCAAGCTGCCTCCTCTGTGTGTGGATAAATTAAGGAAAACATACAAGTACTGATTAAATTTGGCCCATCAGGAGAAAGGAGTGGGATGATGGTTACACACCTTCAAGACGGTTAAATCCCCCCCCATCCCCCCATCCTGATCTAATATAGAAGACCAAAGTGGTATCCTGAAACGCGCCTATTCAGCTAACCTTGAACCCCGCCAAACCCCAGGATCAATCACTATTCACAAACACACCACTGTTAATTATGTTATTTCTCTGATGAAGTGACGTTGCTGTTAAGAGTTGCTTAACATTAATATTCAGTGGTACTCTTGGTAGAATCGAGCAAGGCAGGCGTAATTAGAGTTGATGGGCCCCATAAGCATTAATATTGTAGCGCATCAGCATCGTGGAACTCTTGCAGTAGCCTCTAGAGCTTTCAATTCCCTGCTGGGACAACTCACTTTTTTACAAACTGCATCTTCAGATTATTCAAGAGGAAGACCATTGATTAACATAAAAAGAAGGCCTGCATGATATACTGTTTCCGCATCGACATTGCAATGTGCGCCCGCGTGATATTCACATTGCAGGACGATATCGCAAGCTTTACGTCAAACTACAATTTTCTTGCTTCTTGTTACAAAAGGAAAATTCATTCCATTCTCATTTTCCTTGACTATTCCAATGTAATTAGCCATCCTACAGCGTGGATAGGCCCGCCACATTCAACTAGGCAAGTCACGGATGGACGCTTGATTTAGTTGGATCACCTTGTGGAACCTCTTCGTGGTGTTGGCTGGCACTCGTCGGATTCATTTCTGGCTCTAGGTTTGCTTTAAAATGCCCAGGGTAAAGGGGGCTTACGGATGCTGCCGTGAACTTTACAGAGCCTTTCGCACGGACCTCGGAACCTCCCAGGGAAATGGACTGACGGCTCACTGTGCACCTTGATATGATAATAATATATATATGTGGATATATGTATATCGCAGAAAAAAAATGATATCGTGATGTATTGATATTGTCAATAACTTGCAGCCAACAATATAAACATATAAACATAATGCATTTATACTTGATTACCGGTTTAACTCTCCATACATACTGTAGAAAATGTTGAGTTGGCAGAGCCAAAAACCCTCCATGACAGAAGCACATGTTAACACTAATCATACATGAGATATGAAGACAAAAATAGCCCCTCTGATAGGTGCTGACTATGTTTCATCCACAGCGCCAGCTCGTTCCCAGGTATTGATGTCAATTACCGAGACGTCCATTAGCTCTGGAGTATTCTGAGAGGAGTCAATTTTGGTCATGTCATGCAGTTCAGTTTCACATTGAGGAATGACCCGCCGAACCGGCTGAGTTCAGCTAGCACTGAGGCTAATGGCCCTAATGCATGATACAATAAACATGTGCCTTTATAAACCAGCCGGAACCTCTTACTGTGACAGCGGGCTCTCAAATGACACACACTTAACATTAAGCCTGGCCCATAAGAGTGTGTAGCTTAGTGTGATTACATTAGCAATGTGTTCTACACTGTGCAGTATGGCTCAATGAGGTGATAGTAATTACTGCCATTCCACTCTGTGCTTGTGTTGTACAATCAGGGGATAACAGCTGGTTTCTGAGGTCACCTATCCGGTCTTTTCTCAATTTGTTCATCATAAGCGCTCATTAAAACTTAAAACAGTTCCTTCGTCAAATTAGTGGTGTGATACCTTTGTATGACAGCACTTGCTTAATGCTTACACATAAATAGATGCTGCACCACAATCTGCTTTAAGAAACACTGCAGAGATAAAAACCGAGCTCTGACCTATCTCGTGAGGCTTCATATATTGACCTTAGTGCATCTCCGGCTAGGTGCACACAAGGAAAGGGATACAGTGTCAAAGTATTTCAACCACACTAAAGTAAAACCTGTCTGCCAAACCTTTGTTATCCTGAGATGAATTAGAATCAAAGCATATTTGAGGTTTTTATGATGAAGGATGGAGCGGGGCTGAAATGATCAACCTCAAAGCATGGTCCGTATTAATGCACGTGGTATTCAGCAGGGGTGAGTAAAGCTGAAATACGAGATGCTGGTCTGAAGGACAAAATGCCTGCTGGAGCTCCAGGGACTGGTAGCGGTGTGTGTATAGGTGTGTGTGTGTGTGTGTGTCAGTGGGTGGGTGGGTAGTCTGCATGGGTGTGTAAATGAAGAGGTAATCTCAAGAGTGAATGGCTGGCAAAGAGCGAAGAGATGACCTCTCCAAGGAGGAAAACCAGGAGAAGAGGGAAAGGACTATAAAAAAACGAGAATGCGCTCCAGTGAAGGAGGAGGAAGAAATAAAGTAAAAGCTATCGCAAAGAAGAAAGGTCAAGAGGACAGCAGAGCAGAGGGCAGGAAGCGGAGTGGGACGGGATTGGTCTGTGATGAGAACAGTCCAACCCACAGTTCTGATTAGAGACTTTACAGAAAGCTGTAAAGACTGCGAGGCAAGCTTCAAGTAGCCCACAGTTGGCCTTTTCCCTACGGACCTCTGTCTCATAAATCCCAGTGGAGAGCACTTCCAATGCCCGTGTCAGAATGGACAGTCTTTGACTTTGCCACTGTTCTGTTTGGTATCTCTGGCTGCAAACTAGTCCCTGGCTTTTTAGCTATGTTGGCAGAATTGCTCTAGGGATGACAATGTTGGTTGGACGGTAATTGTTCCAGCCACAAATGTCTCACCAATTATTGGATCATTGCTGTGAAATTTGACTCAGATATTCATGGTGACCCTGACTTTTCCTGTAGAGCCACCAGCAGGTTGAAGTTTAACACATCCGGTGAAATGTCTCAACATCTACGGGATGGATTGGCAGTGTTGGTGCAGTAGTGCTTTGAGCTAAATGCTAAATGCAGCCTCACAGAGCCATTAGCATACATTTAAACTGTTAACCCTGTAAAACGAGGTCAGACTGGACTAATTATCAGTTTTTAAATTTGACCAGGAGCCAGAGTCTCTCCTAGAAGGGGCTGGTTGCAGGGTCTATTTGAGTTATGGACAGGCTGAAGTTGAAGATCCAGTGAATAAACATAGTGGACAGAGAGCACTTTATCAAGGCAAGGTGAATATTTAGTGCAACCATAATAGTGGGGTGCAAACACATTTTAGTTATGATGATGAAGCACCATTTCAGAAAAAATTGCACAGAGGCAATTTTCATTTATTAGTAAGCGCCAGTTTTTAAATTAGCTTCAGCGACAATTCCTCGATTGGACCAAAAACAAATAATGCAACTGTAAGGCTCTATACGCAAATGTACAGTATGAATACTCATAATCACCAGTGAAATGGAAAACATGCAAAGGCATACAATATGTATATCTCTCCAATAGTTTGCATCAGGAGTACAATTGTGCAGTGTTATGCATAATAAGGATGAACAGACCCATGCATAATCAGGCCTCTGTGACGAGGTTAGTGCACTCAATTTCACATAAACAGAAATCCTGCTATGAAGAAATTCCAAAATATTTGTTTTGGCCAAGAGGAGCCTTCTAATGTCTCCCAGCAGGGCGCCGTGCGTCCACATGCAGCCTTCACTTTCTGAATTTCCAATGTTGCCACAAGGAACATTTGTCGAAAAAGACTACTGTAAACATGCCTCATGAATATAACATTTTCCTAATCCAGCCAGGTGAACTGTGGTGAGCCGACATGTTTGACTCCAAACATTGCTTGCCTCACAAACACACAGCCTAATAAAGTGTAGATGCAAACCAGCATGGTGAGCTGCACAGACGTATGCAGTATGCAGTAAGAGAAAGAGGGAGCAGAAGAATCTATACAGAAAAATGACAGTTATGCCAATCCATTAATAATAAACACTGGCCAAAGAGGAATCATAAAGACAACTGGGAGAAGAGAGGGAGATTCAGGTTGCTGAAAGGATTGTCTGTAATCACACATTGCTGCTTCCTTCCCCCATCCTATCTCGGAAACATGAATGTGAGTGTATTATGCGAGAGGAGTCACAGAGAAGATTATGAATAAGAAAGTACCGCTGTTGATTATGCATTTTCTGCGCGCAAATACAATTTACAGCTATCAGGTCCTGTGATGATTGAATGCCGTCTGTTGCCCCCTGGTAGTTGAATGGGGGAGGAAATGAAGAGTGGCGTGGAACGCAGGGAAGACGGCACTTTCAGAGGAGGAGAAAACTGTAACCAGACTATCATATCTGGTCCTGTTTGCCTTCCAACGCGATCCATCAGTCAAGCAACTGACGAATCCCCTCATGAGTAGATTACCCAGTGGCCCAGCTTTGTTGAACGCGTAATATTTATAGCAGCATTAGGGTCTGTGCATTAGATTATGTGCTGTAGCTGCATTGAGGGAATCACAGAGGAACTGTCTTGTGTATTGCTTGATTATCATGAAATGAGAATGAGGCCTAGAGATTGAACAAAAGTCTACTTCAAGGAAGTCTTGGAGGAAAGAGAGAATAGGAAGTTTCAATTTCAAAGGCCCCGACTCGGAAGCCGCCATAACAACATAAACAGCGAGCGGCGCATGATACCTGTAGTTGGGAGAGAGCTAGAGAAGGGAGGGAAGGAGAAGGAGAAAGATTCAAAGAGAACATTAAAAGGCAGGGTATAATGCATGTACACATCACGCTTTAGCTCTTATCTGTTCCAAACAACACATCTGTTCAAAAACAACAGCATATGAAAATACACCATTTGAAGAATGCAATCAGAGATGGTTAGGTTCCCGTGACAGCGAGGCGCCCCTTCATCTCTCTCCTCGCAAACAGAATCCTTCTTCCGCGTGGCGGGAGGCGGTTGGCGGTGGCAGCTGCGATTCTTTGCGAGGCCCTGCCGCAACAGCACGCCTATGCTTTGTGGAGTTCACAATTATTGGCGTCCATGTGTGACAATATGATGTTTGTTGAGAGCGGCTACAAGTGTCTCCAGTAATAAGTTGGCATGTGGCAGAAAGACAGCAGTGCTGCTTGAGTAAACAGACAAAGTTATCTCTGATGAAATACTAAATGCACAGCATGAAGTAGCTCACAAGCAAACTCCAACCATCTGAGATCCTTTATTTAATGTAAATTTATTTCTGGACAGCTTGAATTTCATACATGTATGATTATTTTCAATCCCAGAAAACTCTTCTTCTCTGTCTTTTCTTAAAATCTTGAATAACTTCTATTTTAGAGTACAAAACGTGGGTAAATGTTGGTGTGTCTACAGCCTTGGCTTGACAACGCTATCGACACACTGTGCATTTACTCTAGGACAATATTTAAAAGCATGTATCAAACATCATCTCATTTACTGCACATGTAGATCCATTTAAAATGTCACAAGACATTGGGGGGGAAAACACAACCTCATTGTTTTTAACTGTGTTTCCAGGAAATACATGAATCTACATTTTGCACGTAAACTATGATTATCAAGCCTCCAGGAAGAGCACAGGGCTTTGAATCAAATTTGACATGGTGGTCAAACCGTCGAATTTCCACTTCTGGGTCAGTCAGGCTATGCCATTGGGACCAAAAAGTTGACCAGGTTGCTGGGAAGCAGGGTTAAAGGACAAGCAAGTGCGCTTGTTTTATGGACCCCCACGGATGCTGAAGCAGTGCTGAAGATCAGGGTCATTTTTAACTATGGAGCAACATTCATAGGAATGAATGGAGCGCAAATTAAAAATAATCAAGGAATGCCGAAGGCATTTCAAAACAATCTTGTTGGCATGGACACAGTGTTTACATACTAGAAGAAAGTATCAAATCTTTTCCTGCATGCGCGTTGTTAGAATTTATGTTTTAGGTGTGTAACAAGACGGGGTGTTTTTGTTTTGTTGCATAGGATAATGAAGGGAACATTGTTTTAAGAAAAGGTGATTTATCAACCCAAACAGATTAAGACAAAAAATACAAAAATACAGGCTGATAAATAAGTACAATAGCAGAATTTTCAATAGTCTCTGGTAAAGAAATAATGGTTATAATATTACTGAATATGACAATATTGGAGTAATAACATTAACGCTGTATGTTGTCACACCTAGATTGTCATGTCTACATGCAATGAGTGACGTATTCTACAGTAGAATTAGATTTTGATCAATTTATATACCACATTATGAAACCTTTGATTTGGTGTGGTAGAAACTGCCCATATCTAGTAATTGTGATATTTGGGGTGGTGGTGAGCAGCCACCTCATGCAATAATGATCATAACCAATTACAGATCCTCCAAGCACTCTGGAGATAATGCTGCAAAAGTTGGTGCTCGCCCCTGGCCAGGACAGCTGAAGACAAATTTCACGCTAGGTTACTGCTGGCCAATTGTATGCCACTTTCAATTAAGTTCATTTTCTACTCGTAAAAGCTCACAATTGAGATATTTTGACAGATTTTAAAGCTAACCATGCAGTGACTTTCATATCTTGATTCAAACTGGGCTGTGAAAGGAGAGGTTAGTCCACCCGAAACCCTCCACACCACCATGATTGAAATCGAATTAGCTACTTGCTTACATGCTTACACTCACAAATTGCGTGTTTAGCATTCAATCAATATTTGGTGTTGTGGCACAATAACTTTTTGAAATGCAATTAGCTCCATGGCATGGGGAGATGTATGTAAAGCGTTTCGGCATGAATACACTTGATTCAGGTTGTCCAGTGCAATTATCTGCTAAGGGGAAGTGCCAAACAGAGTGGCAATTTGGCCCCAGCTCGCACACACTGTACTGTTATGATTACCTTTATAGTCCCCATTGATTTCCTGATGACATTATGACTTGTAATTTTCACAAGCAATCTCCATGAGAAGAAGCTCGCTGTTCATTTGAAAGTCATGATTTCTGTTCCTTCATTCGTCCTGGGCATATAGTATCAGTTCTTTCCCCCGTTCTCTCATCCTTTACTCTCCCGTCCTCTCACTCCCCCATGCACACATACACAAACAGATGGGAATTTCTAAGAAATTAAAATCCCATTTTTGGCTTGAGTTCAATCCTTTTCCCTCCCCCCCCCTAAAGCTTCTGGCACAGAAATGGGCAATTCATGACAGCAGAGCTAAGTGAGCACACATTTACCCATAGTAATTTCTTCTAACAAGATGAGGTGTTTTTCGACTCATGTTTGATGTGACACAGGTATGGATGTCGCCTTTCTAAGCACAGACAAGTGCACTGTAATATCCCTCTAGAATAAACACTCTGGCATGACCATGCTCTGGAAAAGAGTGGAAGAGAAAGTGATGGAGAGAGAGAGAAAAAGGGCAGTCACTTCACAGTCAGTGTAATGCATGCGAGTATTTACTGTGCCACCTTTCTAAAGCATTCTGCTTATCTTGCGTTAAATAGACAGCCTTGTTCATAACATGCGAGATATGAGAACGGGGTTGGGTAATAACCTCTATCTCTCACCCCTTTCCTTATAATAATCAAAGTCACTCGCCACTGCCGGTATTGCACTTGCAGCGCGATTCGCTTCTCGATAGCCCACCATCCCTCTAGCAATTACAGTTCTGACAGCTCCACTAAGACACGCTTCCCCGCTATAATTACCCATGCCGTATTTATCCAGGATGGGTATGTAAGTGTGTGTGTGTGTGTGTGTGTGTGTGTGTGTGTGCGCATAAGTATGCCGGGCCGGGGGGGGTTTGGACTTGTAATAATGATCATTTGGGAACCTGATCATCTAACAGGGTGGCATGTTTGTGCTAAATAGAAAGGGAGATCCCCATTATGTGTTGCCATCCCTTCTGCACAGAGTCTGCCTACCATGTTATTACAAAGCGCTGGTTAGCAGCATGTCCTAATATAGAGAACATGGAGACAGAGAGTCTCCATTTTTCTCCAACTCTGATAAATGTCCCTTGCTGTTTGGCCGATGCCAGAGCAGATCGTCAGTACAAAACAGCCGGTGGATGTAGCAGCTTTTTGATGAAGACAGAAGGCTTGACTGCTCTGATTAGGGTCAAGCGTTTTTGCTGCAGCGCAGGAAATAAAACTCCTATAAGCTGCCTCTCGTGATTGAAAAAATAGGACTAGATAAGAAAAAAAAAAAAAAAAAGGCACCCAGTTTCTGGGTAAATAGGTGAGGTCCCACTGCCTTTCCCCGCAAGCGACCCCGTCTGATGAGATTACAGTTTGGGCAGATGATACCGTCAGTCTCCCTTAGCATAAAATTTGATTGGTGCAAATTCACTTAAGACATTTGCAACAGCTATCAGTGTTAAAGTCAGTGTCTTCTTCAGCAGGTCTTGTAGTATTTAACCAATTTAAGTATGTGTCAGTATTCACAGTTTTCTGGTTTCTCAGCATTAGTATGTCCAACTTGTCCTAGAGCAAAACAGGAACACAATTATATGCCAAATGACTGTAATGTAATGTAATGTAATATGCCTTTTACTATGACAGCTGTGTTGGCAAATTTAAGTTGGCTACACGATGCAAATGTATTCGGACATTTCACAGTGGAAGAGCATCAAAAAGCTAGTTTTCCCTCCAGTACAACATTACGACTGTGTTTCAGGGGGAATATAAGAATCAAAGTAGGCTGTCCATTTGCAATGTGTATTACCCTGGAGATCCATAATGTGATTTATCTTTACACCACCTCATTTCGTCACTGTGATCATTCGGCGGATTGCCTTGAATTTTTTTGTTTTTGTTTCCCTCTGCTGTGCTAATTTTGCCACATTAAAAACACAAGTACAAAAGGTACTGTTCTGACAAATTATTCTTTTGTTATCCTCAAGGCTCCCTGGCAACTGGAGGTTCATATTTACATTTGCCAAGCTTGTAAGTATAAGACTTAAGCACACCATTGACAGAAAGCCGACAACTTGGAGAAATGGAAGCGACTTTGTTTGCAGTTTTTCTGCTGCTATTTAAGTTGGTGCGTTTTCTGCATCATGACAACAAATAATAGTAGTTCAGTTTTTGCTGTTTGTGGAGGTGGTGGGGGGGGGGGGGGGGTTGCTTTTTCCCTCTGACTGGCTGTCACTGCGGTTCAAAATCAGGCGTCATAGCCTCTTCCCATTAAAAAGCATCCATTAGACACATGGCCCTGAAAGCCATCCAAACAGAGCTTGTTTTGACCCTTTTACATCCCTTTTTTCTTCATGTGCCAGTGAGAGGAGCAGAAACCTGCAGCTGGTGCACGATAGACAAGGTAATTTTAGATGCTCTACTGAGGGACTTCTGCAGTATTTTCTGTCTGTGGAAAAATACGAGCATATACATATTAGAGATTTTTCTAATCCCTGCAATTTTCGTCTCTGAGCTCAATCCTACAGACTGGCTCTAATGCAGCGTTTCAGTCTCAATTACATTTAATGGATGGATTAGACATCTAGCCTATTCAGTCTGCGTGTTATGCAGTGGAGCATGTGAATTGGGTTGGAACTGCAGGGGAACGCTGCTTGTTTTCTTGGGACCAGCCACTGAGGTGTACAAGGTATAGCTGCCAAAACAGGCAATGTTTGCCTCCATCAAAATTCCCCAAAGTTAGCCTTGTAACCAGTAAGGTGGAAAAACCGACATGTCTTGCATCTCTGCACAACAGCTCAAGACATGTCACACTGTTTTTCCTCCACTTCGATGTTCTTAGCTTCTTGGAAAGAATTATACAAGAAAGCCACGCTGCTAAAGTGCTGAAGTTATGAGTGCTTTTGTGCCTGAGGATGAAAGACTGTCTCACTTCCCCACAATACTGTCATAAGCCATACGCTTTTATCCTGCGTGCCACAAATGTTGTGTCATATGATTAATACTCAATAGATGGACAAATTACTTCTGAATGTTCAAGCTGCAACTTCTTGTTTCTGAGCTGCTGTGTTTATCAAACAGTATGTCATTTATGAGCCTTAAGTTACTGTCACTTATGATTAAAAGGAATAGTTCAACATTTGTGGAAATATGCTGACTCAGTTTCTTGCCAAAGTTAGAAGAGAAGATTATTACCACTCCCGTGTCAGTGCTGTAAATATGAATAACCCCAACGGACAGCTTAGCTTAGCTTAGTTTAGCAAAGTAAAGAGACTAGAGACCAGGGGAACAGCTAGTTTGGGCCTCTCCAAAGGTAAGGAAATCCATCAACCAGCACCTTTTGAGATCACTTATTAACACATTACATCTCCTTTGTGAGACATAGTGTTTTATAGGGGCTTATTTTATTTCTTGGCCGGGACCAGTAGCGTCCCCTTGTCCAAGCCAAGAAATAGTCAGGCTCAGAACCATTTATAAAACACCCAATGGTCTCAGGCTGCTACTAACACTTCATTTTCTATCGATTGATCTATCTACTATTTTATTATATTATTCTAAATCTATCAATCAATCAAACTGACCATTTCATTTCATGTTCTTTTTATTTTATTACATTTTACAAAACCGTAGGTTATGTCATTGTGTAGTGCAGCACATAAACAAATTAAATATGCAGAATATGCTCAAAGCTCCCCGTATTCTTACAGTACACTTAAACGCGTTTGTAATCAAAATCTATAAGACAAAAGACATTTTTTGAAACATGTTGACGACTTACTCCACTATATCTTTACAATGCAAATCTTTGTTTCATGCTGCATTAAGAGTGAGCCCCATGCTGAACAACTAGCTCTGTGTGACATCTTTGGGTAAGCAACAAACAATGAATTATGATTATCCGTCATGTAAAACCGGTTTGTTTAATTCCACTGGTAACCAATGTCTACAACTTGCAGAAAACTGAAAACACAACTGACATCACTTTTTAGGCAGCATATGATCAAAGCTTAGTAATATTTTGAACATCAAATGGAAAATCTTAAAAGGCTGGGTAATGAACAGTCAGGTTTTTTGGGGGTATTTTGGCGTGGACACATTAATTATGTAGCATGCTTAGAGACATGCAGCAGGACAAGCTAAAAGGTCCTACATCTGCAAACAAATTATATACAAACACGACGCAAATTCCATGTTTTCTAATCGGCCTTTTTCAGTCTGAGTTTGACCACAGTTATGGCACTGAGGATCAGACTCCACCCTGCTATTCAATGCCACAAGAAAAAATATAGACATTTTATTGAAAGTGAATCATGTACAAACACAGAGGCAGATATGCAACATGGTATGACAATAAAATGAAAAAAAACGAGGTGAATTTCAGTTAAACCCTTTTAATTTGTTTCATTCTGGGATGGGAGGAGAGGTTGTTATCCATCCAATTCAAGTAATTAAAACATCACTCTGCATGTGCCAAAGAACTGCTGCTTTTCCCTTTTTTTTTTTGCCGCTGCACAGGGTCTCCAAAGCATCAGCACATTACAAACCAATTTCCCTATATCAGCTTATATTCACATTTGATTCTGTCGCAGTGCTGATGGGAGTTGGAACACGGGTCTCAGTACACAGGAATCTAAATAACGTTGTGAAGCCTGGCACAGACCTCATTTATAATCCAACGCCTTGGCTGAATTCCATTATGAGTTTCTCCCCTCCTTTATTTGTGGGAAATAAGGGAAAAGTGAGATTATAAAAAAAAATGGCATCAACATACAGTAGCGGCTTGGAAGCCGTGGCTCCAGTGTAAAAGCGACTATGTCCACAAAAGGTAGCCGAGGACAAGGTTTTATAAATTACCCTCCCTTTGGGGACAGCAGCAATATATCAGCTTTGCTTGCTGAACTTTTATCATAGGCTATTGATACTTGATACCCACGGGTCCTATTTTGAACTCAGGTCCAACTGCTTCATGTGAGATAGAGGGGCTGTGTGTGTGGGGGGGGAAGCTGAAATTACATCTTTCTCTATGGTGTAAGCAACCAAACTGAGGAGGGCTAACAACACCAATTAATCTTAAACCAAACTTGTCATCAAAGGCAGCTGCCTTTATCACAAAAACCTCTTAACACCTGCGAGCCAAATCAACATCTGGAACAAAACTGATAAACCGTTTCCAAGTGCAGAACCTACAAGCAAAAACTGCTTTAGTGTACTCAGAACTTTGGGAGGAAAGTTGGTATTCTGACTCAGGTGTCACAAACGCAATGTCAGGATGGTGATTTGACTACGGTGGCCTTCACGTACGGAAACCTTGGAACATCTGGAAAATCCCTTGGTGAGCGGCTGGCAGCCGGGCTGGGAGAAGGTGTCAGACCTGAGTGACACGCAGATGTGTGGCCTCTTGCCTGTCCGAGGCTACGAGGCTGGGATGACTCATTAATCAGAGGACCCAGCCGGGCGGAGGGTACTACCGCCGCCAAGTGTTCCCCCGCACACTGCCTCCACACTTCACAGACACATTTCGGCCTGTGATTCATACTGTATATTAATTGACATACTGCATATATTTCCTGTTTTTCTTTCTGTCACAATCTCAGCCTGAAACTCTACGATAATTGGCACAAATGACCACAACTGACAAATACTAATGCAATCCTCTGCTGCAACCGCAAAATATGATCCATTTCCTTCATAGTATCAGGCACAAAACAACAAGCTCGGCACGGTATATCATCATTACAGAGATACTCTACACAGGGGGGAATGACAAAGAGTTACCTGTCACCTTGTCTTGGGAAAAGGCTATTTAATTACTTATCAAATAGCCTTCAATGTCAAATGTGCAAGTAACAATTTTTGACTTTTTCCACTTCCCAAGGGGAGGAAAATCAATTTTAATCTAAAGTCCTCAAGCCATTCCATATGTATGTCCCAGTGCAGCATACTGTACATCATCCGAGGCAATAAATGGCTGTGTGACAGAAGGGGGAGGGGGGGGGGGGATGAAAAAACCCATAATTGAAGTTGTTGTTTGCATTGCTTAGTGAGGCACTTTTTGCTGAGCTGTGCCAGACTCATGTTATTGTATTGTCAACATTCCTAATGACTTGCTCTTATAATTTAGGAGTCGGGCATCTGATGAAGGATGGAAGAAAAAAGTGCAAAAATATATATATATATTCTGTATATCTGCACACCCTTTGCTTTGGAACAACCCACTCGTTCGGATGCGTTTCTGTACGTTAGTCACTCCAAAAGCCCTCCACAACACTTGATTTATATATAGGAACATTATGCAAATGTCAGAATGCTAATGCTCTTTTTTTTTGAGTGTGCTCTCTGTGCGTATGACACCGAGGTTGCTTTCCTTAATTCAACTCAGATTGCATTTTCTGACCCTTAATCCTGACAATGGCATTCGGAAGGGAGGATTTCACATCCAGTTAAAATACATATATATTAATAGAGAGTAGGAATTTGTTTATTTCTGTCTAAATGCTAAAGGGGCTGACTCCTTTCATCACCAGTTGGACTTTTGGCAGGCAAAATCCCAACAAATTAGCCGGAATGACAAGTCTGCCTTAAGCATCGGAGGAAACTCGTTTGAGGCCACCATCTAGAGACTAATCTATTTATCACACTTGGCATTAACTCGACCGAACGGCTCAGACCAATGCATCAAAACATTTGTTGGTTGTTACGTATTGAATCACTGCGTTACACAAAGCTTTTTTGCATTCTTTTTTATATTTTCTCCCCCCGGTGGTAGAAAGTCAGGCATGTTTATACATGAAATGCCCGGAGAATATTTGCTCTGAAGGGTTTCCTCCATGAATCACAATAGCCTTCTTAGGGAGGAGGGGGAGAAGAGAAAGAGAGAGAGAGAGAGAGAGGAGAGGATGGACAAATCTGCTTACTTTGGAGCTTATTGAGCAGAATGAGTCATGCACAGAGATGAAACGTGACTGCAAAGCATAAGGTAAGGAAAGCCTGACAAGAACAGAGGAGCGAGGAGATGAGAGGGCGAGAGAAGAGGGTACCGAGAGGTGAGACAGACAGGGGAGAAACATGGAGACAAGGGGGGGGGGGGTGCATGAGAGTGGCTGGGAGTACAGACGTGGAGGCATAAATCCCACACACACACACACATATGTGTACACATGTACACATATGTGTGTGTGTGTGTGTGTGTGGGAATGGGATGGGTGAGTGAAAGAAGGGAGGGGAACATTAAAGGCCAGATGAAATTAGTTCCATCAGGCCACTCTGATTGTTCTTTTTATAGTGTGACCTGCCACCGGGGGAGCTGGTGCCTTCTGGGAGTGTCAGGCAGGGTTGCTGACACCCAGCACTTTCAATATCACTGACTGAATTGTTCAAGGTGTCACTATTGATAGTGACACAGCCCACTGAAAAAAGGAGCCAGCCTTCACATTTTGTTTTTTGCTCCCTCTGCCTCTGCCTCTCCCGCTTTCGCTTCTTCTATCGCCGAGGTTGTTTTCTCTCCGTTCTAAAAAAATATCTGTACAGTCGAACGGCATAGGGTCGGGCTGTCTGAGAAGGTGGCCTCCTTTCTTTAGCTTTTTAGGAGTGAACAGCGTCAGTGCGGGTGCACGTCATACAGCACCCACGCCGCCGCCCCCGTCAATGTCATGAGTTGACCGTGGCAAACCTCGAGCCTGCATTGGATTTCCTCTCATTCAGACGGAACAATGCTAAGGGGTTTCCAGGCTACTTGGACATTAATGACTCAGGGGCCTTTAATTGTCAATGGGGACCAAGTCTCGGGCACAATAGCCTGGGGACGGGGGAGCTCTTTTTAATGCTATCGATTATTTATCCTGACCTTCAGCCATGAAAAGAGGAGAAGGCAACAAAGAAAGAGAATGTTTCCTGAGCAACCGAACACCTCTGCCTCTGTTTCCCCATCTTTTATCCACTGCTACAGCCGCCCTGTTTTATCCTATCCTTAAGCCCAGCTGCCTCTCCCTCTCCGATTCCCACTGTCGTCTTTAAAGCCCGTCCAAAAAGAGTAATCCCCATAACTAAACAAAAAAACCTAAAAAAAAAACTCCAAGTCCAACAGGAAGAGGTAGCCAAAGCACTGGCTTTATAGCAACAACAACAACCCTGCTTTTTTTCAGGAGCACTGTGTGGGATTATGATGCATATGGAAATGAACATCATTTAATATTTCCTGAATAGGAACTATCAACAGAGCTACTGTACTGCAGTGGTCCATTGCGGTAGAAAAGAAAAACAATCATTGAGTTTCAATCAGGTTGAGACATGAATCAAAAAGCCAACAACAATCAGGTGCTACTTCCATGAAACCTATCATCTACATTGAGGTTACACTTTGGAACATGGCCAGAACCATAATTTAAAGGGCTTCGTGTATGATTGTATAAACCATATGCTTAAGAAAATAGAAATTCACCAACCATCAGGGGAATTACAAAAGGGTAAGAGGCAAGTTTCAAAGCCAGCAGTTAAGCTTGTTGACACATTTTAATCTAGGAAAGCCAGACGTGCGCCTCCCAACCCCTGACTTTGTTGAGAGATGTAAAGGCTTGAGTATGCTTGAAACAGATGTCAGGCTCTTTTTTTTTACTCGTCCCTCTGAGTGTGATATGGATGCCATCAACATCACGGGCTGCATTCATAACAGTGTTATTGTACCTGGTCTCGGCTCAATTGGAATTCACAGCCACGCCACGCTGTTAAGGCTCTATCTTAAAACATGCACCTGGCTACGTATGGAAAATAAGCTTGTTATCCGCTGGAGGGAGATGAGGAACCCCGCTGGCTCCCAGCAAACTCACCTTGATGGCCAAAAGGCTTTTTCAGAAACAAAGTCTCGTTTTCTTTTTTTTTTGGAGGGGGAAATGCAATTGATCTTTAATTTGCATAATCCATTTGTGATTACACGGCTAATTTTCCACCTCAAGTTTATCGTAACTCTGCCAAACTTTGATATGACCAAACAGGAGAACATTAATATTTATCAAACTAAGCAAAGTCCAATTTCAAATTGGAACTTCTTATTGCAGCATGATGGATTTGAAAAAGACCCAGGCTATCAGAAACTCCACCTTAATGAGGCAAATCACAACAAGAAACCATCTGTTATGTTTTGTTCTTATCTAGTCAAATAATTCTATGAGGCAGACAGAAAGTAACAAAGAGCCCCAGCACTGGCAAATATATCAGTGCATCTAAGTGGAACAGTGGGTGACTCAAAAGGTGACACGACATGAATCTATATCAAACCCTGGCATGTTTGTTCCTCTGAATTATTTGTAGTCGCAAATCTCTCAACTGCTGTGAACCAACCTCAAATCAACAGCTAAATTAGCACCCTGTCAATTACCAGAAAGTGATCAAAGTTGATTTTCATAACAGTCTTCATGGGTAGGACAATTCCTGCCTAATTGTCTTGGTTGCTGCTGGGAATGAGTGTCCCCTTATGTAACAACTACAATGACTCACGCAGTGATATAACTTCTGGGTAGAAAAACAAACCAGGAAAACCAACAGAGTTCTGCGGTGAATTTCCTTCCTGCAGATTAGACAATTAAATAAAACGCCGCTGAGGGCTAAGATTGTGCCGCAGTATCAGCGACCTGAGCACACACCTTTCACGATCAGTGGCGATCTAAAACTCAAATGTAATCGCAAATGTTCAATGGACAGTAATATCTGACCAATGAAACTCTCCTAGCATCAAAAGTTGGACAATGCTTATTAAGACCAGCAGTTTCTTTGGGGATTCATCAAATTGTACTGGTCTAATTGTTTCAGTTTAGAACATTATAGTTTTTTTTCCCCACCCTAGAAACTGCTGCTTGACAGTAAAACTGAAACTTTATCAGTCAACAACAACAAAAACAAAAACGCTTTCAGGGTCAGTGATTTGTTCTCTGAACGCTTCTCCCAGTTTGCTCCATAGTCAAAAACCAATTCAGAAACTGAACTGTCACACGGGAGCTTATGCAGCGCACCGCTTAAGTTATACATAAACATTGCTGCCATGGAGCCAGATAAGCAATAGGCATGCCTGGGGGAGATAGCGGAGGTCAGTCCCCTTGTCCATTCATATTCTCGTCTCCCTCTCTCCCTTGCTGGCCTTTCATGCTAATTATAAGATTTAGCTGTAATCCTGCACAAAGACACAATCTGCTATATAGGAAATGTGTATACTCCTGCATACCTGGAGCTGCTCTCGTACGTTCTGTACATTCCTTTAACTAAATGGTTTATGGGATGTAGTCTCACCTCTGCTTGGCTGGGGTGGCACACACGGTTACACGGACTTATGCAAATATGGTCAGCTCACCTGCGGTGTTTGTGTGTGTGAGGAGACACGCGTAGGGTGGAATCACTGGCATAGCGGGGGGGTGGGGCAAGGAATCACGGTGGAGATTTAACTCCCAGCAGGACAGGTTACCGGAGTAACAAAGCTTGAAGGTCAATCATTCCAACTCATTTGTTGGTTTAGGGCTGAGTGGTGCTGCTTTATCAAGGCCGGCCTTGACACCCTTGGATATTTGCCCTCTCAACGCTCCAAACAAGGTAGTTTCCTCTTAACAATTGATTGAACACACACCTGTGCTTACTGAGTAGATGCTGATCACTCAAAAACATGGTTGGCCGGTCCGCACAGGAAGGCTGTGGCAATGCTGTAGATAATTCATCAGAGGGGTTCCATTGTCTTTCACACAGAGAGAGGATAACTGTCCAGTCCCCGCCATCCAAGGTCCGGGTCCGCCAGCTAATGGCACGGTGCGCCAATTAGAGGTGACAGAAAGGAAGGTCCTGACCCCCATAAACCTTGTCAGTAAAGAGCTGTCAATCAGAGCGCAGCAAAGGGGAGGACCCCTCGCCTGGCAGTTATTGGCTTGATGGGCGAGTCCGGGGTCCGCCGTGATGAGGTCGACATTGACCCGCGCGCTTATCTCCGATCAAACATCTGCTGCTGGTACAAGCGCAGGGGGGGAGGTACAGGGGCGGAGATGAATGAAACCCGCATCAGTTATGGCTAAAGAACGTGATGGCGGCGATGAATGGATGGTTGTTTAATTAGAGGTCACCTGGACACTATTGTCATGCACATGTGAGATCCAATTTCCTGATTGCCTGAGTCTGTCCTCGTACCTCCCTTAAGTAGGAGCAGCACATTTCCGCGTAACTGCAAGGGGTTCATTCCATCCAAGAGTAGGACGTTAAAGTACTGTAAATTTGGATAGTTCTGCTAATCCTGTGTTTTGAAACCGTTTCTCCAGTACAAAAAAATGCTAGGCAGAAGGTATTACACCTTCTTACATAACCACATTTTAAAATGTATGAGATGCTGGAACAAACAACAAATCTAAATGGAGATGATGTCTGTGCTCCGAGATGTTTTGACAGCAATAAGGCAATTTCACGTATAACGAGACAATCAGGAAAACACGAAATGCTGGGCTGTGGGATTAAGCAGAGTTTTCCTTTCAAGAGAAAAAGTTGAAAGAAATCAACCAAAACAACATGAGAACATGAGATCACTCACACCTTACAATGACAACGAAAGGCAAAAGATTGATTGATGCTTACTATACTTGTCCGTATTAGAACCTACTCTCTGAGCTAATTCGGTTCTGCATTCGCATTTTATGCTCACTTGGAGCACTTGAGACACAATCTGAAGTCATGTCACGGAAGAAACTAATTTGAGAGTTTTTGTCTGTGTGCGAAGATGATGTGTGTATCTAAATTTAGCAAATTTGACTTTGAATTTGGTAACTGAATAGAAAAGGCTCAAAATGAATGTATGTATTAAATGTAGTCCAAGTACATATATGTGTAACTTCACAAAAAGCTGCCCTCAAAAGTCTCTCATGTTGTGCCAGCTTAAGGATGCGTGGGAAAAACTAGGCTGCAGTAAACACAGTCTCTGTCACAGAAGCAGAGAACAGTGCCAGTAAAACAACTGAAGCTCTTCCTGCCCACTGACCTGCGGTTACTGCTCTCCCTGTGCACCGGGATTCTGGCACAATTGCTTTTTTTTGAGGGTTGAATTTGAGAGTGGGGCTGTTTGGAAAGGGTGAATACAAAAAATGTTGATTTAGTAAATGTTGTTTGAAAAATCATCATCTTGCACACATATTTAAGGACAGCAAATTGCAGGTTGTTCATGTTTTACTAGCTTCAAATAATAAGTATTTCTCATGTTAACTTCATGCAAAACACTGTAGCACATTGGTGTACCATGCCACATTGTCCAGTACTAACTTTTATCGATAACCCACGTTAATCCATGATTAGAATTACTTCATATTGCTAAATGAAAAAGTCTTAATGTAAAGTTTAATTGTAATGATGTTGACGTTTTTTGCCATGTTTCAGTTGAAATGAAGATACAAAAGGAAAGAGACAGCATAAAACATAAATTGGTGTGCACTACGGCCCTCTTATTATTGGATGGGTGTTGCGCTTCTCGAGGTTACCAAGAATAAATCCAAAGCCTCATTTGAGGCATTAGATCACACTGATTATCATCCCACCTGGGCTGGGGTGCGACTCTCTGCTCCTGCAATATTGTTCGGTCTCACTTCCTGGGATTACTCCGACAAGGTGTTGTCACTGACAACACAAACCATCCTCTCTAGACATTCTCCGCCCTAGACATGTGGAGATTCCTTGACACTGACAACCATGCAGCAGTGCTATGACAACCTGTTAGTAAGGTAACGTGTGTGTGTGTGTGTGTGTGTGTGTGTGTGTGTGTGTGTGTGTGTGTGTGTGTGTGTGTGTGTGTGTGTGTGTGTGTGTGTGTGTGTCTGAACGCTAGTAAGTGGGTGTTTGATGGAAAGATGATTGAGGGGATGGAACATGGCAATAGACATGCAGTCCTAGTCGCTGTCATTTTTTGCGAGGTGTGTGATGAAGTTGGTGCGTCTCTGAGCGACTTGTTTTTCTTTCCATCTTTTAACTCCTAACCGAGCACGCCCTCCCGTCCTCTTCCTGCTCCGTTTCTCCTCCTCCTCACCTCGCCTTGTCCCAAAACCCAGAACAATACATCAACGGGTGTCCAGACCGCCGCTCTGTAATAACTCTGAAATCTCTGGAGGAAATACTCCGTCACAATGCATGAGACAACATCTTTTTTTAATCAATTGAGCGAAACAAACAAAGCACACTGACAAACGCTGCCAACAAGCAACCACCAAAGACACGCTGAATGAAGAGTGATACACAAATGGAAAACTAAATTACGTTCACCATTTATCTGAGGTATATTTTTTTCTGTACTGAAAAAGGGTGAGAAATGATGAGAGAAAGAAGACGGTGGGGGTATGGAGAGAAAGAGGAAAATGAAAGAAAGAAAGGAACACTCAATCATTAAATTATGCCCATTCTAATTTTGTTCCCTTCCATCACTTTCAATTATTAAACACGCCTTTAAGAACGAGTTACTTTATAACTACAGAAAGACCAATAGTCCCTACAGCTGCATGTTACATTAGTAGACTGTGTGGAGAGCAAACGACTTTCATTTAGCTTTACAGCTGACTAGCTTTTATGTCCCTCTGAAAACTATCCTTACAGCCAAATGGTCACGTGGAACAGAATGAAACTGTGAGAAGGGGGGGAGGAGGTGTTAAAGATGGATGCGAGGTGGGAGTATATCAGTCCACAAGCACAATGGCTATAATTAATCATCAGCTGTGTTATTTCTTATCAGGAGATTATTTAGGGGAGGAGAGGTTGGGAGATGGGAGGGGGAAATGCTAAGGTGGTAGGGAGTGTTCACCACAGGCGAAAGGTGTTCATGGGAAATGGTGCGGTTGTTTGCTGTCAGGTATGGTTGCTTTGCTTTGCAATGCAAGGACTGGAGTTAATACCCTTACTCCAACAGTGTCGCACGACTGTCAAATCAACAAACAAAAAAAATCCCAATCCAAGTGAATATTTAAATGCAGATAAACAGAATCAGCGGGTTTGGATACATTTCATTTAGATAAGTAAGTAGGTAGCAGAAGGTAACAGGCAGTAAAACCTTCTTCAAAGTCACACTGACATTTTTAATAATGCAAATAACCTAAACAAGAAAACTTGCTCACCAGTACATCATGTGGCTCGCTTCAAATGCTTATTTAGGAACCTGATTTAATTGGGGGGGGTTTTCAAGCTTTTCTTAGTTTAGCAGCTTAAAAAACACCACTTCCCAATTCCTAGACCATTCCGGGTTAAACGTCATGGTTCAACTAAAGAGGAGAGACAATGGGCAAGTGGGCCACATCTGGTTCAGATATGTCTGTGATGATAGAGAGGACCGAACACACAGCAAAAAAGATGGGGATAATACATTTGAAAAAAGGTGTTGGTGGAATCTATGGATATGGACCACTGCGGAACAAGGCCGATCAATTTCTGATCATGGAATATTCCATGACCATAAAGAACAAACACAACACAGGATTTACTGACTACTGACCAGTCTACTCGATTCCTGCCCTGTAAATTCAGAGCTGTGCGAGCGCTATGTTCGCCTTGACCCATCTGATCCACACAACTTCGACCTTAGTCTCAATAAATTCAAACTCTGACTGGGCAGCATGACAAGCCGGGTATATAAAAAGCAAGTGTTTGCTAATGTTCACAAGTTCATAACATATGGATAGTAAAAGATTTATGCGAGCCTTTGGGGATTTTATGCTTCACTCGGCCCGAATGAAAACAGAGAAAAAACGGTAAGATAAACTGGGAAAATAAAAACAAATACAGGTTCACATATAGAAGTGTTGTGTTTAGCATTTATCATCTCGGTGGTTGTGCCCCCCAAAACCTGGGGGAAAAGGTTTTAAAATACCAGCCAGCTCTGTATGGACATCTGCAACCAAGAGCCACAACTTGATTTGAGGTTCATAATACCTCCAGGGAAAGCTGGCAACTTACTTTTGGGTAAACAACCTTTCTATAAAGTTGTGTGGATGTTATCAGCAAAAGACAAGTTGTTTTTGACAAGACAAGTTTGCCTCAAGACATTTTTTCCTGAAACAAATGTGTTTGAAAAACAGTGATTACATATGACGATTGATGATGATTTCTAAATGACCACAACAAATCATCACAACATATTTTTATAGACACTCCAGAGTTAAAGCAATAATTCACCCAAAAAGACAGTTTTTTTTAATAATAATACATTAATAAAGTTTAACAAGAGCGAAACTATATCAAAATATCCATTCACAAACTCTCAGTCAATTGTGCAGTTCAACCCAGTGCAGTCTTATTTATTCAGCCATATGCTCACTACTTCCCTAACACGTTTTTTAAACTTGGCCCCAATTTACTTAAATTCATCAAGACTTCACTCCTTTTTATGATTCTTCATTCACTGTGGAAGGCATGCTCGAAAAATGAAGTTCTCTTCTTCAATTTAAGGCAACAAGGCGTGAGTGACTAATATAGAAATGGTCATTTTGTGGGTTAAGCATTTCTTTTATCAAGACTGTCAGAAGTAAATCTCATAAAAAGAAATGTTTCTTTACTCTGAAAAACTCAAATCAATACAAAGCACACCTACTTAGACTCAGGGGGGCTGCTGATGAGCGGCTGTCACCTTTAACTGACCTTTTAGGAGCTTTAATTTGTTGCTTCTATCAAGAGTAGGATTTGCAACGGGATGACATGTATCAAACGGCTAAGAGGAAGTAATAATGATTGCAGTGGTATAATCTTGCAGTGGTCAAAATAAATCCACATAAATATGAGAATTCGCAGAAGTGAATGTAAGGAGATATTAGTTATTTGAGTGGGGGTGGATGTCTGCTGGCTATCTTGGCTTGTCAAATCATTTCTCATAGCTCAGGATCACTCAATCCCCCAGTATGGACAGGGACATATAGACACAGAATAAGTAATGTCAGAACCTCTGAATCTTTTGGCTAGGTGGCGCTTCACTGTTTCATCATCAATATGGGATCAAGTACCCTCTCTAATGACTCTAATATCGATGCCCTGCACTTACAGACGCACCGAGCCTCCAAAATGTCAACAGTGGCATTTTATGTGCTAATGCCATATGGGTGCAGTGGGCTGGTAAAAAGCTTTTCCTCCTGCACGCTACGCTCAAATGCTAATACCTCGGCACTCTCTGGTCTGCTTCATTTTCAGTTCCCGTTATGCTAGATTAGCGGCTGACGTCTCACAGCAAGCGGCCAGCTTGCGTTGATACAGAGGAAGTTGTTCGTGGGTGGCCGTTCTGACTCAACCTCAACAGATTGGTGTGCCGTACAAAGTGAGTACATTCAGTTCTCTGCCCGGGCCCTTTTTTTTTCCTGCAAGGTGGCAAGGTGAAGGGCCCCTAGTGCAACCTGTGCAACTTGTTCCACAGAAAGAAAAAAAAAAAAAAAAAAAAAAAATGAATAATTATGTAACATCCATATTTTTCCACCCAGAAATAGCAACATGGGCCTGGCACAGTGTTGGGGAGCCATGCATGACAGCACCCAAGAAGTGTGACAAAACAAAAGCTGCAGGAGACATCAATCAAACCTTGCTCATTTTGTTGACAAGATTTTAGACCTTTCCAAATATTTCCCTTTATAATAATATAAAAAGATAAGCTAGACTGCATTAACATTTGCCCTTCGTTTGTCACGGCAAAATCTAACATCCAGGTCCGGTGGTGAAGATAGTTTATCCATGTTTTAATAAAGGGTTTTTAATCTACAATCAGAGTACTTTGGATGGTTTTCAGACTACCAACAAATACTATGGACTTCCATTAAAAGTAACAACTGGACAGTCATGTTTTCTCAGCTTTGTCCAATACTTGAAGAGCATCTGTTTTTTTACTTTAACATCCCAAACACCAAGTTTCTTGAATCAGTGCATCCCTCCCTGTTTTTCCTTCATATGTAGAAAGAGATCTGGTCTAATAGCTTTGTTCTTTGACAGGCCAACAGTCTCTTTGTTCCTCATCACACTCCGTAACCCAACTGATGGCCATGACACATTTTGTCACTCATCTCCCACACAAAGGCTGTCCTTGCCTTTTTGCCCTGTAAACTGACTTGCTCTAAATCTTTCTGTAAAGATGGGAATAGCGCCCAGGCTTTTCCCCCCAGAATGGTTTGGAAATTAGGTAGATAACCCCTGGAGCTCTTACTCTTTCTGCCGTGCCTTGCACACTTGTCACGACCTGCAGGTGTGCCAACGTCTTTGCATCCCCCTCACTCTTCCCCCCCCACACACTCGGCCTGTGATGTGACAAGAACAGAGCAAACTGGTTCTCTGCAAATTGCAAAATGTAAAAAAAACAAAAACTAAAAAAAAAACGCTGAGGCCTGGAGAACGGCTGCGTTTATCTGCTCCGAGATCTGCAGAGATGAGCTGACTGATCTAAAGCAAGCAGGGCTCGGGGCAAAATGAGATTTCTAATCCTAAACACATTCTGAGGCAAGGCGGAACAGAAGACCAGAACTCCCTTATTTACATAGGCTGGTATCACAAACACAAAGCGACAGGGAGGCGATCCAAGCAGGCAAAATGTCAACCTTGTTTGAGTAACCTCATTATGTAGATTAATACTGACATAATTTGCCATTTAGACAGGATCGAGTAATCCTGCAGGTTAAGATTATTTGAGTATCAATAGCTTGTAGGCCAATTCAAAGATCCATTAGGCAGACCGAGCCTTTGGAGGAGTGGGAATGTGTTTTGTGATGCCTGAAAGCACAGCTGAAATGTCAGCGTAGCTGTCACTGAGATCTGATCAATTTCAGGGTAGCAGTGTGTTGACATTCAGTACTTAAGCCAAATAAATACCCTTTTCAGTTGTGGAATCAAAAGCCCTTTCTATGTTATGTGTACAGTTTATACATTTCAGGGTGCAGTTTATTCAATCATTGCTCTTCAGTTATCTGCAAGACCTTCCTCTCTCCTCTCCCCCCCATCTTGATTAGAACATTCAATATAATAGTGTTCATTAACTGTGATTGTACATCTGCCATTGAATGGTAAAGATAACGTATACACTTAAACTCACTGAGAGTATCCAAGCGTGTCCATCCACTGAGAACAATTTGAAAACATCGTCCAATTCAGATTTTAGGGCTACATTAATTAAAAGAAAGAAGAAAAAAAAAAAGAATCTGATCTATAACAAATTAATTAGGCCTGGGTGAGTGAACGTAGTGAATGCTGGGGGAACAACTGGATAATCAAAGATGGTCTTAAATCATCAGTTGTTCTACAATACCCCTCGGCAAGCCCAATAAAAGACTAACAAATTAAAAAATGACCATCATTTATTGGTCACAGCTTAAAGCTAGTTCCCCGGAGCACAAACCCAATAGCTGTTCTCAGACCTGTTTCGGGCCCACGTCCTTGCACTCCCCCGCCGCCACAGCAAGATTAACAGCTCTGGCTTTACTTGTGAAAAGAACATTACTGGGGAAATACCACAGATGGCTCTTTTAAAACAACACAAGATGAATGTGTAGACTGTGACTATAAATAATACAAGAGGGAAGCACTTCATTTTTAATAACAGTATTTAAGCACAATTTAAAAGTAATGCTTTCCCACAGACTGTTGCTCTAGGTGAATATACGTTTGATCACTGAGGTGTGCAGTAATCACTACTCAACACATAACTACTTAAGTCGGCACTTTGTTCATTTGGTCCATCTGTACTCACGTTGTAATCTGAATAAAGTAAGTTGAACATAATCGAAACATTGTTGCGCCGGAAAAAAGAGAGAACTAGTGATGAAAGACATTCAATAAACTTTTAATCAAAAGAGAACACAATGTATGTGTAAACTAGCTAAGTCACGATACAACGCTTTTTATCTGCATAACATTAATAAATCCTTTGCTTCTGTTGTACTTTGATTGGTTTTACTTGGTTGAGGATGGTATTATAACATATGATTACTGACATGAATAACAAAAGCATCCTTTTTCAACCAAGTCTTGTCGAATTCAAAAAAATATCTGTATAGCAGAATACATAAACGTTAAGGTATGTAGTCTGTCACAGAAAATGTGCTCCTTGTTCAAATATTTTTTAAAAAATGACAATTTCCTCTGGCTCTTTTTCACAGACTTTGTATATAAGGATTTACTTGCAAAAACAATAAACTCAATAGGATATGTTACTGTGTTGTTTTTGTTTTTAGCTATATTCACAACAGTATGATATAATTGTCACACCTGGCATTCATGGTAAAATAGCGAGCTTTACCCAACAGATCAAAATGCGGTTGGCTTTCTTGAACAAACCAACTGATGTTAAGGGAAACAGCTTTCTAAGGAGAGATCAACACTCCAGTTCAGCTGACTCAACCTCATGACCTGCAAAAACACAGCCACATTTCATTTACATGGAGGGGAGTCAGCTGGCACCGTTTCCACACCATGAGAACTTGGCATGGGCTTCAGAAGCTTCACGCGCTGACTGGAGCTGGCATCACTTTACCCCTCTAAAGCTATGTAAAGGTCCAGCCGTGACGCAAGGCAGGAGTATTTTGGGATTAAGTGCGTGGGTTCCCAGAGAGTGACTGGAGATAATTTTAACTGGATGAGCACGATTCCTTCCTATTCCAGCATTCCAGTTGAGAAGTTATTTTTGGGTGATGCTTTACAAGGCACCAGGCACAGCGGGGGAAAAAAAAAATACCACACAGTTGGAAGAAAACAGGAAATGAAACATCTGACACGGTATGATGTCCTGCAGCCAGGGATGGGTGCTAAAAGGCATGTAGCCTACGTAATGGTACAGTCAAGCCTTTGGCTGGAGAAGAAGTCTAATTTTGTGGGTGTAATATTGTTTCACAGCAGCTGGTATGTCAAAGTCTTCCAAAGCAATTTATGAAGTACGATTACATTACACATCTATAATTTTGTAACAAGGGGGCTACTGTGCATATCTGGTGTATTTATACTGAGGATTTAGATTATACCTGGGTTTCTGCATTCTCTGCATGCTGTGATAATTAACAGGGTGAAGCAAACTGAAAGAATAGCAGATTCTATGGGCTCAGGAACACGCTGCACATTGCAAATATAGATGCACACCTTTTTTCACTCTGTAATTCATATCTTCTTCTGCACAGAGAGACTCATTACATTATCAACACCTTCCTGGGCGTATTGCCATGTCCTTGATTTACACAGCACACCTTGCAGACTTCACTCATGTTCTCAAGAGCAAAGACAAAAAAAATAAAAAAAATAATAATGTGATCATTTCTATAAAAAGGAGCAAGAAGAGTTTTGTCTGTGGTTCACAAGCTGCTAGTTTCCGGGTTTCCTGTTGCAATGCTTTTTGCGGACATTGCATTTTTCTCTGTTCCTGGGTTTCGTGTAAAGTGATCCTAGCACACCACTGTTCCGGACTATCTCGAGTGATCCATTACTCGGGCATGCCAACTGCATCCTTTTTAGTCTTCCAGCTTTCGCAGCTTGTAGAACAGGCTCACAATCAGAAATTTCATCCCCGGTGCTTCTTGCAGCACGTTTCTATAGCAAATCAGTGGTTTTATCCTTTCAGATGCAGAAACATGCCCCTTTAAACCCCACATTACCTCCTCTTAAGTCCTCATATCAGTATTAAACCATTTTGGGTTAACTATTCAAGGCTGCAACGGTGGCCTGTGTACATCACTCATAATAAGCTGCAAGCAAAACAGGTAATTTCACCATGTGAATTCATTCTAATCTATTTGGCCCCAGGCTTTGTAGAACTAAGCCAATGGAGAGTCCGATTGTATTCAGACAAGGACAAATGGACACACTGCATTCATTGAAGCTCATGCAATAATTAGCTTCCGTCAGGCCCAAGAAAAAGTTGACGGTTGAGTAGTTGTCGCATTAAAGTTGTAAGGAGGGAGGGGGGGAAAAAGGGAAGCTGCGGGCCAAGTGTGAAGCATGAAACATCTGCATGAGTGCAATAGTCTCCAGCCTCAGACATGGTGCATGTTCAGGAAGAAGTGGAAGGGTGATGTGAGGTGGTGAGTGTTCGGGTGGGTTGTAGAAATGGTTGAAGTAGGGCCTTACTTTTTCCTCAGTGGCCTTGTGTGTGTGTGTGTGTGTGTGTGTGTGTGTGTGTGTGTGTGTGTGTGTGTGTGTGTGTGTGTGTGTGTGTGTGTGTGTGTGTGTGTGTGTGTGTGTGTGTGTGTAAGGCCCGGTGCGTGGTGCTCCACGGCTCGTTCTCCTAATCGTGCGGAAACTCAGACTACTTACAGGAGCAATGAGGGAGGTAATGAGAAAGTAATTTTTACTAATTTCAGCCAGCTCTGCTTCCATTCTCTATGTGTGTGCCGTCTGCATCATTACGGGCAACATCTGCAACGACTCGCCATGCGTACGCCACCAAGAAGAAATGAAGGGGGGAGAGAAGTACATGGAAGACTACAAGCTGGTGACTGAGTTTTGATGTGTTGAAGAAAAAACAACGCCTGCCAGTCCTCCATGCTCATACTGCCTCCTGTTGTCGGGATTCTTACTCATCAAGGTGGTTGTGGTCTGAGACAATGAAACCCTTTTTTTTTTTTTTTTTTTTTTTTTTTGCCCAACAAGTCTGTCGCCAAGCAGCTGCCGCTAATCTCTGTTAGCAGAGCCCCACTAAACAGCTGACTACAGCCTTTAATCTGGTCCCACCACAATCATTACCTCTGGAGCCAGGAGGGGGGTGCATAACACAATTGCAGAAGAGTAAACAAATGAAACCAGATTTGTGTCTGTTTGTCTGTCATTCCTCTGGCTTTCATGTAATCTCATTTGAATATTTGTTAAGGAGCCAAAGTCGCTATCATTTCATCAGGCTGTCTCATACATGCTCCACAGCTCGGGGCCCGAGTTTTTGCCCAGACGGTCCGAATGTTAAAGTCTTCTTTTTAATACCTTTGAAAAAAACTTTGTGTACGAATTCAGTTGTATTCCACCTTTGACCTCCAGGAGATCCGAGCCGGATGTACGCACACTCTTTCTACAACATAGTTCAACCTCATCGAGCCATCTGTGGCCCCTGTGGCTCCCATAGCGGGCCCTGGCTTGACATAGACTCTTGGTTGCTTCATAAATTTTTCATGTCATGTCATGCCCGTCAAACTAACACACTGAGGAGGCCACTTCAGATGGCAAACATCGGCACGAATTTGTCTTTGAAAATCACGTCCCCCCCCCTTATGTGTCCACCAGACAAGCACGTCATATAGCGCGCCCCAACAGAGAAGGCATTCCGTTTTTCCTCTTGATTCACAAGTTCCTGGCTCGGTCCCAATGGTTATATGACATTCTTGTGATACGAGTCCTCCACCATGAGCACATGAAGGAACAGGTGCCCGTGAAATTAAAGTCAGGGGAGGTTTTTCAGAAGTGTGGAAGGAAATGCAGAGAGGCCCCCACGCTGCACACTGCAGATTATCTGTATATGGCACGAGGGCCGCCGGAGAGCTGAGGCAGCCCCCTGTGCGGAGCCCACAGGGAATACTTTACCAGCAACTTGACAATGACATCTGGACATTTTGTTCTTTGCTCCTCTGCGGGGGGAAAAAAAAAAAACTGGACTTGTTTGGTGATCACATGGGTTTTGATGCTTGCTGTGTTATCAGAAGATGCAGTGCTTTGCCATTATTGTGCCCCCGTGCTTATTATAGATTCCATTAAGATGGCAGTTAAATTGGATGTCCCCATCAGCTCTGGAGCATGTTGTTTGTTTTAGAGAACGGGATGCTGAGTCACGGAAGCATTATTAAGTCTTTCAGAAGATAACAGATGAATTAAAGTGGCAAAGCGAGCAAGTGGCTGCCGTCTTTTTTTCCCCCCCAACCAGCTTTATTAAGAAAATGAGAAATCAAAACACTGTTAAGCTACAATCCATATTTAAGATAAATTAGTGTTATTTAAATGGTTTTCGTTCAGGGCTTGAATCTTCAATGACTCGAATATGTGATGTCAATTTACACAGCAGGGCAATGCCACTGATAACAGGCAGGAGACTGACTATGTGGACGCTGACAGTACTTGACTGATTGGGCCTATGAGCACATTAGTTTTGTTGCACTAAAAGTTTCAATCAGTCCTCCATGTTTTCCAGTCAATGGAGCAGGTACAAATGCGTTGTTTGGGGACTTCATAGATAAGTTCAGACATGTAACATTTATAGTTAGATTGAACGTGTCGTTCGGGTTTGAAGCTATAATCAATTGTATCAACAACGGATCAACAGCAGTCGCTCACTCTGCAGTTCTCGTCACCTCTACAGATATGTCAGTGTCTTTAGCTCATTGTTTAACTTTTATGCCCTGCAACTCTATTGTTTTTGGCAGGCAGCAGCAAAAAGTTCTGACAAACCAACTGTACACTACCCGCTCAATACCAAACAGCAGACAGACACAGCTAGTGACTGGCTAAATGAATGCTAATGTTGCTCTGTGTCTGTTGTATGTGTAAAAAGGCATCTGTTTATTTGTTTACTTATCGAAAGTATTTATTTACTTATCCTGCATTTTTTTGTACTATACAAATGTGTATATACTTTAATATTTGACATTTAACTATACTTTTTTTTATCAATTACTCATGATAACAAATTTGTGTTTTATCTGTTGTCACCCATTTTCTGTTGCGTTTTATGTGTATATAGAACTGAATGGAAAGCTACTGGTGATTTATTATCTCTTTGGAAATTAAGAGAAAAAAAAAAAGTTTCTGGACTTCTTGATCTTGACAAATGAAAGACACAGATATGAATTCACTTCTCCATGATCACCTCAAAATATATATGACGTGTCATGTTAAGGTAAAATGACCTAAACAAGTCCATTGAGACACAACTTAACATTTCATTTGAAAATGAACATTTTCTAGTTTTCAAAATCACACAATTGTTTGAAAATCAAGATAAGCGTAACTATGGGCCACACACACGAACGCACAAGTTGCTGACATCAACTGATGACCTATCACCTATGAGAGAAATTAAGAAAAAAGCGATTGTTACCAAACTGCCATGTCTTCCGGGGTGAAGCAAAAAGTCTTATTTCTTCAACATCGAGGATATCTGTTCCCATAAAGCCCAGCAACAACTCCAAGCACACAGGGATCTAGTGGAACTCCCATGCAATCAGTTTTTTTACACAGCCACTACTTCGGGCTTTTAAGACATTTTCCTTGCATGGCTGAGGAAGGCGCACATTGTAAATGAAAGATTAGTACGATTGTGTTACATTATTGTGAGGTTCCCCTCTCAGCAAAGGCTGATTTGTGAGCCCGTTCAGCGATGTTTCCAGCACACTCCCTTTGTAATAGATTCACCAGGCCTTGAATTGTTGTGCAGTAGAGGCAGTTCAATTAATACAGCACCACCATAAAATAACTATTGAAATGACAAACGGGTAAATGAATAAGCATTTGCCTCTGCAGGCGTGGGGAAGGATTTGTGTCTGCTGAAATTTATGCCGGCAAATCAAGCGCTTTTGGGGACGATAATGCAGTCAACTAAATATATCCTGCTGTCGCACACAAGAAGGGGCAGGAAAAAGATGGACTCGTTATCTCTCACACCATCGACTGATGATAGCTCATTTGAATATTTACAGCTGCATCTTAGGTAGGTGGAATGATCTCCTATCATTAGGCCACGGCTCTTCAGTGCAGCATAAAGATGCATCAAAGATGGCAGTAAATGCAAGAGGGGGGGGGGGGGGTAGAAGTTGGCATGCATTGTGCTCTGTTAACTCACAGTGTGGAAAAAGAAAGGCCTCAAGGTGCCAGATGCACCAAGTTGGCCGTGTGCTGGGATAGAGATCGCCCTCACACTGTTGTCAATATTAATTTCCAGCAGCATTGACAAAAGCTGCCAGGATAAATATGCATGAGGGCTGAAGGAGGGAGAGTAGGAACTCCTGGTTTTAGTCAACGAGCCCCACACTGTTCGCTGCATGCTGATTAAACACTCAAGTGCAGGATGACTAAGTCATGTCTGACAACTGCGGGGTGAATTATTAATTTACACTTGCCACATCCAGGAGGTTGTCTAGTATTAGTCCCTCACGGCTGCTGTTTTTACTCGCTGTAATTGGACTAAGATGTTTTTGACTATCCAAAGCCGTTTATTTTTGGTGTTGCATGTCACTATCCTAAGTATATTTGGTTGTGGTTGTCTTCAGACATTTCCCAGCAAGACTCAATTCTGACTTAATGGCCATCATGTGCAGGGCTGGGAATTACTTAGAAAGGAGATGCAAATTCAAAAAGGGGAAATTATCCGGTTCAAGGTGAGTTAATCCTGGCATCTGTTTCTAAAATTTGATCAAATCGTGCACACATTTCCCTTTCAGCGGTGGCTTTCAGGAAAATGGATGGTGTCCAGAGTGTAGTTCACATGGGTTTCAATTAGCAGTGTCTAAATGAATTAAGAGGTTTAAAGCCATTGCTGTTCTAGTGGTGGTATTAACCTGGTGCTTCTCATTAGCCACCCCTGGCTGATAAAGAGAGTAAGGGGAGCGGCGGTGCAGACAGACACCTCTTGCTGACAACGGGTGACAGAGTGGATCACACTGCCTCATGAATAGTAATGGCCGCCAACATGTCCCGCTCTCCCCCGTGTGAGGAGTGACGGATTCTTGTGTCAACAGGGCCCCATGGCTAGGGAAAAGGGACTGACAACTGACTGAGACATTCTGGAGGGAGAGAGAATGGAGAGGAGAGAGAGAGAGAAAAAAAATCCAGTCCTGACATGAAGGCTGCGTCATAAGATTGTTTGTCTGTCACAGCCACCTTCATTGCCTCCCTGAGAGCGAGTAAATAAACAGTGTTTGCAGGGTAAGGAAGTGAGACTGGATTGTTACACAGCGCCCTTTGGGTGCTCAGAGAGGTGCTGGTGTGTCTCAATAAATCAGACTGAGCAGCCACTCTTAATGCACTCCCCAAACTATCGATAAGTGAAAGGAGAGGCGAACGCTGCTTTTCTTGCAGTGATGTCACTGATAACCTGGCGGGCACACACTCTTCCTGACTGACCGGGTCTTAGCCAATCAATAGCAGCACATTGCCTCGCTTGGCAAACGCACAGGTGAGCAGAATGTCAAATGAGCAGCAAAAGAACGAAATTAACAAAGACCAACTTTGTAATGGAGCCAGAAGTGGCAGCACAAGCTGCGACGCCCATAGCTTTAGAAAGGATTCACTAAAATGCACTCTTCTGAACAGAGCAGTTGTACATGAACCTATAGCCAGGTCTAAAGTCTTGAAATAGGGATGGGCTGGCTTTTTTGATCAAAATCAGTTGGTTTTGTCATTTCTGCCCAGGGGGTGGAGCAGGGACCTGCAGACTGAAATCTGAGCACAGCTGGTTCTAAATCGTTCATTTGTTCCCTGAGAACTCCCCTGGCCCTGGAAAGAGTTTAGACCTAGTTGGTACAAAAGCAGGTTATAGGTCGGACAGAGAGTCACTTATCAAATCTGTCCTCAGAGGCCAATAACGGACAAATCGTCTCGAGCCTTTTAACACAGCAGAGCATGACACATTTTATCAATCGCTCAATCCACAGTTGATGCTTTTTCAAACTGCTCTACTTTCCACACTGCTGTCATGTGTACATCTCATTCCCAGGACAAAAGAAGGGGGAGCTGTTTGGTCCCTTTGCCACCTGTAGGAATGCAAAGTAAGGACAGTTGAGAGTGGTCACTCCCTACAAGAGGAGAGACACAAGATAGTGACACCTGCTGCAACATGCTGGTAAAGACTTTTCTTTCTACTTTTGACTGCAACAGCTGTCCTAGCTTACTTCCTTTCCTCTGAATCGCTGCTCACATCTGATTTTTTTCAGCAATTTAACTGCTTAACAGCTGTTTCCCCGATAGAGAAACAATTGACCAGTCAGTACTTAAGAGGCAGCATTACGAATGGGAATGCAAGCTTGCTGCAAAATGCTGAAAAATGGCAATTCCCCGTACAGGTTGGTGTGGGTCGACTTTCAAAATAACGACTAAAACTGGCATTTCTTTGATCAATGTTAAAACGGATCCTAGCAACTGTTATCTGTTTCCGAGTCAACTAAAATTGTTAGTGGGAAGCAAAGTTCCCAATGTAAGGGAGTATCTGAGGGCCTTGCTGGGGCAACATTGGTCTATGACTTCCAGGGATGTTGCATCCAAAAGGATCATTGTTAAAAGAAACCGCTGTTGTTAATATTGGCTCTCTCTCCCTTGAGAGGTTTCTTATCACACATGAAATGTGCAGCAAGGCTGACGTGGTGCTGTTTGTCAGACAGCGCTCAAATCAACCGCAGTCTGAAATGAACCAGATTTTCAGGCTATTTGTTGTCACAAATTCAGCCATTCTTCATTTAGAGGTGATATGTGCCTTGTGCCACCTGTCAAAGAATTACTGGTGGCAAAATGTTTTCATGTCCTAAACGAATGAGTAAGAGCACTTCAACAGCTCAAAGCTTGTAGCATTCGGTGAATAAAATGGTTTCAATAGTTAAAGAACTGTGGCCATTGAGCAATGCGCTTATATAAAGCTTGTGACAAACAGCACTGACGCACGCTCCATTAGATAATCTTTGACTCAATTTGTTTCTATATTTATGTTCCTAGTCATTTCAGTCAGCAGAAGGGGAAGGGAAATGTTCCTTTGAATTTGAATTTCACAGCAGAGAAATGAGGGGATGCTAATCTCAAATCTTAAGGACCTTAGTAAAAGCAATGCAAAGACATTCACTCTGCAATGTAATTCATCATATGCCATTAATGTTGGACTTTTTTTATTATTTCCGCATTAATGTGATCACTGCACCCTGGGCAAGTGACTCACAGCGGTTGATCGTAAGTGTTTGTATACAAATTGAATATTTTGTGGGGGGTTAAAAGATAGAGGGGGGGGGGGGGGCATCATTATGAATTCTGAAAAGATGAGCCCGATTTCCGGCATCAATTATTCAAGCGTACAGCCTGCTTCTGTAATCGCTCTTCTATTGTCTGCTAAACGTCCCAAATCACCACAGAGTCGACATGGAAGAAGACCGAGTGTGTGATCAGCAGGAAATTATGGGATGGGATTACCTTCAGCCTTTTTTTTTTTTTTTTTTTTTTTTTTTTTTTTTTTTTTTAAAAGGTGTGATTTACATTATACTGATCATGTGATACAAATCAAACTAAGGTAATACTTTGAATATATTGACGACCGTGTTGAGCAATGCAAATTAGTTTTCAATCCATTTAAAGGTTGAGTGCTACTTACATACCTGCTCTCCTTCAAACGAGTCTAAGGGTCTAAAGCTATGCGAGTGGCTGCAACTGTTGATAACATGCTCACAATTACCAATACCAATGTGCTAAAGTTCAACATGTTTAATGTGTAACATGTTCACCATGTTAGTTTAGCATTCTAACATGTGCCATCTAACACAAAACAGAGTATGAATGAGGAAATTGGGAATGTAATTCATTTTGCTGTATTTAATCATAAACCTTATTGTGAAAAATAAAATATTGACGTGATGAATGTGCAAGATGAAAAGTCGCAGGATCACCAAAGTTATCATAATAAATTCTGAGGGGAATATCTGATCCGTACCAAATATCAAGGCAAACCATCTCATAGTTGTTGCCATATTTCCATGTGGACGCAAGTTGTGGACAAATCAAGTGAGTAGGAGTGCCGTCCATGGAGCTTTAATGCTAGAATGCCAAAAAAGATTAAAAAAAGATGAGAAAGAAATTTCACAAATTGATACCAATTTCACAAAATGATGAACGCAAGGAGCAAAAAAAAAAAAAAAAAAAGTACTGATCTCATACATCAAAGGCTGAGTGTTGCTGAGAGCATTATTGAATTTCAGGTGTCCATGTTTGGTTGTAAATATATAAACTTTTGTTCTGGAGAACAAAACAGAGTAAACCAATGATAATGCCTGAATCAATTGTCACATCGAATCGACAGCATCAATCCTCGGTTGTTCCATTTAATCACAATAAATAAATCACTGGTGCAATCACTTTAAATCTGTTTTTTTTGTCACCCACCTTTTTTTTTTGAAGTTGGATTTTGGCCATCAATAGTCAACACTCCTATCATTTATTGTCTGGTTTACAGCAAACATTGAGGTTGATGTTCTTTTCAGGGGGGTTTTACTCTTGTCTGGGAGCTGGACGGCTCCTGGTTAAGGAATCAATTTGACTGGACAGCCTTACAAATTGCATAAAGAGACAAAGTTGTCCTTGGAGTGCGCCACAATTGATTGATGGCTCAACACACTTGCGCCGTAAATCCTCCCGACAGAACGGAGACAAATCAGTCGCCTGCTTCTGCTCCCCACCCTCCTGTGCTATTTACCTACCTTCCCTATCTTCCCTCACTCTCAGACAAAACGCCATATGATTCGAATTTATTCCAACCTTTATGTTTTGCCAAAATTGTGCAAAAGTGCATCTGCAAGACACAAATACGCTTATCAGACACTTTAAATGTAAATTCGCAGTGATAATTGAATGACAGTGAGTTTATTTTGTGAGGCTGTTACAAAATTAAAAAAGCCATCCTGTGAAGACGAGATGACGCTCAATCCAAGAGTGTTTTTTATTTTTTATTTTTTTATTTAAATCAGCTCTGTCGCCATCCTGCACGATATCATCATCATGTTCTTGTGATGTGAAAAACAAGGCATCAGCAAGCACACAGTTTAAAGCCCAAAGTTAACAGCACTTGGGAGATAAAAAAAAACTCTCTCAGGGTTGTGCTGTGCTAGGGATATGGCAGTCTTCCCTTGGGAGGCCACACCACTGTTTGTTTCTGGAGAAAAACACTACAGGCATCTTTTTAAAAGAACCCCCACTAATCAGAAGTGATCCGTTCACATGTGCTATCCACTTTCCCTCGGGACGGAATGGAGGAAAAGAAAAAAGTGCAGGCTAGTCACAGACAAAAGAGAACACTGTTAGAAATAAACACCCAGAGAGGGGAAAGGGCCTGAAACATTAACTAGTACGAAGACCAACCACAACTACTGTATAATCAAATTAATGTGTGCAAAAATACCACAGACATGCTTGAGCAGAATTTCACGCAAAAGATTGCCCGCACAAGAAATGAAACCAAACAACTGAAAAATAATCTAACAGGGCTACTCAAGAAAAATGTATTTAACCGTTTCTTTGCACACAAGAGGGCAGAGTGGGCAAACACTCTCCCTGCCTAATGAGCACATTGCAACTGGATGAGACTATAGCGCCTGGGGTTTGTGTGAGCAAGTGGGTGGGTAAGTGAGTGAGTGTATACTGTGTGTCTCTTTATTAGAGTATGTTCATGTTGGTGAATAGGTGGAAGCAGGTAGAACACAAAACAAGCCATCTGTTTGGGATTCAAGTGAATGCTACAGTTCCCCCTTCCACTTTAACGAGAAAGAGTGAGGAGAGATTCTAAACTAGTCTCAACTATACACTCAATGGGGGGAGAATATTAGATTCCCCCTGTTGTGTGCATGTTAGTGTCCTCCCGATTTTCATACCGTAACAGATAGGTATAAATAATTAAGCAGCCTGTTGCCCTGAATAGCCAGGGAGCAAAGGAGAAGAAGGGAGGACAGAGGAAAATTTAACAGCAATCAGCCCCGCTTGCAGCATTTTAAAGTAGCACAACATTGTCATAATTAGGTCCTCTCTCTAGGAATCACCAGGAACTTCTTCTACTAGGACAAAACCCTTCTACATTCCCCATCCCTTTCTCGTAATTAAAATACAGTCTTTGACGCTGTTTAAACGAAGATGCAGTATGCAATATATCTTCTGCCACTTTAATGAGAGCGATAAATGCTATGCTAGCTTTGCCTATTTGTGAATTTTATGGGACAAATTTGTAGCATAAAAGGGCACAAATCAGATGAATGACAGACGAAGGACAGCTGCCGCATCGTCCCTCCATTAAACGCTGCAAATGGCCAACTGTGGCCTGGGCAGTTAATTAGCCAGAGAGAGCCTAATCATAGTTTTGGAGCTGTGGTCCTCCCCAGGTAACACACTAATAGGAGAAGCTTGTGGAGACACAGATGGAGTGTGGAAGCTGGGTAAGTGTTGGCTTTGGGCCTCTCAAAAACATCAGTATCCAACAATAACCTGCTTTGGCCTGTGTGTAAAAAAAATAATTGGCTGATAATTGCATTTCATTACTAATCAAACATTTGTCGATCTTTTAAAATATTTGACATTGTGCATTTCTTACATTCATGTTTGCTAGACAATACTGTTTTATTAGAAGAGAAGTGTGAAACTGGAAGCAGGAATGTCTACCATGTCGTCTGCATGCTCGTCGCCTGCACTGCTCACGTGCACGATACGAAACAAATCTGATTGTGAAGACATTGCTCCAAATTGCTACTCGTGTCTTAAACTCTAGGGCTGGACCCAAATATTTGAATATTTGGCTTTTTAATTTTGGGTCTAGAATTCAGTTTTTTTTAAGTTTTGTGTTTTTATCCCCTTGGGATTAACATGCAAAAAACAAAACACACCAAACCCTTGCCGTCCGAGGACGACACAACAAGCTGCCAAACGGAGACAGACAAATCGAGCAGTAAAGCCACGGTGACGGATTTACGTTGGCAGAAAGCCTTTTTAGTCAGTGAGTCTTACTGCTAAATAACTGCCACTTAATAATCATCGCCACTGCAGTGCGCAGGTTTTGGTTGCTTAGTAACGTTGTGCGCGATAGCAGGGCATGCTGCTTGTGTCCGAGCCTTCTCCGATGCAACCTATGTGGGACTCAGCCTCCGGAGGCTGCATGACACACTGCCTTGCAACTGGGCACTGCCCGAGAGATGGTGCATCATTTGCGAAGTCATCAGCCTCACATGCACAGAGTGATGAGGAGGAGAGACGCCGAGCGCAGACTGAGCGGTGGCGGCGATCCCTCTGGTCCCAGCAGTCCCACCGATGACCGGAGGAGCGCTGGGAGCGTGCAGCAGGTCGAACCCCTCTACCCGGCCAAAGCATCCCATACAGCTGCCCAATACTGCCCATAAAACTGAACTCATGACAGCTCTATAAAACTCCACAGGGAACATATTTAACAAGACAGCAAAGAAGAATACATATTGCTGTGGCTTTCTTAAATATCAGTTTTGAGTTTTGCCTCACAGAACATCACTTTTTAGAGCCATTCCATATTTTGAAACATGTACAGGGAATCGCTTTAATTAGAAAATACAGAAGGCGGTCCAATGGGAAAATGACAAATCTCTATTATTTTAAAGAAGTTTACTTATAAGTGCTTTACTACTCTGGAAGTAATTTGAGTCACTCACAAAGGCTTTTTGTGTTAATATTGACTCACTGTATCAGCACCATCATGAATAACGGCACTCAGCAGTGTGTAACTCAAACAGAACATGTTGAAAAACAAATATAAAGCAGTATTTTCTTTTGAACTGCTCACAAAGTATAAACATGATGTGTGACAAAGGGACTGGAAGAGGCCTTGCTTGGCAATACATGGTGGTAATCCCAAAAAAGCTTGGTAATGTGCCGTATAAGACACCGTCGGCCTCCCGCCTCAGCACACAGTGGAGGAGTTGCATCTTAAAGTCCACAGAGGACAAACGCGAGTACGTGTCCCCCGTTAGTACGAGACAACAGTGGAGGGACTCGCGCTGAGGAAAGCATTCACCGAGATAAGACACACAAATACCTTAAGCACCCTGACGTTAACCAGAAAAGCTGTCTGCATATATATCAAAACAAGTCCCTGAAAAATAAAAATCCGGCCAGCTCCCGTTGGGTTATCTACTAAACAATCAGTCAGCTTGCACATCCCATAGAGGAGGAGTAAAAGACAAGAGATGAAAAGGCAAAAATAAATGAAAGTCAGGTTGTCCTGACTGATGATGTGATGCTGTAAACAGGGAGGCTTTTTTCTAACAATTAAAGAGCAGGGGCTTATTGATTTCCAATGGTGCTCTCAAGTGACTTGCTGGCTGTCACAATGAGGCCTCGGGTAAGGTGACCATGTCTCTGCTCAACGTGATAAACCTTGCATGTCATCAGGTAGGGAGGACGCGGTGTCCCCCCCCCCTCCTCACCCCCACCCCCTCTGCTTCACATACTGTCGCCACGGCATTTATCACGCTGCGATGTGGAATTATGGGGAGCTTCATTTAGTAATGAAGTCCCCAAGGAGCTGGTGAGCGCAGCCGGCACATACCAGAACTGGAGTAAGTGAGTCAAAGTGCACTTAGAGTCTTAGAATTGGAGTGCATTTAGAATCTGAACTTTAAATGTTTATACTACCTGTGCGATATATATTTCTTCTCCAGACGACACATTGGCCAGCAAGCCAATCATGCAACTCAATGTGCGGCTTTACAGGCATCATGGGAAGTGGTGGCAGCCTAGATGAGGGGCCAACTCCAGTCTTACTCGGCCGATAAACAACCATAAATCAGAAGACGAGCTGTCACTCGAGTAGATCCATCACGGGCCAACCTGCGGCGCCTTACACGTGCACGCACACACATAGGCTTGTTCCAGGGCGGGGGAAAGAGAGAAAAGGCCCATGCAGATTGATTGGCTCTTTTAAATGAGTGGCAGTGGGGTTATGTTGATCGATTCCATGGATAATTGACTGATTCTGGTGTTGTTAGATGTGGAGTAACGACTAGATGTCAGCGCTGTGATGTGACATAGCCCACGGGCATCTTAAGTTATAGACATGTCTGAGAAGGGGTGTTAACATGCAAAGAAATTGTCCTTAGTTTTTGCTCTCTTCTGAGGTCCTTGGACTGTATTAAAAGGGTTTTGAGGTCAAAACACGTGATGCTATAAGAAGCCATGGAAAACATAAATTGAAGAAATCCACAAAATGGAGCCATCCTGTTTCCCAGGCTCACTTGCGTTGCATTTTAGTACTGAATCCTGGCTGAAATGCATGCTGCATATAAATATCATTTTTTATTGTCACTTGTAATAAAGGTTGATGGAATTACTATGCTCTAGAATTCATCCAAATGGAGAGGCTTCTCATCTAATATTCCTTCACCTCCGCCAACAAGTCGCCATTCTCTCAAGTCTAGACCAATCGATGAATTAACTCGTTACTCAGGTATTAAAGGCATTGCCAAAGAGGAGTAGTCGGCTATATTTGGAAACCTTCCCGCTATGTGACACAGCAATTCACAGCTGTTCAGAATTGTCAGTTGGCAGCAGGAAAATAACACATGAAAACGGAAAAAGGTGGAAAACTAGATTAGGAGTTTTCTTTGGATCTGTGACAAGATAAAAGACAGAAGAGTCCAGAAAAAGCCAAATCACTTCTGAGTGAAGGAGCCCTCCCCTTTGGTAGGATTCAGCCAGATTTATTACGGGAAGAGGTGGCCACTGAGTCGAGGAAAGGACACTGATGCATAGAATGCAAAGCGGCTTTTAATTATTCTTGGGAAAAGAGCATAAGCCCTTGGCTTGTTTACCACTTTACCGGAAACAACTTATGATTGCTTTGTAATTATCTCCTTCATAATGTAAAATTTACCCCCCACCTCCTTTCTGTCCACTCCTTTCCGTAAAACACCACGCGGAGTGATCAAGCATTTATCATTTAGCCCAAATGTTTTAACTTATATTTGGGGGAGGTGGAGGGAGGGATAATAGATTATGGGTAATGGAGCAGCTCCAGCAGTAACACAAATAGAACTTGTTGTGAAAGACACAGGCTAAGGCACGCCTGTGCTGTGATAATCAGTCTCTCTTTTGTCTCATGATAAGCTAAGAGCCCAACCTTCACCCAAAGAGCACATCATTTCCCCGATGTGAGACTTAATGAGACATTAGCCATACTAACAAATGGTGGACGAGAAGGCGAAAGTGACTTTCCAGGTAAAGGCCGTTTGCCTGACCATAATCAGTCCCCAAGTGCAACTGAAAGATGGAAACAACTCTGAGTCTCCGCTACAACAGCTTGCTGTGGCTTTTATGACGGGCCTCCCAGGGCCAACGGCAAGGCATGTAACGTCTTAATATCCCTCGAAGAGAACAGGTAATCAGCTTTTGTTGTCGGCTAGTTTGCTGTGACACAGACGATGCAGTTTGTCCGTTTCTGGCTTGTAATGCTGTTAAGGTTTAACACACAACTAGAAAACGATTGCCTGTCAGTTTGGGCATTTGTGTGAGAGCTTACAGTTTATTGACTGTATGGAGGGTTATCTAACAGAGAACTAATTCAACGTAGTGCATTAGGCTTCAAAGAACAATACAGAGAACTGCTTTCATTTACCATCAAGTATAGAATTTGCAATGCATTTAAATCCTCTTTCTGATCATATCAATGTGCGTCTGGCATTACCGAAACATTGACTCGTGCATTTAAGTCCTTTTTCTTTTGTGCAGCACAGAGTGGTTTGGAGATGTGGGACTAAAGACACAGTGGTGGATGGATAAAAAAAAAAAAAAGGAAGTGACGAGCCGGTGCGTGAAAGGGGCCCTGTTCCCCCGCCGGGCCTCCCAGCTCAATTAGCTCAGCTCATCCCGGCTTTCTGCTGATGGGGAAAATCAGCTGTACCATACAGTCCAGGGAGTCTAGCCTGTTAGTGAGTGAATGAGTGAGTCAGTGTGCACATTATGCGTCTGTTCATGTCTCACATGCAGATTTTGCATTTGTGTATCCGAGTGCGTGTGTTCCTCTGTGTATGTGTGGGCTGCCTCATCTCTGCTAGACTGGAGCCCCACAGTGCTCTCTGTATCAAACACCTGAACCAATTAGGCTACACTCTGTAGATGGAAAAAAAAAAATCCCTAAAGCCACTTACAGTAATGTCATGCAAAACTTAAAGTTATAAGTTTGTCTGGATTCACTTGTAAAAGATAAAAAAAAAGATGAACTGGAGGGAGACCAAGACCAAAAAGTCTGAGTTATGAAACCCCCGTCAAGAGACTAAAACGTTATATATCCAACACTTCTCTGCCAACAACTCCAGGCTGAGAAAGAAACTTCCTCATGTCTAAATTTTGAACTCTCAGTCACCACCAACAACAGAAAAAAATATAAATATATCAAAACTTTTTCTTTACTCCTGTGGCAATTAAACTCCAAATCATAGTCTAGCGCATACTGTGAAGGTACTGTAGGTAGTCTGCATGCATGTAGTGCATAAATCATTGAGATGGCCCCTGGATGTGCTTTCAGGATGTCCTAGAGAGAGAGGGAAAAAAAGGCAGAGGTCTGCAGGAAGCAAGCCATTGCGATATGACAGAGTTCGGAGGCAGGGGGTGGGACATTTTTGGAGATGTGGTGCACATGCGTGTCTCAAAGGCAAAGTGAGATGCTAAAGAGCACTCAGTGTTGGGAAGAAAAGCGTGACTGAAATTGCTTGGCCAGCACAACTCAAGGCCAAAATCTATTTAATCATGAAATAAGGACAGTTTCTAAAATAGGCAGGGTAATATTCCTGCATCAAAACGCCCCCATCCCCACTTGACACGTGACCCACAGTCACTCTATGACACACAATACATTCACCTGACAACACACACACTCATCTCATCTACTGTAGTAACTCTTCCCAGAGATGAATACACCTCTCACACATCTCACCGCTCAGTCTTCCTTAAAATCTAGCCAAGAATGCTGCAGTGCGCCAAGTAACGAGCTAAACAAACAAAGTAAATACACTGATAATGCCGATGATAACATCCGAGGCGAAATGAAAGGATGAAGGTCAGTAATTGAGAGAAGGTGGGGGAGATAGAAGCATGGTGGGGTTTGTTTTTCTCCTGGCAGGGGTCCATCTGGGCACGTGCGGCAGGCTCCGGGGCGGTGTCGGAGCACGTCTGTGCAGAGGTTAAGAAAAAGCAATTAATCCACAGCGGAGATAATCAAAAGGAACCTCCCCCTCCAGACACCTTGGTGGGGGAGGAAGAGTGAGAGAGGAGAGGGAGAGGGAGAGGGGAGGCAGACAGAGAGGGAGATGGGAAAATACTTGTTTACAGGCGCTGCTGGCACGATCAAAAGCACGGGGGTTCAGCGCCGCCACCGGGGCCCCTCCGTTTCAGGTGGAATTGATAACACTTCAGATGTACAATTCAATGTTTGTGAGAGTACTTTTACCTCCTGGTGAGAAGGCAAGGATTTTTCACAGTCTAAGCTGCATTTCCTTTCATCTCAGATTTTGCAAGGTATCAACAGATTGTCAATGGTGAGGAAGACATTTTCCCACACATAATCAAAGAATGTAGTCTGGAGTGCCTGCACTCCCCCCGCTTTGACGTGGATTCAGAGAGCACTAAATATGCTCCGATTGAACGGCCAGTGATTGTTATCGGCTGACAATTGTTCTGGATATTTTGATCGATGGGCTCTGTAAAGACTGATCAGAAGAGACCATCGACCATCCGATGGCTTAAAAAAACGGGAGACCATTTCTCTAATCTTTATACTTAAGATACAATGTTGTTAAGAATAGTCAAATAAATAACGCTACAGGATAAAAAGTCTTCAAATAGACCCCGTGATGAGTACCAGCCGGTACTGCAGCGATCGGTGATCTGCCCCAAAAGTCCTGATCAGAGCATCCTTAGACAGCACAGTGCGAGAAGGCAAGGAAACAACATTAATACCCATAGAAACTGATATTGTGATTATCTATTTCTGTGAAACAAGCACCTCAGAGGAACATGATACAACTGAAGATGAAGCTGAAAGATATTCCTTCAAAAAGCACCAATACTATCTTTTTTGTTCTCTCTCCCAACTAATATACAGTATGTATTCCGCCACGGTGGTTTAGTCAAAAAGGTTCTCCTGCTGAAAATCTTTAAAATTAGTCAGTTCCACTGGGAATCAAAGCCCGTTGCTCCCTCTGGTGGTTCACATCTCCCTTTGGATAAAGTGTTCTTTGGGTGCTTATATACGTTTATGATGTGGTAACCAAACCTTTAGTTCATCTAAAAGAGACCCTGCTCATCCCTTCTCCTTTGTGCTCCAACTGCACTTTAAAATCTTTAAAATGACAGAATAGCTACAGTTATGGAAACATCACACTTTGGCATTGGTATGTCGGTAAGTATAAATAAGTAACAAGTGCCATGTTGCTATGATGTTGCCCTTTCAATCTTTATTATCCTCTTTTTTAACATGGTCCCCTGTATCAGTACCCATGTAAACTTTCAAACAACATGCTCCACTGTAACAAGCGCCCAAATGTAGCTATATGATCAATTTAAAGTATATAAACATCTTGCAGCAAAAACTGGCAGACGATTAGCAGGTCAGCGGTGAGTAAGTGGCGGCACTTTCACAAAGTCTTGATTAGATAATTACCCATCCATATCTTGGCAATATGTTGCAAGGGAACAACGCGCTTCTCATTAAACTGCCGACAGGCCCTGCTCCTGTGGGCCGCTATCAAAAGCAAGGTGTACAGCAGGCACACACTTGTTGATAAAAATAAATAAAAAAAAGATGTGCCAACATGGAAATTAGATATACTCCTTTGGGGGTACTTGGAAGAGGTGGGAGTAGTTCTAGGTGCACAGAGCAGATCATGGACTGAAATCAAGACAAAAAAGTAAGGTAGTTTTTGGAACAGGTGATAAGGTGAGCTTCTTTTGAGTTTTGCCAGACGTTTTTTCCTGTGCTTGTCCAGTAAAATGCTAATTAGGCATGGCCGGTTCACCGACTACATTCCTTATCACTGCTACCACGTGTCCTGAAGACAAAAATGAGTCTCTGCTGATGCACGTGAGCTTACTCAACAAGCAGTAAATCACTGTTCTCTCTATCAACATACATTATATGGAATAGACTATCAAATGCTATTCCAAAGACAAAAACAGCCAAAAGGTAGCGTCTGCCAACCAGTCAAATTGCAGTTTGCATCCACGTCTGTCCAGAATGTCATCACCAAATAATTTTATCCTTTTAGACATTTGTGTGAAATTGACACAATTAGCATTTCAATTATTGAGTAACGGCCAAAAACCTGATTTGTGAGGTAACAGTGACCATGACCTTTGACCACCAATCTTTAACCCGTCCATCCTTGAGTCAAGCTGGATGTTTGTTCCAGATGTAATGACATTCCCTCCAGGCATTCCTGAGATATCGCGTTCACAAGGATGGGATGTATGTATGGACGGACAACCGGTGAACATAATACCTCCGGCCACGGCTGGAACGACAGTATCAGACATTACTCAGCTAACACTCACTTGTGCCACTTAATCTTGACACCCTATATACAGGAGCAGAATCCACCTTTCTGCCGAGTCTGTGGTCTGAAAGAAACAGAAGTCCCCTGCTCCAAAAAGCTACCATATTTAATGTTTAATCCCTTTCTTGCTGTTGTGTGTGTGTGCGCCTCCGCTAAACCCATTCAGGCTACCGACTCATTACACCGAAAAAGAAGTGACTCGCTTGGATCAAATACTGTACATGAGAGCGCACACAAAAGGAGCTTTCATTTAACCAAGCCACCGAGTGAGTAGTAACGTAACTTGAGCCTTGCTGTGATGAAACATGCCGTTGGCAGAAGCAGACACATAAAAAAAAAAAAAAAAAATGCATTAGTCCTCACTGCTTCTGAGAGCATGCTGTGTTACCTGCAGCTTTTTGAAACGTCTTGAATGATAGGCTTCACCCTTTTTGAGCTGGACTGCCAAGTGCTGGCACACTTTGTCGAGACAAACTGAATACATTGCTTTTGAAGAGCAGGGATTGGAGCAAAAAAGACATGCACAAAATGTGTGATGAAACTTTCAGCACCATGGACAGCAGCCCTGAAGAAGCCTGGCGAGGGTGAGAGTGAGTGTGTGAGATGCAGAGAGTGGAAAGAGAAAGAGATGGCGTAAAGTGAGAGAGGCAATAGTTTTATTTGATAATTAACGAAGACATCCTCTTTCCCATCCCGTGCATTTCAGCTATCCCCATGTCTGCGCTTTCAAAAGTGGAGGTGCTTACCCCCAAAAAACACACACACACACACACACACTCCTGCGGCAAGACCCAGCTTTTCCACAGTTTCCCCCCCCCCCCCCCATCTCTGTGTCTTAGGCTGAATAATGCAGGGCCTTTACCCAGTGCTCAAGCATGAGTGGATAATCTGGCCACAAGGACAGGCTGTGTCAACATTTCCCTTTACTTCCTTATTTATTTATTTACCCACTCGCCGTAGGACTCGGGGAGGGCAAGGGAGGATATGTGCATGGCTAACAACATGCTGGTCAAGCGGATGACCTGCTTTTTTTTTTCCGGGAATGATTATTAAGCAAACTGATTTTTAAGGAGAATGCATGCAAGCTGTTTAGGGAGAACACATTTATTTATTTAATAATCATTATAAATAAATCATTTTGTCTATGAAATGCTTGAAAAACTTTAATATGGTAATCACAGTTTCTTGCAACAACTTCAAGTTGTTTTGAAATTATTTTTTTGTTAAATATTTTAGCAAATTGCACCACCCTAGAATGACAAGACTATACCTTATCGTTCACAAGTATAATGACAGTAAAGATGAAGTCAAACTGCTTTTTCTGTCTGAACAACAGTCCAAACCCTACAAGATATTTAAATTACAGTGAAATATAACTGAGAGAAGCGGCAAACACTCACCAATCTCTGGTATCTTTGCTCGATAATTTACTTAAGAGAAGGCTGTCATGTTTTCAGTTGAAAGCACATTTTCAACAGTCACATTCAAGAATCATGTAAAGTTCTAAACTTTAACTTAAAACCCTCTGTTCAAGTCTGACACATGAGATGGGCAGCTAAACTCTCTCATAGTGGATTTCAGTGTCTTAATGCCCCACAATTGATTGGCCAAAATCCATTTTGCAGCAGAAACTGCTCAGGCGTTGTTGTTGCACGTGTAAAAAGCCATTCATAATGACTACTGATTGGGCTGGCTTTTGTTTTCTGTGCCTGAATAACTGTTACAATGTGACTCTTAGCACAGCCAATCACGACCAAGCTCAGACTTCAAGAGCAGAGCTTAATCCTCTTTAATTTGTGATTACTTGTATTCAAATGGTGCCCACTTAACCACAGGAGATTTATTGTTTAAAAGTCTTCCTCCGCCATAATGCAACCTGGATACCGATAACAGAAGAATACTTATCCTGTATATATATATATATATATATATATATATATATATCCTGAGCTCTCATGGTGGCATTCAAGTAAATTACCATAAAAAAAAAAATCACTGTACAAATATTTTGGCATCAATCATTGAGCATAAATTGCTAAATAGCTGGGAGCTCCCCTTAGCATTCAGAGAGCGATTTCATTGGCATTCTTGTGGCAGATGACTTTAGCCTCTCACATTCCTCACACAAATTAGAATGTGAGAATTAAGAGGGATTTCATACAGCATGATAAGTGTATTTTAAAAGGCAGAACTGATTAAGCTTCAGGGAAGAGGGGAGGAATTAGGTAATTATCTCCAAACAGACACCATTGCTCCTCTGCTGTGTGAGAAAAGCAGGCCCAACACCCCGGGATCAAAGTGCTCAGCTCATTCTCCACAACCAATCCAACATTTTTGCATCACCCGATTCCAACACCTACCTGGTCACCCGCGGGTCACGGGACACCAGAGATCTGGAAAGAGCTTGCGTCTTTTGGATCTCTACCGTGGAGAGCATCACTCAAGTCAATACCGAATATGACGCATATCAGTGACTTCAAAAGGAATGCTAAGTTTGCGCTTACCTCTAATTTATTTATAGAATTCCTGGCATAAGATTTATTTTGTCTACTAGGTTAATTTATTATTGATTTCAAAAAAAGGGAGCAGGATGTTTGAGACGTTCCAAAGAGCTGTGGAAGTTGGGCAAAGCAACCTTTCAGAAAAAGTAGTTTGGAGACATTGGGGGGGGGGCTTAGTCTGCGACTTTTCCCCATTTAATTAGAAATGTAATGTCAAGCAGAGAAAGTGTGTGACAGGGTAGTGAAATACATCAAAGTGGAGGAAGGGTATTCAGGATCCTCCTGCAGGTCATCAAATAAGCACAAATTAAAGTTGTGTGAAGTCACTACCTGCTCTTACCTCATGAGATGACTCCCTCGGGGTGTCCTTTGCAACTTATAGGACTATTTTAATCAGAGCATTGACCATCATTAACAGTAGTCAGGTTCTTTTTATTTATTTATTTATTTATTTATTTATGTTTTGCTGAAAGTCATAGCGTCATGTTGAGAGAGAGAGAGAGAGAGAGAGAGAGAGAGAGAGAGGAGAGAGAGAGTCATGTCCTACCTGCTCGTAGCAATTCTCCCAGGTGAGGTTGAGGAGGCATGAGGAGAACAGCTCATCTTCGGTCCGGGCATAACCGTCCATGATGTGCGCCAGCGCCGTCTGGGGTCGGACGAGTCTGCGGGGGAGTTCTTCTTAGGTCGCAAACGAAGATGGTTTTTTTTCTTCCCTCGACGGGTGGGTGTCTCTCTCTCTCTCTCTCTCTCTCTCCCTCGCTTGCCTTCTCCGTCCGGCGCCGGTGAAGCTGTCAAACGAACAGCGCGTGCTGCCTGCTGGCTGCTGCTGCTTTCCTCCGTCACGTGTGCAGCTTCTTCTCCCCCCCTCCACCTCCCAAAAAAGAAAAAACGGGAGTGGGATGCTTTCGAGGGCAATGTTTCCCAAAGTGGGGTCCGCGGACCGCCTGCAGGTGTCCCCAAAAATGACTTTAATTTCGACGTAATGTCATTTCAAAGAAGTGACATTATGCTAAAGAAGCTCCATAGATAATGTTGGTGTTGTTATCTCTACACAATACATGACGTTTTCGTGAACAATTAGCTTTGTTCTAATTAAATGCACCTGGTGAGACGAGCTGTCCTGTGCTGGCCTAAAATCAATGCTTTTTTCACTAACTCACTTTCCCCTGCTACACTCAATAGTTTATAGTCCTACATGGACATTTTGAACACCCAATTGCAATAATTAGCTATCATTTTTGCATGCTAACTGACCTGCTGCTGAACTGAAAATGACATAATTGTAAAATGTGGAGTAATGCATTGTGGGATATCCAGCAAAATGTCCTGCACATTCCCTGAAAGAGCCAGAATATACAAAATCAGATATCATAATTATAATAATAATAATAATAGAGTTCAGCTAACTTTATTGTCATAACAGTAAATATACCTTGAATCAAACTTAGCTGGGAAAGGAGTGTGTTCGACCATAATGGAAGACAATCATGCAAAACTTTCAGCTCTGAAATTCCAAATGCAAAGGACTAAAACACCAAGGTAAATTGAATCACTTTACTTTGAAATGTTTTTAGGTTTATTTCAAATTGAAAAAAGTAACACAACCAGAATCTAATTTAAGTTTCACAGTCATGTTAACACCCAGATTCAAACTTTTTTGATTGACATCTCCCTCACTCTCCTGTTCCATGTGCTGCACCTGTTGCTGTGTGGCAACACCTTAATCATTCCTAGCATTAGTACAGAGAGAGTGGTGAGATTATGCAAATCCCATTCTGCCTAGCTTCAGCCTGAGAAGACGTCTAGTCAGATAGAATACGTGAAAACAACATGCATGTGCAGGGCATTTAATAAAAATGAAATAATACAACAAAAGTTCAAATGTTCAACCTATAATTCAGAAAACAAGTACACTATAACTTCCTATCACTTCTTGAAACCCACTTTAAGAACCTTTAATGCTCCGTACCCCAGTTCTCTTCTGATTTTACTAACCATCCTTATTTGACAGCGCAAAATAAAACAGCCCATTGCACCAGAGATAAAGCCAGAGGCTTATTTGCATAAAGTTATTCCCAGATCAGGTGCCACTGAAATAGAGCAATACAAAGCACAGGGAGCAAATTAATTAGTGACAGAAAAATGTGCCAAGGTCAGAAATGCATAATCATTATAAGAATTGTGGCATATGAGTATACAAACTGCATACATGGACCTCACTAGCCTATCAGGCTAAAACTAAAGGTTGGTTTTACTGTAGAATCTGTCCAGATTTAAGTAGAACCATCGGGAGGAAGACTTTCACTGGGTTGAAGAAACTTTTGGACTTCATTTGTAGTGATGGAATTGTTCCACAGATGCTAAATATTTTAGTTGGAGCACATATTTATTGAGTTTGCCTTTTAAATGCTGCCTTGAATGTAGTGTTTGATTGTGTTTTAAAGGTTTTATAAGTGACTTAGACTATGATAAACTATGAGGCGTGATTTTTAATCAAGCCCATTATGATGAAGTAAAATGAAAAGCCTGCCTGATTAAAACTGAATTATATTTGCACAACTTAAGAAAAAAAACTAGCTGATTGAGTACAGAGTGTCAACCGTTGGTGCAATTGTTAAGCATTGTGGAAAACGGAACCAAAAAGCAGTACAATATTGTTCTACAGAATTTGTTAACCACGTGCAGCCATGCTGAGCACAGAAAATCTTTCAGCTCCCTGCAAACTGTAGAAGGAGGGCTGCTAGCAGAGCTCATTTGGAGAGCTGTCTTTTAGCACACCGTTTATTGTTATGTGAGAGCCGTGCAGTTAGACGGGCCTTTTTGTTCATCAGTCTTCTTTGCTGGCCTCCTTGTTTGATCAGACATGTTTGCCACGCATGATCTGCACCCGTTTGAAGTGTGGTCAATTGGCGCAGCGCATTTTCTTTTCTTTTTTCTGAAGAAATTGTCAAGAATTCACTGCAGTAGTGAGAGTACGGAGAGACAGAATGACAGTGAATGTCCCCCATGGTGATTGACCAGAACACAGCCTACATATTTCATCTTCTTAATTCTCACGAGGCTCGTTAGCGGTGTCAATACTACATTTGTGGAATAAAAAATACATTACATTCCCTTGCCTTTGAGTAGCAATAAATAAAGGATTTTACAAAGCTTTGAGCTTTCTGCAACAGTTGAAGGTCTGAGTGATTTTACAATTTTGGATTGTTGTGTTGCATATTTTAATGAAAATGCATTAAAGGGGAAAAATGTGGTAAACCAACTCAGTTCTTTAAAAGAAAGCAAGCCCTGATCTGTAGAAGAAAAAGTAATGATGCAAGCAAAATGAAGAGCGGTTTGTTCTTTAGCCTTATCTGTCACCATCGTCCATAATCTGTCCTGTGCTGTAGATTAATTTAAAGATTATGGAGTGCCATACATTTACACAGTGCAGGGGAGTGCCAAGGCACGAGAGAGAGATCACAAATCGTATAGCTGGCTTCTTTCTAAATGTATGGCACAGCTCAGCTCGTTCCTGCACTTGTTTCCTGCATCTTCCTTGAGCTTTCTCTGATCAGTTTTCTTCTTCTGCACAGTGACACATGAAAGCTTTTTTTCGCGGAATCAAATCAACAGCACGAGATAATTCAGTGTGACAATGTAACAATTGTGTTAGTGTGATTTTATGTGGGGGTATTTTCACGTATCTCATGAAGGCTGCTGCAGGGAAATTGGGTGAAAGTTCAGGACGGCCACCGACCCGGCCGCGCCGAGGGGGAAATAAATGAGGTCAAATCAAATGTTGTTCCTCCCTTCTGCTGACAGGTAGTGGCCGCACATTCTGCACAGGTGCCTTCAAGTAGTCGCGTGATTCATTTCAAAACTGGCAGCCCATTTTTAAACATGCAGTCTACATGCCACATCTCCCCTACATAACCAATTTATCAAGCCTAACCCGGCGGTACGTGCATATACTCCCATATCACAGAGAAGGCTGGAAAGCAACTGTCATAGATGGCATGATTGAATTGTTCCCTTGCACTGTCACCAGAGGGGCTATTACTTCAAATTAGCATACAAATTCAAACCAGGACAGATGGATTTGTCACATTCCAGTCGCCATCTTCCTGGAAGATTGGCTGTGCTTGTGCTGCGTGATGGAGATAAGACACCTGTCTCGGCTCCGATTGGTGGCTGCGTCGGCGGGTTGAAAGGACCGGCGTGGTGATGGGAGGAGGACTGGGTGGGGGCGATGGATTTCCTGAAACGCTGAGGTGTTCTGCAATAAACTTCCCTACCCACGGCCTCAAATGATGATGAGGCACCATACTGGACTCTGTGGGAGGCTGGAGATTGAGCTGTAGCGAGGTGGTGATTCACACTGTTTGGAAACAAGCTGAACAATACCTGTCTGGTATTTGTTTGTGTTTGCTACTTTTGTTGAGTTACTGTCAAAGAGACACATAAAATGGCCTCTTATCAGCCCAGGGTGCAAGGATGGGTGGGTTGTGAACAGCTGCGCAAGAAAATGTACATTATACCCTGACCTCAAATAAGTTTTCAGCTTGAACAGCGAAACAAAACTCCAAAACTCATTCCAACTCTGTCAGAATTCAAGTTTTAATAATAATATCTAAGGATTCCTGTGTAGGACTATACTACCGATATACTGTATGATTAGGACAAGATGTAGGTCTGCATGCATAAGCATGTGTCCTCATATCAGACACTTACAACTTGGAGACATTATGATTTTCATTTGTAATCATGGCAGCGTGAATCAATGGTAAGTATTGAGCAAGAAAAACTGTTCTAACCTCAGGATCAATTCCATATAATTTCCACATCAGCTCAAACTAATGGGTTTTCTATTGGCTTCACTTTGGAGAGAGACTAATCTCTCCGGCACCATTTTGTGTACGTTCCCAAGCAAAAGGCCATCCACTTATAAAACTTGTCTCCCAACAGTCCAAAAAATATTAAAGCACACATGCTTATTTCCTGACTTAGCATATTACACAATCTGCGGGCTTAATTTAAAACTCCCTTAGCAGGTCTTGTATCTCCGCCTGCCTACTGCCAGACACTATAGAGATTGGTAAAAATGCTGACAGGTTAATTTCTGCCTCTATCCTCAGGTCAGTGTTGTGTATGTTCTCCTACAATTGATGTAAAGTTAAGATGCAGAACAGAGGAAGGCAAGGTTATGCTATCATAAAGGCTACCCGAACAGAAGAAAAGTCTGGATAAGAAGCAGTACAGAAAGTTGCTTTTTAAAACTTAAGAGAGCTCTAAAAACAAAATGGGGACTTTGATATACATTTATCTTTACACGGAGTTTAGCTCAAACTTAGTTGATAAAATAATAATGCATTTTTTGTGCTTCAATATCTTTCCACATAGAGAGAAATGGACGGAAAATGAATTGACTTCAACAATTTTAATCACTTTTGTCATTTTCGAGCAGAAATGCCAAACATCTGCCACATTCCGCTCATCAAATGTGAACATTTGCAGGGGCTTTTCTTATCTTACGTAGTAAACTGGATATATTTAGGTTTTGGGAACGCTAGTCAGAAATTGGCACAATCCACAAATTTTTGCATCGCACTTGGAAAACGTTTTCAGCCACACGCAAATATATATCGATGCAGCAGAACCAGAGGCTTTTTAATTCCATGCATTCTTCTTCCTTGTCAAACCTTGGTGCATACATTACCCACAATCCAACACAAGCACCAACAGTTTGGTCGGATGTTTGGGTGCATAATGCTCCTGTTGGCTAATGTCGCTTGAGTCACTAGCCTCAAGCTGAGGTTAGGAAAAGGTTGCAGAGGCCACAGAAGGCGCTGTACTAGTTGTTGTTCACATGTAAATAGACATTAATATGTACAAATGTTCACCTAATTAAATGTGAGACAAAATGTTTCAGAAAATGCATTATAAAGCTTTAAAAAGCTTGAGGGCCTTTTGAATAAAAAGACAATGAAGCAGAGGCCATACCTTGATCATTCCTGCTTCATAAACATCCACATTTTTCAAACACCACACCATTTATTTGTAATGCAGGATATCTGAAAATATTACATCACGTCTCCAAGACTGAGCTAAAATGCCTAAGTGATGCCATTGTGGGGGTTTTTTCCCCTCAGACTTTGATCAGAGTCTCAGAAGACCTTAAACAATTGTTTCCACAAGGTATGGAGTACTGCTACTGACTGAAATGAGCTATTAACTGTGGACGGGGTGGAGTGCTCCTTTAATGTCTAAAGTGGAGTGGTGTTTCACTTGAAAACTTCAAGACTTACACACTATTAACTGGCAGCTGCCAAGTAGCACAGAGAAATCCTTAGGGGTGGTTCAAGAAAACCAGGATGCTCCCCAAGTGTTCTTCTTACCCGTGCTCAGGGAAAGCTCCCCCACCCCACCCCCCTAGACCTTAACAGGCCCCTCATGAGTCCGGTAACTCAGACTCTTTGTGGAATTCACGCTCCGCCACTCACAGGCTGCTTGCCTCGTTTAAGTTGTTGACCCACAGAATGAGAGGGGAAAGCCTTCCAAGAAAGTTTATCGGAGCTCCTCCAACTTCACTCGTTTCTAAGGACTTCTTATAAGCTTGGTGTCGGACACTTCATTTTAAGTCTAACCCGATAGCTGGGGTTTGACTAAAGTAAAACTAAAACACACATTCAAGTTTTGTCCCTGCCCGTTATTCTTGTTATGTTCTAAATCACCACAAATTCATGCTTCTCCCAAACTGCAAGCTTTACCTTCCATATTACAGAGGCACTGACACAAAGCAGTACAGCCAGAACAGGCTCCGGCACAGCGGGGATTTCACACCGATCTTCTTCCGAAACATTTGTAATTAACATTCCCCCTCACTCCCAACTGTTTCTGAAGCTATCAATATCCCAGTAAGACGATTTAACTTCCCTGAAGAGCCAGGAAACGAGCTGGATTTGGCAGGTCAAAACGTGCTTGCTCTGTTTTGTGTGTGTGTGTGTGTGTGTGTGTGTGTGTGTGTGTGTGTGTGTGTGTGTGTGTGTGTGTGTGTGTGTGTGTGAAGGTTAAGTAAAAGGCTCTGCGCCGGTTATCCTGTTATTTTTAATGCTGACACTGGGAAAATGTTTTATTGTAAACTTGTTTTTATTAAGTTGAACAGCGACAGGAAATGTGACCAAAGTGCCCCCTCTTAGTATCTCCATGACAAGAGAACAATACATTATGCCTGCATCAAAACACAGTATAAATTATATTCAATCCAAAGCTACCATGGACTTATGACGTTTCAGCTGTAGTAGCAAGACAACAGCAAAGACTCCTGAGCTGTGACTTATAGCATGGATGTCTTTAAGGGGAATGTTGAAATTAACATGACATATCATGCTTTAAACAGAATGGTTATGACTATATTCCTGATAACCGGTCATTTACAGTCCATTTCTGGTAGTGCTCAACCTTCTGGGCTTCAAAAAAATGTTACATTACGGCCCTCAAAGGACACATTTCATCAGTCATCATGAAATACATCACACACAGCAAGACAAAAATGGATTTCAAAATTAGGTTGTCGGTGGAATTAAAAAATAAGTTCAGGTTTTTACTTTGTACAGATACTGAGGATGTCGTTGCAGCACATGCAAACCTTCTTAGTACTGAGTGAACTCCTTTGATGAGATTTTTGCAATGATACGCTCCAACTGTCTCTTTGCTTCACACTGGGGGAAGTTACCCATCTCATAGTACTGCGGGGATATTTTCACCAGCCTAGGAAAGAAAGCGAGTAAACATTAGTCACAAAAATTGTCTTCAGTGTTTACTTGTGGGAGAGCGCTGTTCTTCCATATTCACGAGGTGCAAGCTCAAATTTGTTACCAAACTGTCAAAGGTCACACGGGGGTAAGAGAAACGCAGAAGTCAGTGTACTGCAGTACAAGTGTGTGCAAACAAGCCTACAATGGTGAGGACTTAGACAAAAGAAGTTAAAACTCATAATACTGTGTTGGCTCTGTACTCCGGCACACTACATGGGAAGAAAGAAATAAAATGGGTAAAGGCTAACTTTAAGCTTTAATTAACTTTAATTAATAAACCTTTGTTGTCATATGGTTTTTATCTAATGAAGCATTGTGTTTCACTCCATATTTATTGGTGTTTAGCCTTTCACAAACAATATTTTCACTGGGGCCGAAAAAAAGTCAAATATAATGATAGACATCCAAAGCTTCATTAGAAAACCTCAGTAGAAGCTTTCAGTCTAATTTAAAACAAATGCTAGTGGACCTTGGGGGGAGATATTTGCAAACTTTTGTATAATATAGCTATATTCAAGTTGTCTTAGCAACATATATTATAGGTGACACAATATTAGGCTATTTAATATTCTATATATAAATTTATATTTTTGGAACTTTTTAGAAATGCACATTTTGGCCGTTGATTTTCATCAGACGGCTACACATGATGCCGACTAACGTTAACCCCGGTTGGGCTCCGAGCACTGCCAAAACGATGGTGACACTAAATACAGTGGCTGAATTCACCGGGTGTGGACACAGACGGAGCGCTGAAGCTGCTGCTGCTCTGCTAATGTGGCGCTCCCATGGTGCGAGAAAGAGGACAGCGGCTAACCCTGATCGGGTTTACGCAGAGGACAACAGGTGTGGGTGTTTCAGCATTAGATTAAATTGTCCAAAAATGTCCTCCCACAACATGCTTAACAGAGGTACAGACGCAATTCAAAAAGAAAAAAATTAAATCTCTTTGAAGCTTTTGAATCATATAATATAAATACGATTTCTTTGCCCAAAACACAACAAGTGATTTGATGCAGAAATCCAGGATATTATAAGACAAAAAAATAAAAGGGATCATGAAAAAATAACTTTATCCATTAGTCAAGCTAACACAACCACAGCGAGTGAAAAATGGAAACACTTCAACCACATTTTGCAATTAAATGTAACATTTCTTTCTGATGACCATCTTTACAGCATATCATTCCTATCAGAAACGCAGCTGCAACTGAAACTTACCATTCTGGTTTGATGTCAGTGCACGTGCGGATGTAATTCTTGGTTGTGAGCACAAACTCGTTGTAAAGCACCCATTCCGGCTTGTGGTCCAGCACAGTGGAGGGGTGCAGCTGAACGACTTGGTTGTCCTTCGCTGTCAGGTAATGGCCGGTGCGTTCCAGGTGAGCGACCTGTTCGCACCACAGAGAGGGAAGAGGATCAATGCCAGTAACGAACAAAACCAGTACACAGAGAAATACAGGAATAAGAAACCATATATATCCGGAATTTGTGGTTAATTTATTGTCCGACTGGAATTTAACTATACAGACCAATCAAAATCTCATTATGTAATAACAAGTGTTGTTTATAGAAAAGCAGCCTGATGCTGCAAACTTGTTTTTAAGCAGGCAGTGAGTGATTTTCCCTACTATTTGAGATGCTAGGTAGAGCTGCAGTGGCTGTTGTGATTAACCAAGGCAATCAGTCTCAATAAAGGCCTTTCCCAACAAAGACATGGTTTCACAAATGCGGTGAAAGCTCCAACGTGAACCGCAAATTTGTCTCCAAGATAAAGGTTAATGTTGACAAATATTTAAATATTAACACCATAATTCAACTTGTCAGGTTGCTTGTTTTAGGTAGCCCTATAAATGGCTTCTTGTGAAATACCCTTTGTTTCCTTACACGAGGAGCAAATTGACTTTATTTCTTTTTATGTGTTTAAAGCAAGCGTCTCTGTGCGTGCATGTGTGCACTTTAAAAAGGTGGTCATCCATTACAATTAACATCTCGGGTGCATTTTTTGTCAGTACAACAATTTTTCAAATGATCAAACTCAACAAGGGAAAACTTCACTGAGCATCGGAATAGCACTGGAGCTGGATATAATTACTGCCTTTGCACAAATGGCAAAAAATATCTGGCTTTAATGATGCATTTACAAAGAGAAAGTAGAAAAACACAAAATAGCTATGGTAGCAAGCTCAAAACATACACTGCCATTGAATAATACTAACACAATATGCTCCTGTGGGAGCTTCAACATGGGACCCTGATGTGACTGACCTGCATGAAGAAGCCAGTGACTAACGCACGACGGATGTTGGTGTAGTAGTCTCTGCTGTTGAACTCGGTGCTCCGCCTCGGCAGGCTGAAGCGGTCCATGATCCTGGACAACTGCGAGCGTACGTTGTCTGCCGACATCAGCGAGCGGTAGTTGACGAAGTTCTCATAACACCACTGGGTGGAGTCGTGGTCTGTGTGAGACGAGAGCAATTCAGGGTTAAGAACGAATAAAGCCAATGTTAAACTATTCAATGTGCATTAAAGCGGCGCTCACTTTGTTTAAAGGCGTGGTAGACGTTGAGCAGCGTCATGTGATCCCCGTCGATGTGGGCGAAGCGCATCTTGGATTCGTCGGCCAACTTCTTAGCCTCCGTGGGTCGGACGAAGCACTGTGGGACTAAACAAGGTTGGTATAGGCCCCAACACAGCCGCCCATAGGGATAAGTTAAGCAAATCCCACAGACAGGAACAAGGCCTCAGCTCAAGAGAGGCACAGAGCACTTCACAGGGCACAGTGTAAGTGTTTATGGTGGAGAAGATGAGGGTCAAAGAGAAGGGGAGAAGGATGGGTTTCTCCGCTCTGATGCACTGCAGTATGGCTTTGTACAAGATATAGCTAACATGTGACACCCATTTTACAGATGCTATACTGAGACAATAAATCAGTGGCAAAGAGTTCATCCAGAGGACTTGGGTTCTGCCGTCTCCCCTCGGTGAACTTTCTCTGGATTGCTTAATGTCAAACCTGCTTAATTGTGGCTTTAATGGGTAAAAGCTGTGTTTATTGGGCCTCATGGTTGGTTGCTGTGGCGGCACCAGTCTCAGGTGTACTCTCGCTGCTTACTCTAATGAACTCAGCCAAAAAAAAAGAAAAAAAAAATGCCGTCCTGAAACACCTGCTTTAAGTGCACACCACGTCCAAAGAGCTAGTTAAATCCATTTCCCCACTCTCAAAGACCCTCGCACTCCCTTCAAAGGCGTCAAGATTCATCTCAATGAGCAGCATTCTGCTTTGGCAAGCCTAAAGTGCAATTACTGCTGTAGCATGCTGGTGCTGCTCCAGCTACACCTATACATTTTGTACAGACATGTACTTTCTCCCCATTCCTTACAAATAATAGCTGACACCACTGACTTTATCCCCTACTTGCTTTGTAGTTAAGTTCAATAGGTGGATTTATACTGGGTAGTTTTCAACTTCTGAGCTCTACTTGACTAATGTTCATACAGATTAAGTCAGTTGTAAGTAAAATTTGATTATGAGGGCAAAACTAAAACAGAGTCAAAGAATGCAAACACAATAAAGGGAGTTCACAGAAGCTGCTCTGTATATTTCCTTTAAGCTCACTGGTCATTTCTGAACAACGGCCCATGGGCACAGGAAAGGGTAGCAGCTCAGACCCACACATTTAGCCAGCCCTGAGCATTACCTGACAACATGGCAGTGATGGAGAGGATCTCGTTTGAACAGTTGAATTCACAGCTGGCGATGACCATCTTGGCCAGCTGGGGGTCCAGGGGGAACTCCGCCATCATGGAGCCCAGCTCTGTCAGGTCACCGTCGTCATTGAGCGCCGCCAGGTAGTTCAGCAACTCCAGGGCTCGCATCAGGGTCTCTGGGGCTGGTGAGGACAGGATGGGAGCGATGGACCATTAACGATGTTCCAAGCCCATGGGGCAATACACGCAGGTGACAGCGATAGAACAATTTACAAAACTGTCATTTTATCATCACAGCAAAAAAACTTGAGAATCATTTGGGACCTTTTCAAACACATGTATTTCCAAATAGATTGATGTACTTGTTTGAGATTGTTGGCCAGATAAAAACAAGACATTTGAAGGAGTCACCTTGGGCTTGGATTATTATAATGGGCAATTGATTAAGAAAACAACTGGCAAATTATTCAATAAAAAAAATAATCATAAATCGCAGCCCTTGTTAGGTTTTTGTATTTTCACAGTTACACGAAATAATACATTTGTCTACTATGGCATTAAACATATAGATCAATCTAAACGATTTCAAGGATGATCTGACACATTTTGCTTTAAGAACCATGTCAAATTTGGCTGGTCCAGCATTAAAAAGCATGCCTTATTTACTACAAAATCTAATTAAATACTCAATGTCCAAAGAACACAATGAATGAAATTATTTAAAGGGGAATTTTGATTCTTTGTCATGTTATTCAGCTGTGGTTGGCTAATACATAAACTTGCTTGTTGTCTCAATAAAAGGAGGGGATTTGCAGCCTGAGCAACCACATTTGACTTAAGAGTAATCCAGCTGATAAAACACCACAGTTCCAGCACCTGCTTTACTCAGATATTCAATAGAAGACAGAGACAGTAAAACGGGATGCTGCTTGGTGGCAGAGAGCATGAGGTCAATCAAAATGAGACGGCTCTCTAGGTGTGATGACCAGAGTTACGCAAGGCAGAAACTTAGCGGAGAAGTAATCATGGCAGAGCTCATTTTTCATCCTCAGCTCAGGCAATCCTAAACAACTAATGCAATTACAGGGGAACTTTCTACTTAATGCTCCAACACAAAAGGCTTCCACCGTTTGGTTAAAAGATTTTTTTCCTCCAGATGCAATTATTGACCTTTGGCTCCCGAGAGCTGAAGCCTAATGACCAGTTGCATGTTAACTGAAAATTAGCTCCAAGCACCGGCTGCGGTGCTCGTTCACTTTCATTTCTCTCAAGTGCTCCCAAAAAATTCAATTTAAAACAGCAGGGAGGCATTTTTTTATGATTAAGAAATATTGATTTGGGGCATCAAAGCTACTTTTTTTTTTTTTTTTTTTTTTTTTTTTATAAAAACACAAAGTGAGTGCCGGCCACATTACTTACCACACCAATGGCTTGTGTCGGGCTAAACAAAAAGGTGAAAATCAGATTTCCAAGTACTGCTAGCATGATGAACCAGTGTGGAAATTCAATATATACACAAGGCGGCTCATCAGAAAGTAAACATCGACTCCCTCAACACACAAGAATCCGATATATTAACCAAGGGCCAAATCAATAAGACGAAAGGCTAAAGGTACATTAAACCACATCGGCTTCGAAAAGGTACTTCTCTGGAAATGTCACAAGGCAAATGAATCCCACCCAGCCACGTCCTTGTGTAAATCGCTACTGATTTCTTTTGGATTTTCTATTTGGTTGGCTTGCTCGCGCCATCGCTCCTGTGTTAAGTGAGCGAGGAGGGCGAAGAGAGAAATAAACGAGATATTTGAGCATTCCACAGTAAAAGGAAACTCAACTCTCCCATTGAGAATACGGACAAGCTGAAATTGAAAAAAGCCCCTGGCTTTGGGACCTGACGCTGCTGATCATCGGGGAGATGATACCTAAATCAAATGCATTTGACTTGAAATTTAAAACATCAAGGAACAACAATAAAAGATATGCTGCCATTATGTACATCTTCAAACCAGGGGGATTTGATTGTGACAATTACTAGAATGTTGACTTATCCACTCCAAAAAACTAAATTAAAGGTATCTTAAAACTCATGTAGTGTTATTGTTTCATCCTTTGATTCATGACTCTGGACGATTCTCTGACCTGTCCATTAACTCGGCGGTGGGCCTTTGACACAGCGTATCAAAATTGATCCAGTGTAACTCGATGCTATAAGGCTCCTATCCAGGAACCCTCACAGACTCAAAGCAGACTTCGTCCGTTGCACAGAAACTAGCTTCGGCTTCCTCCGTGCTCAGGAGCTAGTTAGGAGCAACCTTCTGCCATGAGTGGATCAAATAAATAAAAGATAATCCTCCCCTTTCCCTTCACCCCACTGTTCCCACTTAGACTCAGCAGACAAGGCCAATCCCACATGTTGACGCTTACTCCTGCGTTTTGTGAGAAATGTGGGGGTGGCGGTGGAGGTCAGTCACGTTTCACTGGAGGAATATAAAGGGAAGGCAATAGCCGAGGTGATAGTGCAGCTATTGATGTAACCAATTTCATTCTCAAAATGGCGTTTGCCACAGCGGACGGGGAGAGATGGGTTTAATCTCAGAGGTGAGATGAAAACTATATTATGGTGAGAAAAGGGGGGAGGGAGGTGTGGGGATAAGGATAGGGAAAGGAGGGGTGGTCTCCGCGGGAACACACACTCTCCAGGAGAGTTCCATGTCTGGTTTTTTTTTTTTTTTTTTTGGCCTACATCCAGCATGATTCAACTGAACTTCAAACCGCATAACACCACTGTGTAATCCATGTCTGTCAGAGCGCTTATAGTCAAATCTCCAAACATTCACTATGCAGTATTTGATATCTGCCAAGATCATTTTATCTTTGCTCTGTCGTTTTCCCCAAGCTCCCATGTGACACAGCCAACCCAGATTTGATATTGTACATGAAACAACCACAGTTCAACGAAATGAAGATTTAATAGCAGTTTGTAATGGGACTTTTAGATTCAGATGTCACTGATCAAAATCAAGAGCTCAATGTTATTTGATATTTGAGGAAGAGCGACTGGTGTGTTTGTACACAGTGCAGCCAGACATCTCTCACGTAGTTTTAATAACGAGACAATCAATAACAATCGCAAACACAATTGGATTTTCAAACTCCACGACGCTTGAATAGTTTTCCAAAATCAAATACAGGAAAAACTGAATCACATGCTGCATGTTATCCAGACCTAGAGTCCGCCGACAACAATGTAAAGTACTACAGTATACAGAGAGGTAATTACAGAACGTATGGCCATGGATAAAACAATGCAAACCATATATAATGTCAAATATGGGGTTTGGTCTAATGAACTTCTTGAACGTTCTCTACACTGGCTCCCTGTAAGAGCTCGCATCCAGTTACAGACTCTGGTGCTAGCCTACAGGGCAGTGAAAGGAACAGCTCCTTCCTATCTCCAGGCCATGGTCAAGCCCTACACCCCCGCCCGACCACTTCGCTCTGCTGCCTCGGGCGACTGGTCGCCCGTCGCTCAGAGGTCCCTGCGGCCGATCCACCCGGTCACAGCTTTTTTCTGTCCTGGCCCCACAGTGGTGGAATGAACTCCCCACTGACGTCAGGACAGCAGAGTCGCTGCCCATCTTTCGGCGCAGGCTGAAAACTCACCTCTTCAGGAAGTACTACCCTGAGCCTTCCTCGTAGCACTTATTGCATTCGTATTAGTTTGTTGCACTTATTGCATTCGTATTAGTTGTTGCACTTATTGTTTTCGTAGTAATTTGCCTCTGCACTATACTTTTGCTCTGGTTTATGCTTTTAGATGCTTGTTTAAGAAAGGAGATGCACTTATGACTTCTGGTGACTAGTAGTTCTCTTGAATACCTATGTTGAATACACTTCCTGTAAGTCGCTTTGGATAAAAGCGTCTGCTAAATGACTAATGTAATGTAATATAGTAACCTTTTTTTTTCCAATGCAGAGATTCATACATCTTTATGGGGCCGAATGCAAAGTAATATAAAGTAATTAAGTTTTTTTGTTTCACACGAATGTACAGGCTGCAACTCAGGTTAGTCTGACGCCACACCAAGCAGAGAACAACTAAACGTTCAGTGACCTGACTGACATTTAAATATTATTTAACCAATATAGATCATTCTTAGTTGATCTTAACTGAACCACGTATACATAATTCAACAGGTATTTGTGAAGCAAATTTCAATGACTTTCCCAAAATTTTCATGACCGCAAGAACCCCTGTTAAAAATACAGATGTGTCTTCATGAGCAAACAAGAAGAAATATCATACTAACCTGGTGGGTCCATGAAGTCAAAGTGCACCAGGTCGTCAATACCCAGTTTCTTCAACTGCAGCACCACGGAGCCCAGATTAGACCTCAGAATCTCTGGATACGTGTTGTCCTATGCCAGTTAAGACGAACAAGACAAACCCAAGGAACAATTCATTATGAATTAGTCTTGGTGCTTATTATCTCCTCATGCGTTGCTCATATGCCAACTTGAACTGAGACCGGGAGTCTAGGGCATTTGAAGGGCTATTTAACTTGTTTGAAAAATTCCCCTTGCCACTCAGCGTGACGTGAAAGAATTATCCTGTTAAAGTGGAGAGCTGGGTCTCCGCAGGCTCATTTGTCACAAGGTGGCGGTTTCGTTAACATAGGTTATGAAGAAGGGTGGAGGTAGTGTGGTTTAGCACCAACCTCTTGGAATTTTAATTCAGCTGAACTGGGAATAATGGATTCCAAGTGCAAATATTGCATAATATGGCTCTTTTCCAGCTAGGGGACTGCTATGGGGGAATACAAAGTGCTTGTAGCATTGAAGAATGTAAGAAACAAACACCTCATAGAATATCTGACCATTTTCAGACTGCATCTGTTCTTACCTGCATTTCTGTCTTGTAAGCTTTCTCTGTGTAAAGGCGGAAACACTTTCCTGGGCGTGTCCTTCCAGCCCTCCCCGCCCTCTGCTGGGCCGAGGCCTTGCTGATGGCTGTTACCAAAAGGGATTCCACTCTGATACGTGGATTATACACCTGATAGGAAAGGGGGGGAAGATGATTTTCAGGTAAGTAAAAAAATTGTAAAAACTACAATGATGTTGCTATTTAAAAAAGGTAAAAAGAAAAGAAAAAAGGGAATTACATGCATACTAACACCCCTAATCTACTAAGTATAAAGCAGACAGACACACAATCCACCATAATGCATATAGAATCTCTATTGGCAGCCTGCGTACGACTTGGCTCCGGGCTGGTGAAATGTCAGAGGAATAAATAACTGGCTTTTCCATCTTTGCCGCTGTCAGGTGTGCACTGCTGTGTTTATCTGGGGATTCTCAGGCAACAGACGCAGATGATCACAGCAGATAAAGAGTGGTGGGAGAAGATGGGCGGTAGGTGGGGAGAAGAGGGGGAAGCTAACCTTTTGCTTGGCAAATCCAGGATCAATCACAAACACCACGCCGTCAATGGTCAGCGACGTCTCGGCGATGTTTGTGGACACGACAACCTGGGGAAATGAGAAGGGATGAGTAAGGAAATGATCCACCCAGGGTTGGGGGGGGACGGGACTCACAAGACCGGGTACTAGACTTTACATTCAAATATTTTTAGTCATCACTTGTTTTTAGGAAATACATTTGAACACGCAAGCTTTAAATACAGAGAACACAGCAGAAATCAATTTAGGTAGTTCCACTAGAAAACAATCACAAAGTGCTTTCCTACAGTGGAGCAGTTCACAAATCATAGTCCTTCTTAAGCATGAGTAATAGTGAAAAACAAGTGCAGATGTGTGCTTTGCTTTTACTTGAAAAACATTGCCTGAGTGAGCCAGTTGACTGTAGAAGCTTGCAGAGCTGCCACTACAGGGCACTGCACACACGCTGCCTAATGCAACCCAACAGGGAAGTACCACAATCGTTTCTGCAATCAGGTTCAATGTCCTATCAACGTATTTTTAGTGAGAGCTGGCTTGGTGTTCAGTGTTCCATCCAAATGCATTACATCTGGCCTTTTGGGGTTATGTGATTGTGTGTGTGTGTGTGTGTGTGTGTGTGTGTGTGTGTGTGTGTGTGTGTGTGTCGAGGTCAGGGGTTCCGTCTGAATGTCCTCAGCATGCTGCTTTTGTCGAGATGTCAGCTTCCCTCTCATGGAATTTTTATTTATTTTTTAAATCACAGAAAATAGTTACTTTTTGCTCTACAGTGGTTACTGCTTTCAACCAAGCATCTTTTCTTGCCACTGCAATGGTTGCATTGTGTTCAGTTTGAAATATTTACAAAATATTTGAACACTGGAAATGTGTTATAATATATCCATAGTAAACAGGCGAGATTTGACAGTCACTACTTAATTCCCAACACCAACAGAGGACCTCTATTGCAGCATGTAGTACTGAAACAAAAGCATAGAAACATGTATGTATGAGCACATCCAGTTCATATAAAAACTAGTGAGACAAGACATGGGTGATACGTTTAAAATAAAAGGCAGAAGTGTAACAATGAAACCCTACATTTGGATTTGTTAGTGAACTCAGAGCACACAATACATAAAGAAGTAAAAAAGACCCACCAAATGTAAAGCTGGATTCATTCTGATGCAAAGGGTTAACAAAGTCCTGTCATAGATATGAAAACACTGACGGGGTAGGTTTTGATTTAGAGCTCAGCACTGATTTCCCCTGTCGATGCCACCACCAGATCACTTGTTGGACGTACTGCGATCAGGCCGCATTGTGCTTTAATTATATGTATTCCCCACGGTAACTGTGTTTACATTCGTTCATTCACTTTGTGATATAGAGTGACTGTAGGCTATGCATCGTTATAGAGCTGGAGTTACAGCCATGTTACTTTTACTGAACTTTGTCTTATCACTGAAGAATATGGCAAATATTTCTTCATGCAATCGATTTATTACTGCTATTTTTTCCTCATTCACTGGGATAAAGCAGCAATTGTCACTAAAAAGGAAAACACAGTGCTTCACACCAACGTGTGCTGAAAAGCAGCCCTGAACTGTTTAAGTGGCATTGTATAATAAGTGTTATGTCCTAATTACCACTTAATAATGTCAGTCCATCTAAGTTTTCAAAATGAGGCACTGGTTGTGTAACATGTGACAGTTCTGGCCATACGGAAAGGTCTCAAGTTTAATAAAGATTCCATACATTTTAAAGCAGGCTAACACATACTCTGGTATGGGAGTACAGTTGAGCATCAGGGCAGATGTCATTGTTAAGTGTCTTGGTACAGAAATGTAGGAAAAACAAGTGAAAAGGAGAACAAGACCAGCACCATCTCCCAGTCTCAGATCTTTTTCTATTACAATTATCCCCTATAGCAAGGCTGTCTGACAGTTGAATCCGAGTTTAAAAAAAAAAAAAAAAAAAAAAGAAAAAGAGTCACACCACCCTATGGGTCTCTTGCTGTCAGCATATACACAAACAGCGGGAGGAGGGATGAGGAGAGGAAGACAGATTTGCAGCTGCTCTCATGCGAACCTTGACCGCCGCTAGGGCGAGTACCCCTTACATAACAGTTTAAACAGACTGGACAGAAATACCTTTTAGAGTCATCATAGCGCTCGAGACTGAGGTGGCCGGATCATAGCCCACTCTACTGGCAACTTCCACTCCACTGTCATAGTTTAATATGCAAGAGGGTGTTTTGAAAAATACCTCTCCACACATCAATATCTTTCCTTTGCTAACTTGCTCAACATCTAACCAAGACAGGAACAAGCTGCGGGCAAACCTAAGCATTATTTAGTGGTATCGCGTCTGCTGTCCCGGTAGTCCTCATCATAAAATGCCAAGCACATAAACCAACTATTTCTCTGTATTCATAGCCGATACTGGTCCACAGAACCAATTTTGCACACTTGACATACTTCCTTTGTAGCTGTGCCTCTTCAGCCGTCTTCAAGCTGCGAGCCTTACAGACTTTTTAAATCCCACCTTTTAAGTGAGGATTTCTCTCGAGCCTGAGAATGCCTGAGTGTTTAGTTATTAATGCCAGGGAGGGCCTTTTTCCACTCATTCAGACCTTGACCTCGGGTAATTCACCTGTCGAAAGACACATTCCCCTTAGTATTCAAGCAGAGGAATGAGGAGATGGTAATAAACGCCTGTATGAAACTGATCAGACAGCAGTATCTGGCAAATGGTTGGGTTTTTCGTGTATTTCTTGGATGAATGGCTGTCTAGATCGGATTGACATGAGCACCCCATGACAAATGTGAGTTGATTAATTTTGATAGACAGATGCTGATAATATGGGCTGTCAAAAAAAACAACAACAGCTTAGCAGTAAAAAAAACAAAGTGAAATGTAAGGATGTGTTTAGCCATTATACTGCTTTTGTTTCCACTCTTCTCCATCTGCTTAAGAGACGTGTTCCTGAAACATAATTTCTAATAACTCTTAATCAAAGTATTTCAGCAGTGCTGGCAACCATGATTGGTCAGGCAGATGTGTCTTCACATCTCAGTGAAGAGGACTACAAAAAAACACGATAACCATAATTTTACTACTGCATCAGTATCAAACAGGACAAGCAACATTAAATAATAACAACAATGGAGAACTCTCAAGGAAACCATTGGAAGCTGGAGTGAGCTGCTCGGTACGAAAAAGGTGAAGAAAAATAGCTTTCCTAGTGCCTGGCACAAATGGAGAAACAACATTCATGCCAAACAGTGCAGGGAAACAAATCTGTAGATGAAACCATTATAGAAAACCTAAAAGATGACTATGTGTGCAGTGAAATAAACAGGAAAAAACTGAAATGGTTTGACTAGCTGGACGACGTTCACATGTTGTCGGTCCCACAAGCGCTTACTTTAATCTCCTACCAAACAGCACAGGACATGACTTGCCAGGTCCTGCTTTTGCCCTTCAAATGGCATATATATTTATATATATATATATCTGACATGTCCCAGGTTTAAATATACAATGAAAAACCGAGTGTCAAAGACTCAAAAGGTTCCTAAAAGATTAGTTTATGTGAAGCTTCAGGGAACGGGTCAAGTTTCTGCTGAGGGAAAAAAGGCCCTCAGTGGCCCAAAGTTACAGAGGAATTACATTTTTGCAAAACCTATTAGCCACACTGTGGCAGACTGAAATTAAAGTGGCTGTCCAAATATAAAAAAAAGACGGGTGTCTCATGACGGGCACTATATGCCAGCGACAAATGTCCCAGCAAGGACTGAGAGGCATGAAATGCATCAAAGTCCGCTTTACAAATGGACTAGGAGAGGTTGCCACTGTCCTGCGTGTTGGGACACAGTCAGTGCTCCAGCAGATGCCACACATGACAACCTCTCACATTTCATGATCATATGGGTGGCCTCATTGACTGCATTGATTCTGAAGGATTATCCGGGCTAGGGCCATTACACTGAACGCAGGCTGGCTCCTTCCAGTCTGTTGCTGCACTGGATAATCCTGGCTTCTTTATCAGTAATATCATTAGAGCATCATCTCTGCATGTTATTTCTGGGTTATTACCTGCAGGAGAGTAAGTACTATGGCTAACGTGGGGCCATCTTTCACAGCACAGCCTTGTTGACAAATAAAGCCTTCTTCCACAGACTGGGAAAAACGGAGAGCGTGCGTTGAGCAGCATCCACGCACCCAAATCCAAAGCTCATTGAAACGGATACGTGGCGGAATCACGAGTGACATTTGAGGCGAATGTTTCAAACGTGACAATGTTAAAAAACAAACCCAACACTCATCACGGCACATTTGTTAGAGACAATCTTTGAGAAAGTGAGATTATAGTCTTTGTTTGTAATTAGTCAATTGCTGCCTTGGCTTAAATGATTAAACTGTTCAAAAATAGAAGATCAGTGGCTTTACTGCCGAAATAGAGCAATGACGAGCAAGTGCTTTATGTTAATTGAGGGGTGCCTAATACAGTCGTTAGCATGCGTGGCGGCATCCGTCGCAAACCTTAATTCTTTTTCGCTACTTCCTCTTGGGCTGGCTTGGACGACATCTCTACATTTTTCAAATGGTGATCTTGAGGGGGATAAAAAGGGGCATCAACTGTGCTGTTCAGAGGCTGAATTCAAGCTGAAGTGGTGCCTTGCTTGACAGTTCAGAGGTTACACTGTCACTGAATTCACCTTATTTCCTGTAATAACTTCACTCATAGGAATCAGGAGGATGTTGCTGCAAGATGTTCACCAAGAGGAAAGTGTGCTGCCAATAAAAAAATAAAAATTTCCACCTAGTTATATCCCATCAGATGAATGTAAGTGAACTTACAGGGCCTTGCAGGTACAATCGCAAGAGCTGCGTAATATTCAAATCTGTCCCTACGCAACTAGGGTCCACTTTCATGACAACATCTCTTTGAACAGCAGAGGCAAACACTGACTTTAAAAAAATATCTTATCCAACACTGGCTAATTAAACGAGGAACAATGCTTAGCCTCTTATCCTGTGCAGCTCATACACACAAACAAGCACATCATTCAAGCAGAAAGCTGGAAGAGACAAAACCATTAAACTGCGGTGGTGCAAGTGTGTCAAATCTTTGATCGAAACCTTGTGGTGAAACCCTCAGCCTGTGCCTCACTGTACATATTAACTTGAACACACACACGGGATCCCTATTTTATGGGGTTTAAAATATTTACAAAAAACGTGATTAATAAAGCATTATTAATTCATGAAAAAAATCCCATTTCAAGGAATCGTATGCTCCCAAAAATCCAGTTTGAATTGAGTGTTTTTTGTTTTTTTTACAGTATCATAATGTGTTTAGCTTTAAAACTCCATAAATATTTTCACTGCTCATACCACTGCAGCCTGATCGGTCTCAATTAGAGGGGTTGTAGCAATGAGTCATTCATCAACACTGTCCCCTATCAGATGCTGGGGGTGAATGTCTGCTCATTCACTGGCAGTGTTGATATTCTGATATTCTGTCAGATCCCTAGCCAACAGTGTGGCAGCGCAGGTGGTGCTGCTACTCTGGTGATGAGCCCATCTGAATAGAAACTGTCACACAAAAGAGAGGAATTGTCTCGTGTCTGTATCAATAAGAGGATCATCCACTCCTCTGAGATTAAGTGATTGAGGAAGAACGGCAAGAAAACTCTTGTTTTGGATCCGCTCTCATAAAGTGTGTGGTGCACGTTGCTGCAGACGGCAGAGGTCTACGGCCTCCTCTCGGAGCAGCAGCGTGGCCTGTGCAAATGCAGTGGAAAGATAAAAATGACTGAGAATGCAGTGCTTTCCTCAGGCTCAGAAGGCGTGAGTAATACCCCAGTTATAATTTAGAGCAGAGAAATCGCATGCTGACAAAAGCAGCATATGTTGTGTGAGTCAGTTCTGCGCTAAAGCTGAGAAAGGGGGGAAAAAAGTCCCAGTTCCTACCTTCCAGCTCTCATCCTTTGCCCACCTTATTCCCCATCTGGCCTTTTTACACCAAACCCACTCATTTTCTCTCCTCCCCCTCTGAGTGTTTTTGCAGCAACAAGGCAGTTATACCTTTCTTCCGATGGCACCACTTGGTTTATTGGGTGGGGGTGGTTCAAAGATCCTCTGCTGCTGCTGTGGAGGCAGTGTGGAGTACAGCGGGATGATCTTGATATCACCGACTTCAGGGCCCAGGTCGTCGACCTCCCTCTTGATCCGCTTGCAGGCTTCGTCAATTTCCTGAAAGACGCAAGTGCAACAATTAATCCAGGCGTCACCTGTGTGTGTGGGAACAGGTTAATTAAACAGCTTCCGAACAACAACTGGATGAACAATGGAGGGGAATCTGGATGATAGAGGGCGGTGCGGGGAGGCGGCCGGGGGAAAACCGTGGTTCCCTGCTACAGTACATTTGTTCTAACTATCGCTCCATCTGACGGAGGAAATTAAACCTGGACTGCAGTATGCTTTGCCGAGCTCCCTGTGGCTCTGTTGTCAAATGCAGCAATCATGGAAAACATGGAGGTGCACGCGCACACGCACATGCACGCACGCACACTCAAACGGGGTTCATTATTCCACAGTGCAGCATTGTAGAGGGGAATGTGAGATGAGACTGCAGCACTGATGCATAACCAGCGGCAAATCATGGCAGATCAGTTTAGTGAAGCTGAACGTTCTAGAGCCGGTGGGCTGGCAGACAGACAGAGGACCTGAGTAGCGCCAGGAATAAGAAAGCATGATAGTGAGCACAGGGTTAGAGCCTCGTCTCTAGGGGCCTGTTGGAATACACTATTAAATGTACTAAATATGCCTACATATTCCACAGGCGCCCTAGCTCAGAACTCATTAGCTTGTACAAACGTGTATTATGTTACCTGACAGTATACACACGTACAGGTTTTTGATCATCATACTTGAAGGTCTTAGGTGGTTTCTGGTATGGTCTAAAACAACATATAACAGCTTTTCATTTTCCAAGTAATTCCCGCTGTTAAGAACCATTTCCTTTGTTTTGCTAACAACAATCAGTAAGTCCTTATGAAGGAGCAGTTACTATATGTGGTACGTTACAGCCTATACTGTTGCACCACCTGCAGGCCCATGGGAGCAATGCAGCAATTTATTTTCTTCCAAAAGAGAAGTCATAAAGCGGTGATGAACAGGAACCAAATTAATTATCCCGATGCTTAAAGACTCCTCATGCACACTTATTATTTAGTAGGCTAACAAACCAACCCACAAAACTTCTTAGATATTTTTGTTTTCTCCTCTAAAAGCATACTGTGCTGAAATTAGTTTAAGCATGACTGAAGCGTTCTTAATTTGTACCACTGTGTGAAGGCAGTAACACTGGCCTTGACATGAGAAAGTCCGGCGGTGCGATTTCCTGTTTTCCTTCTGGACTGCAAGTGAGTTATTAGCCCGGTTGTCCCCTTGTTCATCGCATTAAGTCAGACCCTGCTGATGGCCATGTACCTCTAAATCAACACACTGACAAGTGGAAAACTGTAAATCTGAATGGATTGGTAAAATTAGCCTGGGTATTAATAGCCTATCAAGCCTCTGGATGCAGCAGCTGCCATGGAGAAAAAAAGGGACCTCTTTGCCAAAGCGCTGGAAGCAAGCTGGCTGTCTGTCCCTTAGGGACATCAAGACAGTGTGTGTGCATGTGTGTGTGCGCATGTGTGTGTGCGCATGCGTGTGTGTCCGTGTGTACATAGGGGGCAGTTGGCCAGTGTTGGGAACCTGTCCACTAGCTCTCCCTGCGACCCCAGTAGCGAAAATCTACAGCCAAGCTAATAACCGACACATTTAGGCACTCCTCTTGACGTGCAAACAACCCCCCCCCCACGCATCCCCATGTTTTGATGTTAGCTGCTGAGGGGGAAGCTTAACTATTAGGACTTATCTTTGCTCAACAGCTGTGATAAGTTTCAACTTTCTTGTTTGGAGTTGGTGCTTCAGTTCTATTTGTTTGTTGGAGCAACATATCTCACCGAAAAACTGTGGAGGAGAGAGGAAGAGAGTCCTGTGCTTCTTGCTTTCGTCTGTTATGAATTAAACAGTCAGATAAAAAGAGTCTATGGCTTTGCCATGGATCTGCCTCCCAATCATTAGTCTACATCAAAGTTGCTGGGAGACTGAAGAGGTTAAGAAGCGCTCTAGGGGCGTGCTGCAGCACCCTTTGAACACCCATCTCTGCCAGACCTACCACACATTAACTTCTTTAACCCAATTAAGAGGGGGTGATAATGAACCCAACGTGGGAGTGCTCTCAGTAATGCCTTAGCTTGACACAGTGCGGGAGGGGGTGGAATATAAATCAACAAATTACATTTAACTGCATGAGAAATGTTCAACACATTGCTTGCAAATGTCCCAGACTTTTCTGCACATTCACTAGAGTGACTATCAGCGTTTGTAGCGATCCGAGCAGCTGGGATACCACTAAATCTGAAATCAATTACCAGCCCTCGAAGGAGACCACTTCAAACACCATGCCCTCCAATGACTTTATCCCCTTCGTAACAAGCCGCATATTGATCCTGCTTTGGCAAATGAAAACTGACGTAGGTGTGCTGCCACAGTCAAGTTGATGTTGAGTGACAAATAATTACTGCTAATAAACAACATGTCACAAGATGTGATTGGGGAAGCCGGAAAGACAAACTACATGAGAGTTTGCACAGATGAAAAAATGATACTGTGTTACAAAAGAGTTAATACTTATTTCCAACATGGCATTTTATATCTCCAGAGCAATTTGTGCTGTATTCACTTCAGTTGCTAAACTTATTACTTTACTGCTTTACAACCACTTCTAATCACATGGTCTCCAACACCATTTTGTTAGATTGCCGAGAGAATAATCATACAGAACAGGAACTGTTGGCTCTGACAGGCTTCTCCTGTCCAGTGATCAGGACATTGAAACATTTGTTGGTGCTTTCCGGTGCGTGTGTGCGCGCATGTGCGTGTGTGTGTGTGTGTGCGTGTGTGTGTGTGTGTGTACCCTGCTGTGACCAAATTCATCATTTTGGGCATGAACCCTGCCCTCTATTACACATCAGTGGACAACATTTGCAGGGAGGGAAAAAAATAATAAATGACTTAATTTCAGAGATTTGTGGGAAGGGCAGAATGTGGGTCACTCCTAGTTTTTTTTTTTTTTTTTTTTCTCCACTGTGCAAATCCTGGTGGTTTCCTAGGCAGGCAAGCTCACGTGCATCAACATCTATCAAACTGAGGATTAATAATATCCTGTGCTGAGAGTGCACGAGTGGGCTCATGACACCATGTGTGTGAGTAATTCATCTATGTTATTAGATTAATACACACAGTCCTAACTTTGGAGATGTATAAAACCTTTGTACAAGTTTAAAACCTTGTTAGTTTGGACAAAAAAACAACAACAATATACATGTATTTAGTGCTGTAAAGATAAGTTGATAAATCAGTCGTTAATTGACTGACAGACTGACTACATTTGTGTTTTGAGAGAAAAAGGCTGTTTGAAAATCAAATTTTAGGCTATAGAAAATTGTGATGGGCATAACTTTCCATCATTTTTAAGTCTAGACGTTTACCAGAAGAAACCAAACGATTGATCAATAATTGATAACCTGCTATTGATCAAAACAGGATGGTTTTCAACTGATCTGCTATAGCCGGAGAACGGCTTATCGGTATAATATTTGGGGGGGACAATAATCAGAACAATTGGAGATAGGGATTCTGAGCCTTTCCTTTTGACGGTCTGGCTAATAACTGAGCTAAGGTCAACAGAGGTTGAAACTGATGCGTTCAAGAGCTATTCAGTACAAATTAGTATTTGGGAGGGAAGGTAAATACTTACTCTCTCGCTCGCTCTCTCTCTCACACACACAGATAATAAAAGATAACATTTAGACTTCAGGATGGTTAAAGTATTTTTTTAGGATGTTGGTGAAAAAGTTAGCCTTAAAACTTGCTGTCAGTTAGAGTTCCTTAGAATGAAATTCAGACTAGGCAGGTAAGACTTTGGAATCCAAAAAAAGAAGAGAAAATTGTACTGCCAAGAAAAACAGCAATTGGTGCATCTCTATTAAAAAACCTGGCTTTTGTAGTACAATCCTTAAAATATATCTCATTAAAAACCTGTGGAGTTGTACCTCTTGTCCAGTGAGGAAGAGCAGAACGTCCCCTTCATCCACCTCACACATGTGGATCTGGATCACTGTGCGGATGGCAGCTTCCAGGTAGTCCCGCTCTGGCTCGGGCGTGTAGAAAATCTCCACGGGATGCGTGCGTCCGGGGATAGTTAGCAGTGGGCAGCTGTCAAAGTACACCTGGAACTTGCCGGCATCGAGCGTGGCACTCATCACGATCACCTGGACAGACAAGGGCATGGAAATAGAAGGGCCAAGTCTGTGAGGGACAATGTATTCATAAAAGCGCTGAAAGGAAAGTTAAAACTAAAAGTTAAGACAGCAGAGTGTAAATGACCGTGGTGATTATGGGAGTGAGCACTCAAGTGTAGAATTATATAACATTTTATATGGCTTGATGATAATTGAGGATAAGGACACATACTTAGTGGATAAGGTTGCACCCAAATACAGAATAGATGAAGAGTAAGAAGCTATACAGGATGAATAATGTTCCGAATCAGAAGCTAGGGTGAGAGCGCTGGCCCGCACCCAAGACGGTGTCTATGGTGTAGAACTTGGCATTACACGCCGAGTCACTGACCTACACAGAGCTATGACAGTCCTTGTTCCTGATGTTGGGTACACAATGTTCTCTCCAGAGCCATTAGATGAGGCGCATTAGGATTCTGATGGGAAACGCGTCTCCCATTTTTCAATCTCAAACATTTTCAGGGGCCAGTGTCTCGGCATTTCGCTTTACGCTCTGCGAGACATCATAATTGCTCTTAATCAAGGCAAATTAAACTTTCAGATTTGGATGGGGATAGGGATGAAGGAGATAGAGGGGTGTGGGTGGATGATCATTCGCGATAACCTAGACCTCATTTAACAGTCCACGAACAACAATCTAACCTTTGATTCCACGCCGACAAACAACTAGTCATTATCCATCTGCTTTATGAGAGTGATGTCTGGCACGGTCTGCCTATAAAACCTCCGCCTGCCTGTACGCTCCCATCCACACCGACACATTGCCATTCTCCCCCCGGTTGATTGGCCTAAAATTGGGCTGACACTACGAGCAATCTCCACCAGTGCTGCGGTGCAGAATAGAAGTGCATTTCTGAGCCCAAGAGCAACATTTCTCTTTCCTCAACAGATACCCAGCTGTCAGACACAGGGACACTGTCAGGAGAAAATGTGACAAAAGGGAGGTGACAGTCGAGGGACATAAACACCGTCTGTCAGTGAATTTACCCTGCAGGAAGTCATGTTTAGGGCTTTAACAGTGTATTAAAGGCATTAAGTGGGAGATATTTCTGGAAACAAATCAGACTACTGTCAAAAGTAAATTAAACTATAAAACTGAATAAACTGTGAATATACTTAGATAGTCGCATTAAGATTTAGAAACATGCATTACCTTTACTAAATGAATCCACCTGCTATCAAAGGATTGCAATACCTAATCCTGAAACTGAGATCGTTAAAAGGAAGAAAAAAAAAAACGCTTATTTTTTACCTTGAGGTCAGCCCTCTGGCGGACCACCTCCTTGAGGACTCCCATGAGGATATCTGTAGCTAATGTGCGTTCGTGTGCCTCGTCCAATATGATGACACCATAGCGCTCCAGCAGAGGATCATTCATGGCCTCCCGCAGCAACATTCCATCTGTCATGTACCTGGACGAATCAAAGACATGCAGGCTTTATCAGCATACACAATGGCATTATGTGATTAAAACCCTGTTTAAATTTAACGTAATGAGCACAGCATTCCCCTACGGACAAATTCCACCTTCAAACTGCTGTGTTCAGAATATAAACTAAGAGGGAGGAAGTATAGAAATCAAGATGGATTTGAGAAAATTGAAATCTATCCTTTAAAGCAAGTCCGTCAAGCATCAGACAATTTAATCATCTATTAACTGAAAAACTTACGTTTACGGGGATCAAGAAAATAAAAGTCAGAAATTATGGCCAGGTCAGTTTTGAGCAACCAATTAGTCTGTTGTATTAGTTTATATTCTCACTTGTACAAGGTTCCTGTTAAGCTAATAGGCTACTAATATTCAACCAATACAGCTGTAGGTATAGCTCCTTTCTGTCCATAGGAAGTATCCCCAGGAACTAGAGGAACTTTTTAGGAATGAATTGTGTTTTGACAGCAGGAACCAGGGTCTAAATTGCCCGGGACATTTTGCCCTTCCAAGAAGCCCCTGGTCATGGGTTAGTGCTTTCTAAGTACAGGAACATTCAGGGTTGGATTTGCAGGGATGACCATCGCTGATTGGTCAAACACACACAGCACTGTTCAACTTGCGTACCGCTTGGTTCATAAAACAAGGAATTACTCAAGTATCATTTAAAGACCTGTGCATGCATTTTTGTGTTTGATACAATCAAAAGTAAAGTTAAGCTTTGTTGTCGGCTTCCCAAAAAATGACAGAGAAAAAAAAAGAGCGAGATTGTGCGGTAAAAGAGAGAAAGTGCTGTGAACGAGAGGAAAAAACTCATTTCTGCTTTCTTTTACGGCAGTGAAAGCACAAATAAATACCCATCAAACCCTCAACAGATGATAAACTGTGGAGACGGACGCTCTTAGTTTCCTTTCCTTACAACCACCATGCATCCATAAATGCTTTGCAGCAGTAAAAAAAAAAAGAATTCACGTGTTTTTGGAGGAAACGGACAAACACACTGAACTGCAAGCAAAGATGGGCTGAAGGAAGCTTTTAGATCATTGAAAAGTAATCCCGGGATTAAATTAACATTTACTTCTTGGTGGAAACGCAGCTTTTGCCATACATTCTTTAGAACATAAGAGACATGAGGGGAATATTTGTAACTAGCTTTCTTACTTGAGTACTGTCTTGGCAGAGCTGCAGTCCTCAAACCTGATGGAGTAGCCCACCTCTTGGCCCAGCATGACATCCATCTCATCAGCAACCCTCTGGGCGACGCTCATGGCCGCTACCCTCCTGGGCTGGGTGCAGGCCACTGCTCTCTTTGATCCCGGCATCGACCGCACCATGTCCCCACACCACTGAGGTATCTGGGAGAAAGCAGACAAGCCAGGTTGTGCTTGAGCCAAAGGGGCAGCGTATAAAAGACATCACAGGAATGCAGGGCAGATGGGGTAGGAGGATAATCAGTGGGTCTACCAGCCAATAAATATTTTATGGAAATAAGATTTTTATAGTACTACTTCTTGGAAGTGCATCACTACGGTTTACCATGTCCTGAAAAACAAGTACCTATGAAAGTGATACCTGTCAACATTTTCACTGACCACATGTTCTTGCTCAGAGTTTAAACACAGAGAAGCAGCTCACTGAGAGAGGCTCCAAACGAAGAGTTTCTTACTTCCACTCTATTAAGCTTGAGGTTTCAGATGACTGCCATTTAGAGATGATTCAAATCTTACCAGTCTTTGAAATGTCATCCAATGAGAAGAATAAAAAAAATGCGGATGACAGGTTTGGAAGACAACCATTTCAAGGATAGTGTAAAAATATGTTATTAGTGCTCACAGGGCCTGACCCTAATCAGTGGAATATTTTTAGTGGAAAGCCTGTATGCTACCTCATTCGTACATGACAATAATTTAAGATGCATTTGCATTAAGAGTTAATGCAGTATATTTTTTGTTTTAAAACATTGTTTCCCTGATTAAAATACTAAACATTCTCTCTAAAATACCATTAATTTTATGTTCCATAAACACAAAGGAAATCCTTAAAGATCCATAAATGTAGCTCATACCTTGGTGAGCATGTTTTGTATGTATTTAGATGTGACCCCAAACTAAGCAGTCTATGAAGGTCTGTTCCAAAATGCATAATGAATGGGTAGCATATAAATTACACCAAATACTTTAAGAAGCGTTTGTAGACAGTTTGTATTCCCCTCAGGAGACTGCTTAGGCTCAACCAGTGATCAACTCAAATCTTCTCACAACCCAGCTCTTTAAAGAACTTTAAATCAGCTCAACAACCACACACTGTGAATGAGCTCCACAGAGGAACTGTTTAAAATGCATCCCCCTTATCTTTGCATCCTGTTTTTTTTTTAATAGTATTATTAAACCAATAATATGTCTTGATTTCAATTTAATTTCACACATTTTAGTCAATTAATCATTAATGACTGTTTTATGGGGCAACTGACAACAGGAATGCATCTTTATGTGCTGGAATTGTAAAAACCCAAAACATTCTGCTTTGTACCTGTGTGGTTTTTCCAGAGCCGGTCTCTCCCACCAGCACAAAAGACTGGTTACGCATCAGGATTTCAGTGAAGCGCTCTCTGTACTCCCAGACAGGCAGCTGCAGCCGCTTCTTCAGGATGTCATAGTAGCGTGGCGTGTGGGGCAGGTTGGTGTAAGGGTTGATCTGCTGCTGAATAGGGTTTGGCTTAATGAAGCCTGCGCTGCCTGCGCTACCTGCAGCTAGGTTGGCGGGGACCGCGGGGGACTTCACCTCTCTGTCCCAGTCACGCTCTCGAGGTCGGTCCCGGTCCCTGTCCCTCGACCGTTCATCGCGATCTCTGTCCCGGTCACGCCTGTGAGAGGAAGATGCATGAAGTTAAGATTTGATGAAGCATTGTCACACAAACTCGTCCACTAAACACACCAAAGTAATGTGACAAAACTTAGAAATCCACGTACACACCCGAACATACACTTGAAACAGTGTTGCTCTAGAAATGAAAAAGATTAAACCTAACATACAATGCACAACATAGAATTAGTCCAAGTCAAACATGTTTCTTGAAACTGAATGAAAAGGTAACTGCACATTCTTATTCTGTGTTGCAAAAAGCATGCATGGGTCATGAAAAAACTGCACAATCCACAAGTGTGTCCTCCTATTGCAGAAACACGCATTTAATGCCTTCAGAGCAGAATGTGAACCATTAATATCCTGAAATGATTTGGACAGAGAGTGTGTGAGTAAAGCTGTGGCACAGCAGAGGTGTTAATGTGGTTCATGTTTGTACAGTAGTCTAGCATCAAAACTATATCTATTTTTTACCACTAATCACTATTGAGTTTTGTCTAAATGTGTCAATGACAGTTGTGTATTGTGCAACAGGAAGGGCCTGACTACAAAAACGAGGCCACGCATGACTCAGAGAGGTGCATCATCTAGTCTGAAACCTCAACACCAAGCCTCTCTAGCATTCATGTCCTTGACGATGGGAAAGCTGCAGCATGTTTGTAGGCTCTATTGTTTGGACATTGACTTGATGCATGCAATCCATTCAATGTCGTCCCTTTGGGTACATTTGTAAGGCAGTGACCCCTGAGAGGGCTCTCTGTGACTTTGACTGACAAGCAATGGGACGCTTCAACCTAGGTCCTCCAACTTCTTCAGGCCTATCCGACCCACATGAGCCCTCAGCAGTCCTGTAATGTCCCCAGGGGGAGCTTGACGTCGCAGCTAAAGTCGACTGACCGACTTGGGACTGTAATGGCAGACATAGCAGTGACATCTAACATGGGGTATCTCATTTCCGCTAAACGGCTAACATTAGCCTGCCTAGTAGCTCGTTGTTGAGCTTCCCTTCAAAATGCTGTAAAAGCCACATGTCAGAACAGCTAACAGCTCATAACGACATGTGGGCTTTGGCTCGTGAAGTGCGCGTATCCGTTTCCATTTCAGACACAGCGCCTGAGCTAGCACTGGCTAGCATGTAGCCACGTGTGGACCTGTTTGCTAGCTAGGTTAGCTAACGTAGCTAACGCCACACGGACCATTGCGCCACCGTGTCGTCCTAAAACAACCCCATGCAGTGTGTTGATACTACCGCCATTATAACAGTCACACATGTCCATCACAGTCGGTGCTAACTCGCCATCTAAACTTCAGACGAGTTTAACGTTAGCACGGCTAGCTAGCTAGAAACGGGACAACAACAAAAACAGCCGGCAGAAATCACAAACACGTGACCGGCTGGCCGCTTTTTCGGTGACATACCCGTCCGCAGGCCTCCTTTTACCCGGTGAACAATCATCACCTATATCTAAACGATGTCGCTTGAACATGCTGCCACCGGTTGTCCGTCCAAACAGCAGCTTTAGGAGCTGATTTTCTTTCCCATGCAGATTTTACACCCCCCCCAAAAAAAAAACACCAGCAAAATGGCGACCGGAAGCTCTTACCTCATCTTTATCCTTGACGAAATGACTCGAAAGCGGGTGATTTACTGTGAAGCCCCGGTGTGCACTGTGCATAGAAAAAAGAAAACTACTGGCTTTACTGAGCCGTGCACATGGTGCTGTCCGTGAACGCCACAATGCAGTGGTTTGGGGATGATGTGGGAGGTCTGCTGCTGCCTCTCGGTCGGGCTGATGATGATGATGATGATGTGCCCGCCAAACTGCGCGTACACACGCACACACGCACGACTGTTCCCCCCCCCCCCCCCCTTCAGTCCACAGCTCCAGTCACTGCAGTGCAGGAAGGTCTGTGTTTTGTCTCAAGCAGTCTCGTTGTTATTGAGATGATCAGAATAGTGAGCTCAGCATATATATATATATATATATATATATAAAGTTTTGAATGCTTTGAAAGCTATACACACCACCGTTGCTGGGGACTCCCTTTAAGTATGGAGGACGAAAAATGAAATAAATGCATAAATAATTGTATAAGTAAATACAGGAATAAATAAATAAATAAATGCTTAAATAAATACAGTAATAAATAAATGCTTAAATAAATAAATAATTGTATAAATAAATACAGTAATAAATAAATGCTTAAATAAATACAGTAATAAATAAATGCTTAAATAAATACTGAAATAAATAAATAAAAGTATAAATAAATAAGTAAATGCTAAAATAAATATGAAATGAATACATTAATCTATAGATAAATAAATCAAAGTTAATAATCAAACAGGACATGAATAAATACATATCCTACATTTATTTCTACATTTCTTTTCACTTACATTTATTTATTTCTGTGTCTGTATGCTAATGAGGTGGAAGGTCTTAACCTCTGTCTAAAGCGGGATTGGTTACAGGAGTGTGATCGGTCGATATTCAATGCTGTTTATTTATGCATTTATTAATATTTTCCTTGATTTATTTTTACATTTATAAAAGCATTTACTATTTATTTTTATTATTCCTGTATTTATTTATATTATTTATTTATTTATTTATTTATTTATTTATTTATACTTATGTCATTTTTCGTCCTCCATATTTAAGGACCCGCACCATGGCGTCACTGTGCGGATGAGAATGAACACACAATCTATTCTGCTTTTCTAATAAATAGTAATTATGTGATCTGAATTATAATGTGCAGAGTATAACTGCAATACGAAGCAACAAAAGCAATTAAAAGAATGAATTAGTAATTTGAGTGCATCTCATATAATTATTATTTTATTTTTTTAATATTTAAATATTTCATACAGCAATTAATATTGCAAACACTGACGTCTGAGAACATACAAAACGGATGAATACATACCATTACATTTTGAATGATCCAGTGACGTTATTGGTCAAATTTTCTTCTCTTCCTCTTCATACATTTTCCTTTAAAAGCTTGTTCTTTGCTGCTACAGGCAGTATTGGTACCCACATTTACTGTTATTAAACCACTGATTAACTGAATCCATTTCATTAGCCCTTCACATATGAGATAGTAGTCTGTAACTGAACCACTTACTAGGTTCAAGCAGTGTTATCAATTATTTGTACTATATGTAGGAATTAGGCAGACAACTACAGAGAAACACAGGTCCATCTGATATAGAACTACTTATTAAGTACTGAAATCACAATGTTTGAGAATTTTCCCATTGCCACACTAAAGAAATGTGTTTGTGACTGATGAATGCCATTTGTAGTGATGTATGGAGTTTTTCAAAGTATTTTTTATTTCTAAGTTCATTTTAATGTTTTCAGATAATGCTGGCTACATTTTAAATTTCCTTCGGGTAAGAATAGAAATAAGTATTTTCTTGTTTTATCAAGACTGTACTTTACAGGACTCTGCAGACACACTTGATCCAGTCTGAAAGGTACAACCAGAAAAAGTGTTGAGCATGGACATTTTTACTTCTCAGCTCTGCTAGAAGAGCTAGAAATCCTTCTTTCAACCTCGACAATTATAAAGTGATGAATAATCTGTCACTGAAGACAATCATTGCCGTTGACACAGGTAATTACACAGCCTGGACATTGCTAACAAGCTGCATAATGGCAAATGGCTCATTGCTTATAGCTGGGGGATTGATGGTGATGGTTAAGGAGACGTCAACTTTACAACAATGTCATAATTCTCAAATATGCAAGGATAATTTAAAATACAGTCGTCGTCGTCGTCGTCGTCCCCCCCCCCCCCCCCCCACACCACACACACACTTTTCTGTATGTCTCGCTTTCACAGGCTATTAAATAGCAGTCAAAACGCTGTATGAAATAGCTCTGGCAAACACAGCCTCAGAGCTGGCAGTGAGAGTATGGACATTACTAACGCTGGGGACTAATCATTTGGAATATTGCTACATTAACTGAAACTGCAACCCCCAGCTTTGAAGAACTGAACACAAAATAGGTTTAAAGATGGCAATAAGTTAGAATATATGATCTAGAAGGGATGTTTCTATGCCTCTATAATAATTACATACAATATTGGAGCATGAATGGATAACTGAACCCAACAAGCTAAGGGGTCCGAGAGGCCCCTGGGCCCACAACTCTGTTTGAAGTGAAAATAGCTCATTTAAAATAGGAATGTCTTGATAGTTTTTTTATCCTGATCTTGCTTGAAGTTATTTTCAACAGTCAATATTAAGTTGCTGCAAACCAAAACCTTTCCCAACATTTGTTTCCTTTAATTTGTTTTTGTTCGTAGCACGGCTGCACATCTACAGTACAGTAACATTTCATTAAAATACAGCACCTGAGACTGCAAAATGTCACCTAAAGAGACACAAAATGACCACATAGACATGCAAAATCAACCAACCGTTAAAAACAACTACAAAGAGACACAAAGCAACCAGAAAGGGACAGATAATTAAGGACTACCTCATTATACCAATGCCCAGAATACTCTGGCCCAACCCTGATTCTCCTGTTGGTAAGGGAAAGGTAGCAATCTGCAGCTGTTACCCCATCACTGATATCACATCAGGTCCTGTCAGCTCTTATCACCCTGGCCCACCATCTTCTATCTTAATAGAGATCTGACTGTACGCCGTGGCTACGTGCTGACCCCAGGCGTGGCCTTTCTGCTTATCGGCCGTCCACAAGCTCACTCTTCTCCAACATCCTGCGACTTTGCTGGCCTTGCTGGCCAGCAGGGCCTTCGGAGCCATGTTGTTTTTGTTGCAATTAGTTTTAGTTTTGCCTGTCGGAAATGTGGAAACTACCGAGGAAGGTCACAAGGGACGAAGAACAACAGGCAGCGGCAAGGCAGCCAGTATTCTGTGGTAAAATAAAACTTCTATATTTATATGAGGGCTGATGCAGTTCCACTGTATTTACAATATTTCTGGAATTTAAACAACTGTTCCCCTACATGCCAGTTTGATGTTGCTTTACAGGAATAGTTTGACATTTTAGCGAATACTAGAAGCTTTCATCCTGAGTTAAATGAGAATATGTATACCTCCCTCATATCTGTGATGATGTGACTTGAAACATATATAGCCCTCTGTCCAGAGCTTTATCGTCACCATGAAGCTGGGCAAGAAACCAGCAGAGAATCCTGCTAAGAAATAGTCCAGCCCAGTGTTAAAAGGCAAATAGTTGTTTCTACGCTTCCATTTTCGAACTTCATATGTTTTGGACTCCATGATGGGGTTAAAGAATAATGTCAAATATTGGCTTGAGACACTGCCAGGCTAGGTGTTTCCTACTGAGTCCAGGGTTTACGCTAAGCTAACTGGCTGTAGTTTTAGCATACAGATATGAGAGTGATATCAATCTACTCATCTAAATAAGCAAGAAAACAAAATCTGTTTATTTCTGTAAATGTTGAACTATTTCTTTAATCTAAACTGTTTGAGTGTGAATAAGACATAAAAATCTATCAACAACCCAAATCTTTCAAGGGATGCAAAGCCTGTATTGGAGGACAACATCACTGTTTGTACCTTAAGACTACATCTACATAGCCTTCATAAAATGGAGCAGAGACTGAATTTACCTATCAACTGCCTATCCTATATTCATGTTTGACAGCTGAAGTGATGAGAAAATCCACACAGTAATTGCAGAGTTACCGAGTCCATATGAAAATGCAAACCGAGCAAATGATGCAGTTATGCATATCGTGTCTCTGATACATTAGAATCATTATCTCCACATGAAACAAGCGGGAAAAGATGATTGACATGTTTTGCCTGTTGTTTTTTTCTCCCTTCACTTTCCTCTATTATCTCAGATATTAACAGCATTGTCAGCAACAGAGCAGAAAGTTACACTCCTCAAATCGCAGCACCCGGGGAGCAAGTCCTGCAGGGCTCTGCGTCTCGGAGGCACCACATGATAAAACACAGGTAGGCGTAAAAAAGAAGCAAGGTGAGCGAATGAAGTGTGGATCATAAGGGCACTGACCATCACTGGAAGAGGCATCTGGTTGGTATAGTAATTAACCCTCCTGAGTGGTTGGTGTGGAAACTGCTGGCTCCACATGCCCCTGTCCACCCCTATCCCTCAAACCTTTGGAGGATCCAGAGATGATGGGATGTCAAAGCCTCCCTGGTCACACTTATTAGAGCCAGTGAGCATCGCTGTGACCCGACTGGTCTCTCCCGCTATCCAGGCTCCAGGGTAAGATAACTGGGGGGGCGCGGATAGGGATCAGAACAAAGTCGGTTGATACTGTGATAAGATGAGTGGTATATATGATACGGTACAATCCATCTCAACATATAAAACATGAAGGTACAAAGCTACAAAAGGACATGAACACGCGTACAAATGATTCCTCCCCTTGATCTCTCTTTGAAGCATGAATATGGAGGGCCAAACACACACCTGAGTGATCCAAGCAGCATGGGGCCAATCAAAGCACTTTACAATGCAATTATTATTTTATTTTTGTCTTGCCCTCAAGTGGGGGATGTCGCCGTCACAGATAAGGGGGCTAAGATTAGTTTTCGGCGTTGGCTAGCTGCTGTACTGTAGCCTCATTTTATCTGTAGTGGTGATGATTGGCTTCAACAGCTCTCAACCATTCTCTTTTGCTCTCTGGGGTCTGGAGAATCTTTCAGCCTTGTGACAAGTCTCTGAATCTTTGGTGAGTAACAGCTCATTTACATTTAGTAGTTTCATAATGTTTGTTTGTGTGGTAATATGAGGTAATTCAAGTAATTATTGATAAAGCAAGCAATACACCGCCACATATTTTCTCTCTACTATCTGAACCTGAGTCTTGCCTTGTCCTCCTGTTTTTTTTCTTTTAAGCCTAAACTAACTAGAAATGCATTCATTGGAGCTTAAAATCACTATTTGCACTATTCCCACCTATAACTGGCCCACAACCGTGACTCTTTCTTCCCATATGTTCCTTAAATCAGACAATGCATCTCACTATAGTGTTCTTTCTTTGTTAACAGATATGCAAAGCTCAGTAATTTCTCTAAAGGCTTCCTTACGCATGCAAAAATAGAAAAAAATCTTCAACGACTTTATGAAGAACCCTATGCAAGCTGGTATCATCTTGCAATTCCATTAGTTCAGACTCCATCTGGTTTATAAACTTAAAAAACTCATTGGGAGAAAAAAAACACTCAGTGTGCCAAATCAGCTGCCTGGCACCGGGCCGACACTGGGTACACACCACACTGTAGCTCCCGAGCTTGAATTCTTCCTCTCTCTTCGGCTCTATTTTGTGTCAGAGATTAAAAATAGCAAGTGGCCTTCTGCAGAATAAGCAGTTCATGGATTCTGGCTTTGACACTGTGTTTGCCTGGAGAGGCCAGCTGTCACCTGCATGCAGGAAGAGGAGGCCTCACCACTGATTCTCAATGCACAGTGGGCTGCTAGACAAAATGGGTGTGTCGGTGCATCCATATTACAATGCTGTAAAACGTTTAGTGTCTATAACATTTTTTGTAACGTTATACGACCATACTTAGACACTTAGCGTGTGTGTTTGGATATTTATGTGTATCGAACAGAAACAAATTTATTTGGACATCAACAAAACCCCAAACGGTGACAGATACAATAAATATCTGTCCAAAGATTGATACTTTAATTCAATTAAAATAATATTTGAATATTGTTCATGATTTTGAACAACTCATTTGTGATGCCAGAACAATTCTCTCCCAAGGCTAGAAAGAAGAGAATCAAGTTAAGCTCCTCTAATCTCTAAAACAATCAAAAGACTGAGACTGCTGCATTTAGAATTAATGAGAGACCAACCTTGTGAAATCTAAAAGAAATTAGTCAGAGAGATTTTCTGCGGATATGGGCTCATTTTCTGGTTCAGAACATTACTATCAAACAAACCTCATCTGTGTGTGAAAGCTGATACAAATAACAATCAAAAACTTTCAATGTCGTGGATTCCCAACATACCCAGAGCAGATGAACTCAACACCGTTTCATTGACAATGTTACAGTTAAATAGTTATTTAAAGTGGATATCGTTTCAATCATACATTTAAACTTAGGTAAGTCTATTTTAAATCCATTTTTAGCCATTGATTGTTGTTCTAACCATTTATTAACTAGGCTATTTTTATCAACCTATTTTAGCCATCTAACTATTTTATCTTTATGACTTTTTAAGCTATTTCACCATTCAGCTATTACTTAAATTAAACTATCCTAACCATTACTTTTAAAGTATATCCTGTGGTACAAGTACCCCTGGTTGGGAGTCACTGCACTAGACAAAGCAGATATTTTTTGTTGTGTATGTTCATGGGTCGGAAAAGACCAACACTTCAAGACAGGTCGTATTGCGGAATCATCCATTTGTATTAATAAATATCAGTAAATACAGTAGTTCCACATATAAGGCACATGTAGTCTCATCCAAATATCAACTTCAAAATGAACATAAATATGGAAAAAAAAAAACGGACTTATCAGTAAGATTCACCCATACAGATGAATATACATTGATAGAATCATAAATAATAATATTATTGATTTATACATATTTACAACACATGCCTCACACGTTTTGGTTAGTCAATTTGGACCCCCTATGAGAGTAACAACAAAATGCAGCACTCTGTTTATCGGCATCCCTTTGGAAGATGAAGAAAGCAAACAATTGGGATTATCTGATCGCAGGGGAAAGGAAGAAGGGAATATGGGGCACAGGAGTTGAGGCTGCCATATCTGTTATTTCCCTAGCTAAATTCTTCCTGTAGGGCATGAAGTTTGCAACTCCATTGATTTCACGATTGCCTGTTCCTGCGCAGCAACGAGCCTGTCTAGATACAAAGTGCACCTCCGGCTCCGTCAACGGCGGCTGAAAAAGTGTTTTCTCTCTGTGTTTTATTGACTGAAACAGAGCTGCGAGGTGGAACAGGGAGCTTGTGAACGGTGGCCACGCTGTGTGAATGTAACAAGGGACGATTAATGCAATTATCAGCAAGAGTGACAAGGACTAGGATTTTAGGTCTTTCAGTGCCGTGAGATCATGCCAAGTTGTCACTGTGACAAGTGTCGCTCCGCAGTGCTATGATGTCCCACCTTTCTGTATTCAACACCTCTGTGGAATGGTTCTCTGGAGTTGATAGTGAGGCTTCTGCATGTTCAGGCTCGTGATTGGACCTATCGTTCTGGGATTTGCAGGGCTGATGGCCCGCCTCCGAATGATCTACAGAGGCTTGCTCATTTGGAAGCCATGGATGGTCTGATTCAGTGGACGTGACACCCAGAGCCAGAGCCGCCTCTTCTCCTTCCTCCACCGTGGAGCCCAGTTCTTCGTCCTCAACCCCTTCTACCTCATGCCCCGCCTCTTCCACTGGACTCTGTCCCTCCTCCAGCTCTAAGGCGGCTTCGTTATCTGTCAGGGTCACGATTTCTCCCCCTCTCCTGTCAATCCCATTCGTCTCCACCCCCACTGGAGGCTCCAGGCTGTTGAGCAGTGCAGGTGCGTCTTCCCTTCTGACGCCATCTGTGCCAAGGTCGCTTCCAACAGCGAGGCATTCCCACGACGATTCATGTGAATTTCGGTCGTCTGACACAACTGGGAGAGAGAAGATGAGACAAGTGGTCATTGTAATTACTCATTTGATCCGAGGCCATAGATCCTTCAGAAAATTAGTACTTTTGCCCTATTCTGTTCCTCTGAAGGAATTGTGAAGTCAGATGGCCTCTGATTAGTGTTATCTGGCAACTTCAGCATGATCAACCTCCAAGAACAAAGCTGCCAAAAACAACAACAAAAGTACCTTCTGCTGCATCTACTTCAACTCCTTCTGTCCGGAGACAAACAATATTCATTGTTGATGAATCCACTAATTACTTTTTCAATTAATCGATAAATCATTGAGTCTATGAAGTGTCAGAAGGTAGTGAAAAATTCCCATCACTATTGCCCAGTGCCAAAGCTGACATTAAGCCGACATTATTAATAGGGTATTTTGTTTGACCAACATATGATAGTACAACTTTATTGATTGTCATTTTTGCTCGGTAAATAACTTCAATAACTTGTTATTGTCAAAATTGTTGCATGTCAATTTTCCTTTTCAATTATAATATTAATAACAAAAACTCTAACTGAGATGCAGCATTCCATTTCAGCCAGAATTTACAATGAATTTTAAGGGGCAAAAAAAAGAGCATATAAAACACAAAACAATGATAGTCAGTAACAAAAGACGTATTATTAAGTACAACGAACAGAACTGGTGTCACAGTAAGTAATTGAACAGCCAATATAAACTAAGGATGCCGATAAACTATGGTCTATAAAGTCATGCCAGTCAGTCCTTTAATTATTTCTATCATATCTTTTTTTGTGAGAAAATTAAAATATGTTGAAAAACACTTTCTAAGGAAAACACAAGGAAAGCTTTCCTCTTTTGGACTACTGTGTCAATGCAGAAAGTTATTTCAATTACTTATGTGACTGAAGTGCTTCCATGGCAACAGGCTAAATATAGCAGCAGTGCCCCCAGACAAGGGGACGCAAGACAAGTGTGACGCCCCGCATCTCGGCAATAGCAACAGCTTAGTTCTGCTCCTTCACCAAAATATGTTCTCACTTTGGGGATTACTGACCCATATTTGTGGATGTGCAGGCAAAAAGGTTAAAGACTGCACATAGAGTCTCAAGCACCTTTTCACACACTCACACACACACACACAAAAACACCCGGGAAGAAAGCAACATTACTTGAACTGGCATCCATATTTATGGCCCCCCCGTCCCCAAACCCCTTTCAAAGGGAACACGGCAGAAGTTTCTGAATGTCAGCGGGCGAGAATTTGCTTCACATTTCCAAAATGCCATGGCATTTGGGCAGCTTGCACCAATGAGTAGCAGAGAGGAGTGGGGGCGGGACGGGAAAGGACTTGGGTTAAACGTGGAAGATAGCAAGGAGTGTATAGCACGAGGCGGCTAATTACAGGGTTTGTGCCTTTAGCTGTGGGTTCTCTTATCAATGGGCTGGAGAAAACAGTTACACACATTTGCACACTCACCTTTGGGTGGCTGCACTCTGGGCTGCATGTTAGGCTGAGATGTGGCACGTGTTGGATGAAGCTCCGGTTGAAGATTTTCACTCATTGTGATATTGTCCCGATTCCCTGTAAGACCCCAAACAAGGAACAAAACACTCCCCGTTACTGTCGCATCCCAATCACAGCAAAAAGACAAAGTAAGCGGTATGAAGACTTTTTGCATGTTAGGATTGGATGAAGCTCATCCAAGCACATGTATGGTGCTGCGTTGTGTGGACAAACATACACGCACGTATGCATTGCAGTGCTCACAGGAAGTGGCTTCGGTTCCCTGTCATCTGTCTTCATTAGTGATGGCTGCACGCCTCTTAGGCTGACACCATATGCTACTCAAAGGAGACGGTGCACTATAAACCAGACATCACTAATACACACCCAAAACTGTATTCACATAGACATGTGAATACACACAAGCCTGTAAGTGTGCACATCAGCCTTTTGCCTTCACAGAAACCCCCTGAATAGGCCTGTTTCTCTGACCATTCAAGTGTGAAGCACAAAAACAAACAGAAGAATGAGAAAATGGATGACTGGGTGACACGATGCGTGAGAATCATGAATGGCGAACGGAGACCATATTGTTATGAAGGCAGTCCATATTGTTATGGATGCTCAGTGTTGACACTGATGTGGGAACAGTGAGTGATAGCAGTGGGTGGGGGCTGTTTGGATCCCCAGGCTTCTTCATACCAACCGGGGGCATCGAGAGAAGCTACAAAGTTGCAGATTGTCTAAAAAGTTCCTTTAATGGAGAGAGTGGTTTTAATCATTATGTCAGATTGTTGTGATTGAAATGGCTCAACAACTGTTGGATGGACTGCCATGCACTTTGGTATAAACAGTAATGCACCCTCAGGGGGATTTATAATAACTTTGCTGATCCCAGGTCAAACATTTCAATTTGTGTCGTACTTTGGTTTATGACCAAATGACCTGTAAAACTAATGACATTACCATCAGATTGAGCTGTCAATTGTGTTTATGGCTATAGAAATAGTGTTAGGATGCAAACACTCTCAGCATAGATGGTAAACATGCAAAACATCAGCATGTTAGCAATGCCACTGTGAACATGTTAGCATATAGCTTGAAGTATCGCTAACAGAGCCACTAGCATGGAAGTAGACTTGTAGCCGTGTTTCTCTTACTCTTAATCATAAAATTATTTCATATAGCCACTTATGACATTTAAGTGGCTGCCCACTACAAAACACAACCAGAGATATCGACTAATCAATATCAGTTGAGAAAATTCTCCAATGATTGTCTGTGATCTCAAGATATATTGCTAAATCATAACTTCACCTAAAAAAACTCTAACTCCACTTGCAGTTGTATTCATTTTGTGAAAAAAAATGAATGTTTAATTTTGACGTATCGCCCAACGGTTGTCAAAAGACAATAGAATCAGCACCTCATCAGAGGCCAATATCTTCTCCATGAAGCTCAGATAGCTGGTCTGGAGCTTTTAGACGTGTCATCAAGTTTTGAGAGAGGGGGCTTAGAGGAGTTCTGCAGACTGCCTTTGAAAGCCAATAATAAGGTGGTGTTGTTTACTGAGCACAGCAGTGTGTCTCCAGGAGCCAGGCAGCTCAGGAGGAGGCAGGAGGCACCAGTGACTGCCTTAAAACCTGACAGGTCCTGTCCAGCCATCTATCCATCTCCTCACCACACACATAACACACTGTTTATGCGTTGGCACCCATCCTGCAAAGATGACAGACTCTTCTGCATTATATAATGCTCCAATATACCAGATCATATCCTCTATATCACAAATAACGAGAGAAAACAATAGATGTCTGTCAAACAGCCACATGGTTAAACCCTCCACAGAGATGCAGTGCTGTCTAGCTCAAGAGTGACAAGGAAATGCCTTCTTCTCAACTGGAAACAGTCTGTCAATGGCCCAAAACAAAGCTATATGGCAGCATTTTGTATACCCCACTGTTTTTGTTTTGTCAATAGCTGATGCACACTGACAGGTTTCACTTGCTGTGTTACATTTCAGCTTGCACTCAATCACCATGTGGGGGTCAGGTGGACTGGAGGACTGATATATCAATCACAACTTTATCTGACTCACTGCATCCATGTCATTGTTATTGTTTTGGGCTCTCTTTCATCCGGAGACAACGTAGTCACCTCTAGCGTTCTCCGGGCCTCAGACAGGCAGCCAAGGCCCTCCATCCTATCCTGTTTGCCTTTAATATCCATCAGCCCAACTTCATATCACATCAAGGCCACAGACGCTCACATCTCTCTCTATATTTCTGTCTCCCTAACTGTGGTGGACAGCGTGGTCGTCAGGCACTCTGGGCCCCTCGCCTACAAATTCCCTAATAACGGCACATTCCCCTAAATGTGTTTGTAATGTGGGCAATCATTTTCAGTAATGGATGCTTGTCAGTTTTATGGCGGTGAGAATGACGGTCTCATGACAGGGCACCTCCATCCAGCCCCAGTCTCTCCACCTCTCAATTTGCTTCATACACGGCACAACATCTCCCTCCAGTGGGAAAAGCAGGGAACTATTTACTAGGTGGACCGTCTGGTCTCGTGCTTGCTTTTGGAAGTTCTTTTCAGATTGCAAATGTTGTTTGGGATAGAACATTTTGATGCAGTTCACATACGGTAGATCACATTTTTGTTTGGTTTTGCTGCTCTGAGGATGAGTCTTTTTTTTTTTTAAAAGGCGGGGAACAGCTGGCAAAAGTCGTAGCAAAATGTAAGGTCTGCTATGAATGCAGTGGTTGTTAAAATATTTAATTTATAGAACTATGTTTATTTAATAATGCATGGATACAGATGCAAGCTTTTTTAAATTTGAATTACATTTTGCTCCTCAATTTAAATGAGCTTTTCTCCACTGTCTGCCAAGAATGTTTTATATAATATAATTATAATATCTGCAGTATTAAGAGCATATTTCACTATAAATGTTCCCTCTCCTATCATAAAAACACTGTATTGGGTTGCCTCCACTGCCAGAAAAATAACATGGTCTGTTGGTCACATCTAGTTCTCCTTTCCCTGACTACCGAGTCTGCATCATGAACCTCTCTATGCTATGACAGCCTTCAGTCTTTGTCTCACATGATTTATGATTCAAAATCTGAGCACATTTTGAAATGAACCCAGAAGAAATCAGTGTGCTGCATTAACAAAGTCTCTCCTGCCCTGAAAACATTTACAAACCCAACATTTTTTTCGCAGACGGATCCACTAGACCAAAAGGATGAGTGTTTGATACTCAGACAGCCTGCTCCAGTCAATGGTTTCATGAACAGACACATGAGCGGGTGGTCAATGGAGTCAACACATTGTAAACGGTGGGCATGAGGTGACACGCTTACTGGGCGTCTGCCCAGATTTGTCCTGGCGTAACATAGTGGAGGGCATGGATGGGCTAAGTGGGGCAGAAGGAATACATACTCCCAATTCCCACGGATATGCGGTAGGTCAAGCCTGAGTCGCAGCCAGAGAAGAGAGAGAAAAGCACAACGTTATCAACATAAAACCTCCTTAATGTATTTAGATAAAGAAAAAGACAGAGTAACAAGTTTGCTAGCTAGAGCAATTAGAGAAAATATTTGTAATAATGTAAAAATATAAATGATAAAAAAAGAGAATCAAATGCAGCGTAAGAGAGGGTTAATGTAAGGAAAAGCAGGTCTCTTCTCCAATTTATTTAGCAAATTCTCGATTATAAAAAGGACAGATATGAGACAGTTGACACTGGTTAAACTGGTTAACACCTACAAACACGCCGATAGTCCAAGGCTCATGTTTGCTAATGGTGTGGTCTTTTTTGAGTTCAGTACCAACCCGGTCAAAGCACATGCAAATATGCTTCCCAAGAGTGGATACAAACAGAGGTTGAGGCTGATGCCGTTACCTTACGGCGAGGAAGAGAAAAGTTCAGATCATATGTAACAGCTTTATAGCAACAAATAGCAGCTGTTAGTTTTACCAACTTTGCTCTAATTCCATATTCTTGAGAATCACGTTTTACTTGCTGGATTACTCAGAAAATTCCAAAAATGTACATAATGGTTAAATTATGATTATTTGACACACAAATCAACATAATTTATCTGAAAAATAACTGTGCCATGGAAGAATAGTGTTAAATAAGAGAGAATGCATCACCATTTGTTTGTTTTCATATTCTCTATATATTAATAACTGTCATTATTTTGAATTTGTTTTATAAGTGGATTGTATTTGATGTCGGATTAAAATGATTTCAGGACTTCAGTAAGGAAGCGCCAATGTGTAAGAGCTTAAGTATGTATTTTGTGGAAGCTTTAACACGTGGTCTTGAGACCCACCTGGAAGACTCCAGAGTCCAGAAACCTCCAACGTCTTCAGCTTCCTTTCCAAATCTGCTACTCTGTTTCCAAGGATCCTGTAGACCAAATACAAAGGATCAGGTTACTTGGGACTGATGACTAGTGTGTGTGTGTGTGTGTGTGCGTGTATTCCTGTGTCACAGCTCAGTGTTTGCCTTTGAGGTGGAGGAGGATTTTCAGAACAGGTATGCAAACACTCTGCTTGTGTGCCAGGAGGATGAATTCAAAAGTTGAGCCGTATGAAGAAGTCCTTGCAGTCAGCGGAGAAACAGGCAAGGCTTCCCCTGACATCGCTGTAATGTAGCATTTCAATACCTGTTGGTGTGCCTCTGGTGCTGGATGACCAGGTTCTTCTCATGGATGGTCTCCAGCAGAGCCGTGGCCAGGGACTTGAGGTCAGAGATGGACTGGGGCGTGGCTGGCAGGCTGCAGCCCTGCTCTTCCAGGAGCAACTCTTGGACTAAAAAGGGAGAGGGAGAGAAAAAATAGGGTATCAAAGGAAAAGGAGAGAACAAAAAGGAGTGAGAAAGCATTTTATATTTGAAGCCACACGAGCTAACGACGCCATCAACGATAATATGTGGTACTTTTCTAGAACATGCCAATAATGCTCCGATAAAACTTTCACAAAACTTAAGATAATGTATTAAAGAGAGGGTGATTCAACATGAGACAGGGGAAAACAGCATGACAAGAGCGAGGCAGAGATGGAGGGTTAGAAACAGCTGTCTACTAGTAACACCCTCCTATCTTTAACTCCGGAGCCCACTGTGCTGCTTCTGCCAGCAACTGTCAGTCATCTTGGCAGGCTCATTTCCCTGCCAGTGGTGCTCTCCACCACTCAGAATACAATTAGTAGCCCAGCTGGTGTCCGGGCGGCGGCTTGAAGCATCGGCAAAAAATGAGTTATTAAATAAAGCACTGAGACACGGCAAGAAACCAAGGGCCTTTTTAAGAAACTGATTTGTTATACTGAAGAAAGAATCAGTTGAAGAGTTTATCTGATCAACATCTACTTTACATGACATAAAACTGAGGTGATGTCTGAGTTTTCAAAGTGAGCTGAACAGTTTGAGTTCTCACCATGTTTGGCTGAGAGGACTCCAGTGAGGGGACTGCTGTTTGATTTCCCATATGTGCTGGAGTTTTTCCTCCTCTCAAGAGCTGTCTGTGGGGAGGGGGGGAAACAAGAGAAGAAAGCTCACCATGCCATCCTTGATGAACAATTTAAAGTAAAGTTTTACTTTTAGTGCATACGCATAAGAATACAAACTTATAGAGAAGACAAATCAATTGTTCAGGATTCATAAAGCCCCGAAATCAGAAGCGTTCCATCTGCACCTTGTACTTCATGATGTTGGATTTCAGCAGGTTCACCTCCTCTTGAAGTTGGCTGAAACGCTCATGCAAATACCTACAGTAACAACGATCAAAACAATAAATCAGGAGAGCCAAAGCACATATTACACGATTAATGAGGCGCAGATTACATGCAAGACACTAATAGTTTTAAGTTGAAGACAATCATACACATGATTATTTAAACATATATATATATAAACACTGGTATCAGATCAGTACTCTGTGTGGGCCAAAACCCAAAGCCCAGGTATCAGTTTTGAGACTAAAAAAGTATTTATAGTACAGTATTTACACACAATGTTATACTATTAATGTAAACCCTCTCCCATGATCATTTTCACTAACAGTCAATCTACATTTTTGGGTTATTGGTTTAAATCTTAGCAAACTAAAAAAAGAATACCCCTCACTTACTTAACATCAACAAAAACTCAGTGTACATAGGTAATGTTGCATCGTGAAATTCGCTGTCGAAGCAAGTTTTCAGGAAAATGTTCTTCATGTTTACTGACTAGAAAGGGTGCAACTACTACGCAAAGGGTACCAACGATATTTTAAATGGGCCTTTGGCCTGCTCATACCTTTTTTTCCCCTTTATTAAAAAGCATGTTAGAAAAAAAAAAAAGAATGAAATTTAGAGTTTAAAATGGCTCATTTTTGTATAGTGTATCACAAACCTGGAAGAGCGTAATGCTAACTACAGAAATATAGATCAAGAATCACAATAAAACGCATCTAAAATGTCTTGACTTCTATACGTTTTATATTTTTCTGCTTTAGCCAGATAATTTGTTTATCCCATATTCCCCCAACAGTATGATTCTTCAACAAAGATTTGTTTACAACCAGTAAAGCATCAGAAAGAGGAACAAAAGAGAAGAGAAGTTTTAGAACACTAGAAGTGGAACGGACTTGAAACCATCAGAGGTAGTTCTGTGTACTGGGTATCTGCTTCTTTGTCCCACTTGCCTGTTCTCCATGCAGAGGGCATCCACATCGATGATGCGTGCCTCACGGTTACCCAAGATGTGGTTGAGCTCCACGTTGAGTCGGTAGGTCTTCTCCCTGAACACACTGCGCTCCGCCTTCACGTCCTGCAGCTCGTCCGTCAGAGCCTTCATGTTGTGCTCCATCTCTTCCATCTAGAAAAAAGCAGCAAGGCAAAAACTATGTGTAAGATAACTTAAAGCTTTGTTTAATAAAGAAGAATCTGCTGAGAGTGCAGACACTATCTTTTAGCAATTTAGGAGCTCCGCACTGTGAAACCACGTCGAAAGTTTTAAACGACTCCACCATAAAATTTCTTGTTCAGGAATACCTCAACAGCCCAGTTGAAGGAGGGAAAGTATTGTTTTGTTTGAATAAAATACAATAGAGCACCAGCACGTTGAAAGCTTCATGGCAGTATTTACTGCACTGTGTTTATGTAACTGTAGAGAGCAACAGTTGTAGTGGGGTGAGAATATTTCCAGACTAGAAAAAGTGAGGTATGCCCCCAATGAACAATGGAAATGTAAAGGAATTGTATTATTAACTAATGAGGCTGTGTTTGTTAACCAGGAACTAAAAGTCCCTTTTGTGCACCCCATTTAGAGTTTCCACTACATCTAATGAACAGTAAAGATTGTGCAAATTATTCCAATAACAGATTAAAAAAACATTTATATAAATGAGTAAATAACACAGTTATTATGTTGTTATTGCTTTTAACACAAAAGGATGACCATCCAATTTGCTGAGTTAAAACTAACTTAAAACTAGCCCGGATGAACTGGTTAGCACAGTTCATTCGGGCTGTTGTGTAAGCTGACAATTAAGCCCTGGTGTGGACCAAACAGTGGAACTGAGATTGCTTGAAAAGGTGGTTCTCGGTCCGCTTCCAAGCAGACTCCGGTGCAGATCGATTGTGGCGCGAAAGCAAACGTTAAAAACAAAGGATTTTATGATAGCAGCAATTTTGTGATTTTAGCATGATTTCAAAAGCTAAACTCCTAATAAAACCGAAACCAAACTTATTATTGGTCTGTATAAGGCCATGTAGGCTATTTGCAAAAGTCAACGCCTTTCAGGTTAGTCTTGGTATTTTCTCTGATTAAGTTTGAGTTAAGTTTTTATTAATTTGTATAGGTTTTAGAAACAAACACAGGAACCGGGCCTGAACTAAAATGCAACTATGTATCATGTATAAATTGTTTCCTTGGTCCAGTACAACTTAACTAGATGTGTGAAAGCACCTTAAGTTCCTATATTTCCTGGGCCCCTGAAGAAGTCCCTGCGGTCATATCAGGCTAATTGTTGGATGTAGAACAAAGTGGCAATTTGGGAAAAGCCCTTTGTCTTTGTTTCTAACAGGTTGAGACCAAAAAATAAACTGTATTTATGTTTTAAATAGCTTAATAATTTACCTGTGATCATATGTCATTGTAAATGCACAGTACATGTTTGAATATGACGTGAGATCATCTCAATTTAAGCTGCTTTTGAATTTTTGACGGAAAACCCCCCCCCAAAAAATGCATCAACCTGTAGCCCTGCTCTCTCAAGCTGGCGAACTAGATCCTCCCGTTCGTGGGCGGGGAAATGGCGTGCCCCCACCTCCTCATCCCCCAGCCTCTGTCGAGTGATGGTCATTCTCAGGAGCTGCAGAAAGAAAGAAACATGTTAAATTCACCGTTTGGACTGAGCGAGGAGGGGTCAAGCTCGTGTGCGTGTGCTGCTACAGGTAACCTCACCTTGTTGTCCCCCTGGGCCTCGTTAAGTCTCTGAGTCAGCTCCTTCACCTCCTCAGCTAGCTGTTTGGCTCGTTCCCTCGAGTCTCTCAACAGCTGAGCCAGGTTCACCTGAGGAGAATGCGGAGAAGAAGGAGAAATGAAATGAACATCCATTAATTGCAAAACAGCTACTGAAAGGCCACTTGATCCATCAAGGAGAAGGTCCAGATCCACCAGTAAAACCCTTTCGATTAAGGTAGCACTGTGCGTCTTTCTTTTTCAGCTCAAGGAAACATACTCAGGAACAACTGTTAACATGCAGACACAGCTGTCAACTTTTTTTATTAACAGTTTTCAAATTGGACGTGCACCATCAAACACATGAGACATATAATAAATAGAGTTATCAAAAAAGACAAAATAATTCTCAATAATCTAATGTAGAAGAATCACATTATTTACTCAATATAAAAAGTGATCTCATGTGCATGTCAGCATTATCCTTTTCACAATATTGGTGTTTGCCCTCTATTCAGCAAGAGTCCTTTTTATAATGCAGTTCAGCAGCCAACTCTTAAATTCTCGTTGTCACAGCGTCCTTGAAAGCACCACCAGGCAGAGTCCTACAGGACTTCTAGAAGGCCCAAATACCATAAAAATGATGATAACTAAAATATTCTGGTAAATGGGGCGTCTTTTTACTGTTGACATATCATAAGAAGTCTGCAAGCTGTGTGGGCATGTGATCTGTATTTGATGTGAAGTCATGTGCCCGAGGTTATCCTCACCTAATTAAATCAACATAACAAAGGGGAGGGAGCAGTTTGATTCCACCACAACATAAAATGTACCCTGTTATATAATGTAGGCAAATACTTATAAACTACGTAGGCAAATACAACTTACTTGATTGCGTTTTTCTGGTGGCAAAGAGGGGTCACCATCCTAAAATATGAAAAGAGTTACATAATCAAAATATTATTTGTCATCATGCCGTTAAACATTACCCTTTAATGGTCTGACTGCTTAGCTAATAACAAACAATTTGCATAGTGTGCACAGACAAATCAACATCACCTTGAAAAGTTTGAACCACTCACAATGAGTTCCCTGTACTTTTTCTTGAGTCCCTGGTGGCGTTCCCTCAGCTGGTTGGCCATCAGCTTGTACTGGTCTCTCTCCTGCTGACAGGTATCCAGCTCCTTGGACAGAATGAGCAGGGCCTCCTTCTTGCTCTCCAGCTTGCGCTTACACACCAGGAACTAAAACAAACACGGCACACAAGGACGGAACAGAGAGCCGCGGTATTATGAGATGCCTTATCGTGGATACAGTTTATTGTAAGTCATCTAGCTCCGTGTTAAATCCAGGGGACCACAGGTCTACCCCTGTATATCATATCCATCTACCATAACACCAAGTGAATCATTCAGTTTGTTCTTGGCTTTATAATTGCCAACAGGCCAGGATGGTGGAAAAACACACACTACAAGTGTTTAACGTGTAGATAAGACAGAGCAGAGGGAACAGAGTAAACCTTGATAGCTGTCACACCCGCCCATAACCAAATTAAAGAGCAGCTGCAGAGCTGAATGTGCAGAGGTAGTGTGCAGTAACGCTTGTAGAATTTGTGGCTCGACCATGTTTATTCAAATATGTAAAGCTGCAACTAATGATTAATAATTGAGGCATCTATTTTTCTCACTGCATAGATTGTTCGTTTGTTCTGTGCTCCTCAATCTAAAATCTGAACATACAGTAACCAGTCAAAAGTTTGGACACACCTTCTCATTCAACTACTTTGAAGAATCTAAAATATAAAACCTATTCTGGTTTGTTGAGCATTTGTTTGTTTACCACATAATTCCATATGTGTTCCTTCACAGTTTGGATGTCTTCAGTATTGATCTACAATGTAGAAAAAAATGAAAATAAAAATATAGAAAAACCATTGAATGAGGTGTGTCCAAACTTTTGACTGGTACTGTATGCAATTTAGTATTACAAAAGAAAAGCAGCAAATCCTTTGGGGTTTGTGGGTCTCCACATTAAAGAGCTGTTGATGGCGTTATTGAACTTCTTTTTGGTATTACTGTTGAGTTTCTAAAAGTTTATTTTGTTGATAACACTCCTGTGAATACATTTGTATTTTAACGTTCCAGTTATAGGCTTACATTACGGGTTAATATATGGTTAATTAAAGAGTCTTACTCAGTAGGTTTGAATACACTGTTAACATGTAAAGTTGAATACAGTCTTGTATATGTCTGGTCTAAAGTATATGAACTTTACAGTTAAAGACTTGCATTAAGAGACTTACTCAGTCGGTTTGAATACAATGTTAACATGTAAAGTTGAATACAGTCTTATATATGTCTGGTCTACCGTATATGAACTTTACAGCTATAGACTTACTCAGTAGGTTTGAATACAATGTTAACATGTAAAGTTGAATACAGTCTTACTCAGTAGGTTTGAATACACTGTTAACATGTAAAGTTGAATACAGTCTTATATATGTCTGGTCTACCGTATATGAACTTTACAGTTAAAGACTCACATTAAGAGTCTTACTCAGTAGGTTTGAACACAATGTTAACATGTAAAGTTCAATTCAGTCCCACGGGGTCTTGTATTTATATGTCTGGTCTACCGTATGTGAACACCATACTGGTTTAAGAGGGGGTGTGCAGGAGTGTCGCTGCATGCTGGGATGCGGCGTTGTGATGCTGTCGGCCTGACAGAATATCACGCAAGCTCAGCCGTTCAGTTCATGTTTAACATACGTAGCAAAAGCCGAACTAGTCAGGGTATGGCGGTTCTGTGTGATGCCAAACAGCTCCCCGGTCAGTGAAGCCAGCACACCGGGAGCGTCGGTGACGTCCGTCCGTCTCTGCAACAGCTGTTCACGGTCTGCGCCGTTCACTTACCTCGCTGACGAGCCCCTGCCAGTCACCCTCGCTCCTCTTAGAAGACTGCATGGTCCGAGGTGTGTTTAGAGAATGTCAGACTACAGTTTGCCTCTCCGTCTCTGCCCAAAAGCTGCGTTTGTTTATCCTGCTGCAACGTCACGTTTTTGCCTCTGCTGTCAAGTCGCATGGATGAGAGTGGAGGGGAAAAAAGATACAATTTCCGGTATGACCTTGAAAATAAATTGTTTTGAGCAATTCTGATTGCAAATGAAACGACGGATAACCTACACTATTTGTAAGTTGATATAAACATGAGCGCTCCTCAAGAAGAACAAGCGTTAATTGATCAATTAAAGAGAAAATCTTTCAGAATAAAAGCACGAAGTCCTTGTAAGAAATGTATCTGTGATCATATTTGGGAGGAAAATAAATCTTTGGGAGGAAAATAAATAGAACTTTTAATGAAATACAAGTTACGTACAAAATATTCTATTTAGCATTATTGAACTGGCTTTCAATTCTCACCCTGTATTATGGTACAAAGGATATTAACATGTTGAGTGCATTGAGAATGGGGGGAAATTATACATGACTGACATTGTGCCATAACGATAGCAAAAACATGACAAAACACATCTTATAATCATGTATTATTAATATATAATATAAAAGTATAAACATATTGATTGGGATACTAAAGTTTAAATTTGCAGTATTTTCTGAGAATATTCGACATGCAAGATAATCTGTATTTTGTAAAGCTTGCATATTCCATTATGTTCTGCAAAATTGCAATACCACTCACTCAAATATAAAAAAATAAAATGTTACTTAAGATTATCATAGCAATAATTTGATGGCATACTTCAAATGGCAATTTCTGAACCTGGGGTGAACCATATTATGTTCATCTGAGTACCACTGACTGAGACACCTCCAACCAGAACTTTTGGAGTTTGGGACAGAGTTTGGGACCTAGGGAATCCTCACAGGACTTATACTTAACACATACAGGAGGCACTGATGGAAATATTGAATTAAGTTTCACCTGAGAACAGTGTAATAGATTAATCACTTTATTTCGAATTTAACTGGTGCCTTGCTTTAATAAACATGACTGGGTACATTTAAGTGCTTTAAACATGATATCTGTTGAAGTTGCAACCAAAAGATATTTTCCCAATTCTTTCATTCATCAAATCTGATTTGGATGGGGGAAAAGTCTGGTAAGGGTAGACAGGGGTTAAGACCATTCTTTCCACGAAACCAAATGCTTTCTTATCCAATACCATTTTTTTTAGGGAAACACTGATCATTACATTACCTTTAATTGGAAAGATAGTAAGGATCTTTCCTGCAAACAAAAATGTATATATTAAGAAGGCTCAGAGAATAACAGGCTTGAACCCAGAAGCACAACTCAAAGGCTAGCAGGTATGGTAAAAGTTTACGCATAGTAAAAAAAAAAGGCCAAGGTCAACACCATAAAGGGGTCAGAATGACTACGAGCCGGCTTGAGTTGTGATACAGGCAGCCTTGCAGGGTCTCTCAGGGTAGACAATCTGCCACTGGACCAGAGTTCTGCATTACCTGGATAATAACATTGAAAGTCTGGAAGAGCCAGGCCTCCAATATCTAGAGGCTTGCAGGTTTTTACTTTTTGCAATACAGTTTATTTTGAAGGGAAATAAATGGACTGCAGCACACTGATTGATTCACTGCCTTTAATAGTGTGTTAGAGTCAAACAATGACAAAATAAGGAAGTGAATTTTTGGCACACATTTACAACCACACAGCACCAGGTCTCATTTCATTTTTGCTGCTGTGCATTAAAATCAACTCAGTGGTGGTAGGCCTCCTTTACGTCCAAGTAGAGATGCCACTAAATTGAACGACGGCGGTGTCAAGCCTAGTGGGAATTAGCAGTTGGCTTAGTAAAAGTGGATTGAGATTCTTGAACTGGGAGGGAGAGATGCTCTCCATGCTTTTTGGGTGGCATTCCAACTCTGGTGGTGTCGCCGTCTCTTAGAAACAACTCTGTTATAAACATTTCCTTCAGGGGTATCTCAGAATTCCACCCTTTGCTTTTGGCAAATGTGTAAACACACCCAAAGAGACAAGGAAAGGTCCCCATCCAATCAACTCCGGCCTCGTCCTGGACACTGCAAACAGAAAGATTACAATACAATTAGATTGTATCCCTGACAGTCATCCACAGTATAACCATTGGTTCCCAACATTTTGGCTTGAAAATAGTTTTTAAAGGCCTAAAAAGGTACGATGACCCAGTAATTGCTTTTAGAAAAGCAAATATTAGAACAAGGACTATTTTGTTTGGATTTTGTTTTGTAAAAACAAAAACCAAGTCAGACATTGGCAAAAACTGATGTGGCCGAGGAGATGGGTGTGATGTAGATCAATGTTAAAGTAAAGGGATATGTCATTAAGAGTGTACGAAGCAACCAGCAAAACAGTGAAAATATTCAATAAATATGTTAAATTAATTTAACACATACTTCCATAATCCTTAATGTTCCAAAAAATATGACTTAACAAAATGACAAAAGCTCAGTCTTCTGAGCATTTTCTCTCACTTTGCAGTTTTTACCTTCAACACAATACAATAAAGAAGAATTTAGTTTGTGGAGCTCAGGGGAATGAAAAGTTACAATTGAAAAAGTCAATATCTACGTCTCTTTCCAGAAATAATGTCTTTGAGTCACTGTGAACACTTTCATTCCTTCCACCAAAAGAATAGAGAGAGAATGAATTGGGAAAATAGGATGTTGAGGGTGAGTATATTCTTGACATATCAAGGCCCTTCATCTTTTTTTATTCAGTTTAACTTACTGGTGCTGATGGAGGTTACGTTTGAAGCGCAACAATCCCAACACATTTTCAGAGAAGGGTTTCTTCTTAGAGTCAAACTTCTGGACCAGCTCTGGAATCTGTAATGCAAAACATAATACTTAGTGATGAAGTGGACTTTAGGAATACAAACTGGTGGGGTTCCAAATAAATACTAAAATGGTGATGTTGAAATCACCTTATTTTTCCACTGTTCAAATGATCCTTTCCCAACATGTTCCTCCAGCGAAGAAATTAATTCCTGGTCAGCATCTCTATATGTTGCCACCTCCTTCTGGTTTCCAATCTTTCTCAAGAATTCTTCTTTCCTGAAAAATTAAATGCAGCCTACGTTAAGGGTGGATGTTTGGCAAGATATATAAACAAGTTAACCCTTTTTGTCATATCATTTTGCAAAAAAAATGGTGAAATAGAAAGGCATTGGAAATATACTGATAGGGAAATAACAGCAATTGAAGAAAATTAACATAAAACAACACAAGACGATCATGACTAAAATAAGCCAGTCCACCACCTTGGTTTAGGTTGTAATATCTCAGGAATTATTGGATGGATTGCTGTGATAGTTTCTACGTGCATTAATTGTGCCCAAAGTATGAATCCTAATGAGACCGACTTTTTTCTCTAGTGCCATCATCAAGTCAAAATTTTCAGTTCGCCCAACACTTGGTTTCTGGCCAAATGCCATCATCCTAAACTATAATTTAAAATATGTGTGTATATAATTAGCAAGTATTAGCATGCTGGAGTGCAAAACTAAGATAGTGGCCATGACAATTATACTTGCTAAGCATCAGCATGTTTATAGGCTGATGTTAGCATTTAGATGAAAGCATCACTGTGCTTTTAAGGGCAGCCTAACAGGCACCCTAGTGTGGCTGTAGACTAGGTCTCGTTAATTCTATGCAAGCTAAAAAACATTAAATATAATAGCAAATAAGTTAAATTAATCTTAATTATTTGGCATTAATCAAAGCGATTCTACCTGTAATCAGTCCAGAAGAAGGAATGACTCAAGCATTCTTTCACTTCAGGTCTTTTCGTTGGTACTTCATCAATCATGGACTCGATGAGATCCTTTGCCACCACATCTTGAACATGGTCCAAAGTGTAGATCCCTTCATGAATGTTGCTCTCACATTCATCGGGTTTGTCGTCAATAGGTTGGTGTTTTTCACCAAAAGGATGTTGTCCTCCAGACAGGATATAATAAATCAGCATCCCTGCCACCTTAAAAGGTAACATGCCAGTTATGTTATTGAAATACTCTTTACTTAACATTCAAGAAAATTCATATAGCAGAAGCACTAACCTGTATGTCAGTGCTTGTCTTGTAGTGTGTGTCAGCTCCTCCTTCTAAAGTCTCCTTGGCCATCCAGCATTTTGTTCCTGCTCTTCCAGAGCGATACGTTGTCTGGCCTGCGGGTAACCGTCTGCTTATGCCAAAATCAGCTAATCTTACCCGTCCTGTAACATCTGCAGGACAAATGGTGTTAATTGATTCAGTGAACAACATCATATATGAGAATAATAATTTAAATATTTTTGTACACTTTGATTTTCAGATTGTGAATTACAGGTTAAAGTATACATTTTTGAAATTGTCTTACCTATCAAAACATTCTGTGGTTTGAGATCCCGGTGGAGAATTAGAGGACTATGACAATGGAGCACACTTAAACTCTCGAGGACCTGACGGACAAGCTTGTTTTGATCTTCCTTTGGTATTTGATTGGGATATTTGATGTATTCTTCCAGGGTGTATTCACAAAGTTGAAGACCAAGATATTTAAAGTGCTCATCCTCCGACCCATCAACATAACGCAAAATGAATGGATGATCAAGCTCTGGAAGGCGCAGAATTATTTCTTCCTCATTTTTCCGCTCTTCTTCATAGTTGAATATAGGGATTCTCTTAATGGCAACTTCAGTGCCATCATCTCTCAGCCCCAAGAAGACTTCGGTACCATCACTTCCCTGTGCTATGTGGAATTCTGCATCATTCACATAAAACATGCTCCCAATTCTGGTCACTCTACTTTCATCAATGCCCTGAAGCTTCTCTAATTGTCCTCTCCACCTCTTGCTGATTGGAAGCCATTTCCTTGGTTTTTTTGATGTACCAGGTTGGATGGGTATCACATTTGAAGTTTGACCAGATTCTGCAACAGGAGGTGGTGCTGGGTCATTTGGACTTTCTTGCTGGTCAGTCCTGTACTCAGATCTGGTTAAGTCTGTTTCATCTTCACATTCCAAGGTCTGTTTGCAGAAATGCTTTTCTAATCGTCTGAGCACTTCTTTATCATCTTTAAGAATTGTCATACCTAAGATGTTAACAGCATGTTGAACTGAAAGTACGTTTTTAAAGATGCCAGATACGAAGCCTCTAATATCATGGGAGTAGTCTTTACACACAAACGGAGTGACTGTTTTGCATAACTTCTCCATAAAGTTGGGATCCCAGCTGTTTGTGTCTTTTATTTTCTGTGTTATCAGATTAAGTGTTTGAAGAGTGACTTCACATATATCCCGTCTCTCTTTTGCACGAAGCTGGTTCAGTAGTTGGGGGATTATAGCAAGTGCTTGCTCATTTGGGATGTCTTCCATTGAGCAAAAAACTGAATATAAAGTAATAATTGCCCGATGTGCATATCTGAGGGGGATGTTTGGAAAGCGACTGACTGCACCTGTAATGTAGGAGTTCAGATTTTTTGTGTCCTTCAGCCATTTCACACTTCCCTGGCGGTATTTTTCTGCATCTTTTCCAGTTACATTACAAAGGACTTCAATCATAATCAGATGGGTCTGAGGATTCTCCAACAGCATATGAGCGTCTAAGGTTTTGAACACTTCTTCAGGTGGTCCCCCTCGCACAGCAATTTCTATGTCCAGAAAAGGTCCGATTTTGGAGCTTAATTCATCTCCTTCCTCTGCAAGGCGATGCACCGTCTGAGATATGAATCTGTTGTGAGTAATATGTTCAGGAACAGTTACAGGTAAGATTGTTACCAGTGCACCAGCAGATATGAGCTTCTTTACGATATCGGCCCTGTTTTGGGTGGCAGCAGTTTGCAGTGGCGTCAACGACTTTTGTTCGTTGGGATCACATCCGTTGGGATCAGCTTTTTCTTCCAGCAGTTTTGTCACAAAATCAAGTGGTGCATTGGATAGAGAGACGTAATGCAAAGGTGTCCAGCCATTTTGTGACACCTTGTTTGGGTCTGCACTATTTTGCAGTAAGACAGAAAAAATATCCTCCTTGTGACTTACAATAGCATCAATAAGCGGGGTTATATAGTCATTCCACTTTTTGCTTGGGTAAACGTCATTAATGTTGCCCTTTGGTAAATTAATGAGGCCTTGCAGGTTGTTGTCAATTCTACTTTCCATTATAGTGCAATGCGGGTTTTTTGGGATGACTTCCAAAACTGTTTGATGATATTTCCTTCTTTGCTTCAGAGTTTCTGTGAAAAGACGAAAGCATGAGGTTACTGTTAAACATATGATGCTATGCAAAGCTTCAGACTACCAGCTATAGAGCTATTACAAAAATAATTATTTCACTATGGCCGGTATTGATGAGTTTGGTTATTATATCTTCACTCTTGTGTTTGAAGCAAACTATTATTTGTATGGTTTCATATGGATACTCATCGGTTCTTTTTGATAATATTGTGAGAAAAAAGGACAATTACGCAAAGCATTGACATTGTTTGATTATTCTTGTATGTTAACAAATAGTCATTCTTAAGCAGCTATACAAGTTCAAAAATCTTTAAAATACATTTGCAGCTAAACAATTAGCAAGTGATTAGCTTTCATTTATTAGACTATTCCTATTAGCAAACTCCATATGGCATCGCTAACGTTAACTGCAGTGGATGAGGATGGACGGCAAGTCCCCAAACAGCTGATAACTGCGTTTCTGCATTTTTAGGTTCTGCTTGTTTGTCAAATGTTTTGATTAATTGCTGGTATTACTTCCTTTACATGAAAGAGTTTTATTGCATTTATTACAACGAGAGTCATCAGCATTCACTCAAGTAAAATGTGAAGACACTTTTGATCGTTTTGTTGTCTCTGCCATGATGTTTGTCTCACACATTACTGATCCAAGGTGGTGTGTGTCTAAGAGTAAAACATAACTTCGCTGCACTTGCAGAGACAGGCATAGAGACAGAGAGAGGAGATTTGTGCCGCTGCTATTTTCCACAGGGATCTCACTCCCTATATTCATAAGTACCGATAGCAAACCTCTTACTCTGAACCTGATTAACACCCAGTGATTTTACTAATTTAGAACCAGTTATTGTTTAGCACGGCCTTATTTTGTCCGGCCATAACCGGATGGAGCCGACAAAATAAGGCCTTGCCAATATATTTTTAATGTTAACTTATTACAGATCAACATTGCCATATGTTATATATAAATAAATATATACTTAACTGGAATGTTAAGCAAAGCCAGCACAAGAGATTGGGATGGCTTTTTTTATCTCAAAAGTGCATCATAGGTAGAAACAAAGTCCCGGCGTTACTTCCTGCTTGTTGTATCAATGCGAGGGCTGACATTTTTCAATGACGATTTAAACATTTGCCATTTCTAAAATGCTCACCAAGTGGCATAAAAGTACAGTTCTTGTCCAGAGACTCTTGAGCAAAAGGAAACATATCGCACTGATATATATGAGGACACTGCCTACGTCATGCTTAGACACCCGGCGCCATCTTGTCGTCAGGTTGTGGCCACCAACAACGGTAAAATGTTTTTCTTTAACTTTAAAAAAGCTTACTTTTTTAACTTATTTGAATGAATGTTTGAGTACATCTTGCCCAAGTTCCTAATTCCTCATTCAGGCTACACACCAGAGCTCAACTTTCTTATGTTTATTATACTACTTAGACTTGGAAGAAATTAAAAAACGATTAGGATAACTTACAATTTTGAAGTGTTATGTCTTCTTTGAGAACGATTAGTCTATCCAAACTTATTCAGGATCCCTGTTGGCTTAAATAAAGCAGCTTCTGAGCTCAATGTTCTTCCGTCTTCCGTCTTCCTCTGTGGTGTGTGTTGTCTCCTTCTCTTGTCTCTTTCTCTTCTCTTGTCTTGTCTTGCTCCATCCATGTCATGTTCGGACTAGTTGCTGTTGGATTGGCTGCCATCCATGAGCAAAAAGTTCAAAATAACACCATAATGTAATGAAGGGTACAGCATGAAGACTTATTCTCCCAACAAGACTACCCTTTGCCAAATCTTTTGTTAAAGGTGTTTAATACAAAAATGAGAGCAGCCAAGCGGCTTGCATCTGACAAATTGAATATCACAAACAACGTTAAAAGTGCTGTCAGAGCTAACAGCACTGACCTCAAATGGGACCTAGTTTGTCCCATTACCCTGATATAAACATAATGAAACTAATCTTAAAATGATTCTTTTACACAATTATTTAGATATTCTTACATACAGTATACTTTTTAAAGTAATATTCAAATCAGCTTAAAAGAAAAGCATACAAAAGAATCTTCATGTTGTAAAGCTTGAATATCCCATTATGATTTAATTAAGATTTTTTTTTTGCAATACCAGAGCAGAAGCTAGATTTCTGAGTTTAAGTGTCTCTAAAAAGAATAACCCTAGCACAATTGTATGAATGGGAGTCTTCTGCAAGCTGTAGTAACATTTCATATTTTCAAAGTAAATGTGAAGATTTGTTCAGATTTATGTATGACAAACAGCTAGTGGCATTGCAGTCCATGTTTTATGTACATTTTGGAGCTTGTATGCCAACATTCAGTCTTATCAAAATGGTAGAACCTCTGTTGAGGCCAATAGGACAGAAATCATTTTAGAAGTCCTTAATCCTTTGTGAAGTCAACTTCACTTTAAGTCACTGGGTTGAGACTCTTGAACAGGGACACCCAGATGCTCATCGGGGCTTATTGGCAGCATTGTAGAGCTGGTGGTGATTTCTTCTGTTTGGAACATTTCCATCAAGGGGGTCTCTGAATTCCACCCTTGAGTCTTGGCAAACTTGAAAGCACATCCGAAGAGATCAGGAAATAACTTCATCACATCAACTTGGGCTGCATCCTTGGAACTGAAAACGAAAAGGAATAATTCATATTATAAGATAAGATAAGAGATAAGATAATCCTTTATTAGTCCCGCAGCGGGGAAATGTGCAGGCTTACAGCAGCATAGAGTAAAGTGCACACAAGAGACATAGTAGAAGAAAGACAAGATAAAAATAAAAAATGAAAATAAAAAAACAAGTATTATAAATAGGCAATAAGAAACAGTAGAAAAACAACAATAACTGAAATATTATATTTACAGACAGAAAAAACTATTATAACTATTATTGCACAGTGTATTGTATTGCACAGGTTTTTATTGTCATGTTTTTAGTGTCATGTGGTCTGCTGGGAGCAGAGTTGGTTGTGCAACCTGACAGCAGCAGGAAGGAAGGACCTGCGGTACCTCTCCTTCACACACCGGGGGTGAAGCAGCCGGTGGCTGAAGGAGCTGCACAGAGCTGCCAGGGTGTCCTGCATGGGGTGAGAGGTGTTGTTCATCAGGGATGACAGCTTGGCCATCATCCTCCTGTCTCCCACCACCTCCACCGTATCCAGTGGACACCCCATTATGTTATGGAAATCATTGCCATAATTGCAATTGTATTTATTTAGGGTAAAAGAGTTTGCCTGGATATGTGCTAGGCTCCTCCCATGTAGCTTTGAAAAGAGGAGGTAAAAAAATAGAGAGAAACTGCGATTCAACTGTCGCAAAGTCCGGACTAAGAATCAAGAATCAACTGTCAAGATGTCTTGGTCATTTGAAAACAGTTTTTCAGGGTGGATATAGGTTCATAGTATCAGTAAGAAGTGAAATGTCATACTATGTGAAAAAGTTAATTTCTTAAAGGAATGGTGTGTAACATTTATGGGGATTAATTGGCAGAAATGGAATATAATATTCATAACTATGTTTTCATTAGTGTATAATCACCTGAAACTAAGAATCGTAGTGTTTTTGTTAGCTTAGAAAAAGTCACTCATATCTACTGCATATATCTTCCACGGAGTCCGCCATCTTGCACCTCCATGTTTTTACAGCAGCCTAGAATGGACACCGACCACAATGTATACCCAAGAACAACGCGCAGGATCAGCCAAAAGCTCAGCAAATTTCTCTTCTGGCTGTGACAAAACAGCCAGCAAGACAGAGGACAGGAGGACAGAGGACAGAGGACAGAGGACAGAGGACAGGAGGACAGAGGACAGGAGGAATGACTGATACTGACGGATGTCAGGATGTCTGTTTGTCTGTTGCTGCTCTAGAAACAATATTTAGGTAATTTAAAATACAAAAAAACATTATAATTCTGTTCTGAATTTATAGGTTTTTAAAAGCAATTATTTAATCATGTAGAAGAGCAGAGTATTCATAAGAGTAGCTTCCAGTTGTACTAAAATCCTAAAGATAACTCTCTACCTGAAGGCCACCGTAGTTCTCCAACACGCTTGGTAATGGAGGGGTGAGCAGAGGGGTATTTAGTTTTTTGCAATCTGCAACAAACCACCCGATGCCACTAACTCTCACACACTGTTGCTTTAAGGCTTATGTGTTTTAAAAATGTACTTTTTTGTATTGTAAAAAGACCCACAAAACTCTCTTAAAAAAATTAAAAGAAAGAAAGTCTATAATTATTGTTTCAGTGTCAGTTTCACTCACTAGTGCACATACATGTTCCGTATGAAGCGCAGCAGTCCCAGTGTGTTGTCAGGGTAGGCTTTGTTCTTGGCATCCATCTTCTGGACCAACTCGAGTGGAAACTGCAACACCAAAAATGATCAGTCACAATTGGGATTTGGGAATACAGAAGTTACAATTGCTACGTTGTAGTCACCTTATTTCTCCATCCTTTGAAGGCTCCATCCGTGGCACATTTTTCCAATGAACTAACCAGATCCTGGTCAGCCTTTCGACAGTTTGCCACCTCCTCCCTGTTGCCAATCTTTTTAAAGTAGTCAACTCTCCTGGAAAATAGTTAATTTAAGGAAATATGAATTGCAAGATGAATAGAAATAGATCATATAACACTGATTGAAAATGGTGTTAGAGAGGGAAACTGACCATTCACTAAAGTCCTCATCCAAACAGCACTTGTCCAATCATAGTTTAGCAACCCTCACAAAGCAAAACAGGCCTGGCAGTTTGGGATTTCTCCACATGCCAAAGCAGCATGCATGATTGATACTCATAAACACAAATGCAAAACTATAAGGAATTTCTATTATTATATTGTGTACTGTAAGTACAACATCATTATCTCATTAAAATGTCGTGCCAGTAGAAGAACCCACTCCAGACGGATTGTGGTTAGTTCAGACAAGTCTGTAATAACACCTTTCATGGCCATTAAAGGACAAATCATACTGATTCTGGTAATCTCCCGAGCAGACCTCCAATGCCACCATTTCTGTCTTTAATCAAAACGTCTTGGCAACCATTAAATGGATTGCCATGGAATTTGGTACAGATACATATGGTGCCAAGAGGATGAATACCTTATTAAATTAGGTATGAACACATTTCACCCTGAACCAAAATCTAAAGTCATGTCTGGGCTTGATGAAAAGTTAAAGAATCTCTGGTGATTAAGATAAATTGTCTGGGAAAAGGGAATATTTGTACCAAAGTATGTAGATATATTTCACTCTAGACCAAATAATAAACAAACGCATAACAATGCCATCCCGCAGAAAATAATAAATAATTAAATCAATCAATTAGCTTTTCTTTCTTACCATTTAGGGGTCCAGAAAAAGGGATGACTCAAGCATTCTTCCACTTTAGGTCTTTTCTTTGGTTCTTCATCGATCATGGACTCGATGAGATCCTTTGCCACCACATCTTGAACATGGTCCAAAGTGTAGATCCCGTCATGAATGTTGCTTTCACATTTATAGGATTTGTCACCAAAAGGATGGTGTCCTCCAGACAGGATATAGTAAATCAGCATCCCTGCCACCTTAAGAATTAACAGAACAGCAATTAAGGAAGTATTTTTCTATAAGTAATCAATTAAGTTTATGTAGCAGCAAAACCAACCTGTATATCAGTGTTTGACTTGTATGGTATGTCACATTCTTCTGCTAAAGTCTCCTTGGCCATCCAGCATTTTGTTCCTGCACTGCCTGTTCGACAAGTTGTTTGGCCTTTGAGTAACCGTCTACTTATTCCAAAATCAGCCAGTCTTGCCCTCCCGTTAACATCTATAGGAGAAATAAGGTAGACTCTATTAAAATGATCAATTTAAACTTTTCTTTTTTTTTAAATGAATTCCATCATTTCAATATGTTTTAACTTTATTGTCTTACCTATCAAAACATTCTGTGGTTTGATATCACGGTGGAGAATTGGAGGACTTCGACAATGAAGCACACTTAAACTCTCGAGGACCTGATAGACAATTTTCTTCATCAGCAGACCATCATTATTTTTAATGTATTCTTCCAGGGTGTATTCACAAAGTTGAAGACCAAGATATCCAAAGTTCTCATCCTCCGCCGCATCAACATATCGCACAATAGACTGATGATCAAGCTCTGGAAGGCGCAGAATTCCTTCCTCATTCTTCAGCACTTGATAGTTGCATTTAGACATTCTCTTAATGGCAACTTCAGTGCCATCATCTCTCAGCCCCAAGAAGACTTCGGTACCATCACTTCCTTTTGCTATGCGGAATTCTGCATCATTCACATAAATCATGCTCCCAATTCTGGTCACTCTACTTTCATCACTGGCCAGAAGCTCTAATTGTCCTCTCCACCTCTTGCTGATTTGATGCCATTTGTGGGTTTCTGATGATAAAGGGGTGCTGAAGTGGAACGGCTTCACATTTGAAACTGACTCCATAATAGCAGCTACTGTTGGATTGGTTGCGACAGTGCAAACTTCATCATTGGGGTCTTCTTGCTTTTCCCTCTTTTTCTTCTTCTTCTTTTTCTTCTTCTTTTTCTTGAAACCAGGTAAGACGTCAGAGTCCTCACATCCCAAGTTTGTTGTGTTGAAATGAGATCTCAATCGTCTGATCACTTCTTTCAGATCTTTTTGAATCTTCATGTCAGCAGAAATCATTATGTCCTCGGGCACTGAAGTTATCCCCACTGATGTAAAGATGGTGGCTACATGTTCAAATGAAAGCAAGTTTCCAAATATGCCGTATGTGAATACTCTAATGTCACTAGAGTACTGTTTTTGTGCAAAAGGAGCAACTGTTTTGCATAACTTCTCAATAAAGTTGGGATCCCAGCCATGTGTGCCTTTTGTTTTCTGTGTTATCACATATAGTGTCTGCAAAACAAGTTGTGTTTTAGGTATGTCTTCTGAGCAAAGCTGGTTCAGCAGTTGGGGGATCATGGCACATACATGCGTATTTGGTATCTCTTCCATTGTACACAAAACTGTATGCAAACTATAAATTGCCAAAATAACATGCTCTTTGGAGATTTTTGGAAAGCGACTGACTGCACCTGTTATGTAGGAGTTCAGTTTTTCCTTGTCCTTCAGCCAATTAATACTTCCCTGACGGTATTTTTCTGCATCTTTCCCAGTAGCGTTGAAAAGTGATTCAATCATGGCCAGATGGCTCCGAGGATCCTCCAACAGCATGTGACTGTCAAAAGTTTTGAACACTTCTTCATGTGGTTCCCCTTGCACAGCCATTTCCATATCCAGAAAATATCTCACTTTTGAGGAAATTTTTTCTCCTTTTGATGCAAGCCTATGAATCATCTGAGATATTTTTTTGTTATTTTCAGGATCATTGGAGAGTAACAGTGTTACCAGTGCACCAGCGGAAAGGAGCATTTTCATGACATCATCCCTGTCATTTATGGCAGCAGTTTGCACGGGTGTGAATGGTTGTCCGGGATGCCATATATTTGGAATAGCTTTTGCTTCAAGCAGCTTCTCCACAAAAAAATCAGGGGCTTTGGACACTGAGACATAATGCAAGGGTGTATATCCATTTTGGGAAGCACTGTTTGGGTCAACACCTTGTTGCAAAAGGTAAGTGAAAATGTCCCTGTTGTGATTTACAATAGCAGCAATCAGTGGGGTTAAATAGTCTTTCCACTCTCTGCATGGGTAAACTGCATTGATGTTGTTGCCTTTAAGGTTTTTTTGAGCTTCTTGAGGTCGTTGTTGATAATACACTGTATTATAGGATGTGTTTCTGTTGGCGGAGCTGTGACTAGATGGAAAGATTCAAAGATGTCCATTTCTGTGCCTCAGAGGAACTGTAAAAAAGAAAAAGAATGTGATGTTACAGTTCCAACATTTGACAAGCGGCCAAAAGCTCTAGAATTAAAGGTTCATTATGCTTTTATCATTTAACTGTGTAGTTTGTCAGGGCTTTATGAAGCTTGAACGAAATTCAATTTACCACTACTGTATCTAGTCAGGTTCACATTGTGAACAATTCAAACCAGAGGGCAACTAAATCAGATACAATATACATTGCTTCATATAGTCTATAACTAAAGGTGACTTTCTTTATCACCAAGGCTGCGATTCACAAACCCCTCAGTCAAGTACCAACATGTATTATCGTGTAATATCTATATTTTTAAATATGTCTTGCTAAAGCACAGAGTGCCACACCTTGCACACACTGATTTAAGACTCTGAACTTCCGCAAGCAAAGGCTGCAAACGAGAATTGGACTTTGGAGAGTAGCTTGAGCCCGGCCAGTTTGACAGGCAGAATGGCTTGCCATTACGTTGTACAAAAAAATATAAACTCTCCCACTCTATTAAAAACGTCCTGTGTTCGTCTTCATATTTGGGGCGGCTGTGGCGTAGTGGAGAGCAAGGTAGTTCTCCAATCAGAGGGTCGGTGGTTCGATTTTTTTTTACGGCATCTTCGATGTGTCCTTGGGCAAGACACTTAACCCCAAGTTGCTCCTGAAGGCTTGCCATCGGTGTGGACTGGATGTTGCATGAATGTTAGTTAGAGTCTGATGGTGGCACCTTGCATGGTAGCCTGTCATCAGTGTGTGAATGGGTGAATGATATGTAATATACTACTGATTGTAAGTCGCTTTGGATAAAAGCGTCTGCTAAATGACTGTAATGTAATGTAATATTTCCGCATAGCTGTGCATTTGGCTTTTGCTTGACACAAATTGACAGAAACTATTTGTCAACAATGGGGTTTTCCCCTCTCCAACGTGATTGGTTCACTGCTTCGCGGGCATTTTTGTGATAGGCTCTCTGGCCACATCAGAATTAGACATGAATATATATGAATTGAAGAGCCGCATTCAATTCATAATTAACATTATGTCTCAATGTCCAAAATCGCGGGTTGGCCACCCCTGATGTAAACTGTTAATGTGTTACGATGACTACGTATTTAATTGGTACATATTTTACTGTGAGCATTTTGAGGTTCAAAAGAGGATTATGTCTAAAAGACGTCTAACGTGGTTCAAAAGTGAAAGTATAATCAGCGTCTATTTGGAGACGTTCACGTTTAGACCACATTTCACCGGGATTTGAAATATTGGCTTTCAACAGAGACATGTGGATGTGGTTTCATGTGGATGTGGTTTCATAGTAAGCCTCTAAAATGATGATATCACATTATTAGCACAACGTAGAGGATTACAAATGCACTATTGCAAATCACGTTGAAATGTGGTCTAAACGTGAACGTCCAATAGACGCTGATTATACTTTCACTTTTGAACCACTTTTAGACGTCTTTTCAACATAAAAATGCTCACTGGGTTGAAGGTGCACAGCTGTGAAATGACTACTAAGAAGTTTTTCTCATAGTAGGTACAACAATGAAATATTGTGTTACTCAACAAACTGACATAATGAACAATCGTGAGAATGGATTATGAAAAAGAGAAGGGCTTAATTAATTATAAAATAAAGTTTTTTGCTAAGTGTTAGAGAATTGTAGGAAAATTAACTTACAAAGTCGACGTGGAGTTTCCGCTGCAGAATGAATTCTAGCCGTCATGAACATGCTGTGGCATTTCCTGTTTTTCTGTCTGCCTCTGTCTTGATCCTCCCATGAGCTTGCTGGATGAGATGAGATGGGTTTTCACAGGAGGAGAGTGGATATGCTTCTTTCATTTTTTTTACAAAAGTATCTTTGAACATTGTCTGGTTTACAAGTCGCCAAAGTCCTAAAGAGTTCATAACAATACTGATATGCTCACCTGAGTGCCTTCGTTGTTACAGTTTCTTTACAGTCACATGCTACTGGATGCTCTGAAGACCTTGCCCTCAGTTTTGCCAGTTCGACAAACACTCTGCACTTCCTTGTTGGTGAAGGTTTGACACTGAACACAACTGAACACCAGCAAATACAGGAAGGCAGGCCTATCTATAAAATAAATGAAAGTGATTGAAAGTAGCGTTTGCACATTAACAATACATAGTTCACATAGCATTCCTATTTATTTTGTTACTCTACCATTATTACATAAAGCACATTAAGAAACGTTATAATAATCTGCTATTTGCTAGATTCATTTAAATGTAAATTTACATATAAGAGGGCTGAGGCCTGATCGAACGACACATGAAAAAAAACTTTAGCAAACCCTACCAGTTGGCACCAACGTTCCCTGAACCATCCACCTTCTAGCTAGGTCTAGTATGAATCCATGTACATTCAAGGCAACTCAGTGGGATATCAACTACCAATGCTTTCCTTGTGTTAAGCTCCAGGACAACAGCTGCCTTTAAAAAATAATCAATAGAAGTCTTTTTTTTTTTTTTTTTTTTTTTTTTTTTTAAAAGAGGGTTAATTACGGCCAGCTTTAAAACTGACCTTCCAGGAGGATAGTCTGTTCCCTAGCCAAAGTGGACAAAGACTATCAAGAGTGAGATCCTGCGGTGCTACCTACATATATCAGCTCTTAATGAAACGAGAGTTGCCAGGTGATGTGTGTGCCGGCCAGTGAGAGAGGATGAGGGTTTACATGGTGAGAGAATACTGAGATGGTGACATTAACTATGCCCAAAGCCATCCTATCACATACACATTACAAAGAAAAGCTTTCATATAGGTTCATATCTGATAACTGATCAACGTCCAAAGGTGTATCATTTTGTTGTGGTTATTTTTCTTTCTTTACCTTTTGTAGCAAACATTTTCTCTTTAGAGCTTGTTCAATGAAAAACCCACCGGCTGCATCTGGAAGTGAAGTTGATCTCGAGCTTAAGGGTGCTAAAATGCACCGTAGTACTGAGAGGGACTGCAGCTGTTTGATAATCTCAACTCATTTGACCCATCCACATAAACATATTAATTGTTGCAGCATTAGGATCCCAGTGGCCTTTTGTTAAGGCGATGATAAAACACTTCTTACAATCATACTTTAACACATTTATTTTTGATTTACAGTATATTTTCAGAGTAACATTCAATATGCTTAAAACAAAATTATACAAAAGAATCTGCATGTTTTAAAGCTTGCATATTTAAATTCAGATTTTTCGTTATTTGCAATACCATTCACTTAATGAGCAGAAGTACTTTTAGACTTCAGATTTTGTTAGGTTCATCAAAAAGAATCTGGCAAACACCCTATTTTGAATGTCATGCTCTTGCAAGCTGTTATTTTATTTGAAGTGCAGAGATCTGTTCAGGTTTTTGTGTGATAAACAGGTAGTGGCATCGCAGTCCATGTTTTATGTACACGTAATTCAACATTCAGTATTAGTAAGAACAGAATGACAGACAGAAAAAGCCTCTCAACTTCAGTGAATATATTTACATAAACGTTTTTTCCTTCATTTTTGGACAAACAAATGATGTCCTTTTATTAAATGTATTTATCTAAGTCCACCGGCTTCTGCGGTGAGGAGCCTATTTCTAGTTATAGTCTAAAAATTGAAGTTAAATTATGTTAGTAGTTCAACAACTGTGGTTATTTTTTTCAAACTTGCAAGTAGGTTTACTTTCCCTGACATCACCTTAACAATAAATAGATAAAAAGAGCTTCTATCTGCCTTCCTCTGGACAAAAAGGTTATTTTATTCTCGTGTTTGTCTGCAAAGGCAGCAGCTATATCCTTTCCTGAATATTTCACCTCCTGAAACAACAAACCATTTTTTCTTTTTTTTACCGTGAGCTAAACAATCTATAGAACCTGCAGTAAAAGTTTCCACGCAGCCTATGGGTTGGGGTCTTGGCCAAGATAATTAAAGGTTTGTGCTTTCAAGACATTCCCTGTATGGAAAAAGCAAAGGGGTGTGATACTTTATCACGGCCAGAGGGTGGCACTGTTGGCCCATCGGAACACAGAACCCCAGTGCTGATAAGGCAACAAACTGCACTTTACCACATGTATGAGGACATGAGGTAAGTGGCACATAGATGAGCAACCACAGCTGTTAGATGCCCCAAATGAGAAAAAAACTAAATGAGTAAAACAATATTTCTGTCGGGTACCGTTGTATATTTTTGGAGGGATAAAACCCAAAGCACAGGGGATACTAAACCGAAAAATACATCCAAATATATCAAATTCAATTTCAAATAGACCCTCAGGAATGTCAGCTGGATTTTTAGGAGAATTCCAGCCTCCTCTCAGTCTTTGTGAAATGGTAAGGTCTCTGAAAGTCTGAAAGACTATGAGAAAAGATATGAGAGCAAGGCCATTGAGAAATAGTCAGGAAACCTTAAAAACCAAGTTCTTATTTGTGACAGAAACATATGGAAGAATTGATATTTGACAGAACATTACTTCTGTTCTGGTCCTTTCTTTTCCCTTCACAAATATATTTTTTTTAGTGGAAGACGTTCGATTGCGGGAAGGGCAATAAAGCACAGCCCCTCACAAGCTCAAGTCAATGATGATGTGTTCAAAGATCTGTGTGTTTCCCTTGAAGCTAGAGGTGAAGATGAAGTCCCTGCGGTCAGTGGAGACCACAGTAAAGGAGCGCGGCGCCTGGATGTACACCTCCTTGAAGCGATCAAAGAGTTTGTTCTCGTCATCCCAAATATAGATCTGCGAGAAGGTGTAATCACTTCCCAGGGCTAGGTAGAAGCGGTCTTTGAAGGAGAACGGCTGGAGAATCATGGAGCCGCGTGAGGGCAAGGCCTGGATCTCCGAAAACTGTTTGGTACCCCAACGCAGAATTTTGGAGTCCCCAATATAACGCGTCATAGCCAGGTAGAGTTCCCCCTTGATACGGAAGTGCTTTACAGCCACAACGTCCTCCATGTTGGGGATCTCGCCCTGCAGGACAAACTTCTGGTTGCTCCGGCTCCACTGGTAGATCACAGGCACCTGTGAGCGGCTCGCCAAAATAAGGTGGGCCTTCCCATCCAAGTCCAAAAATTCCGCATCTGTGTCGCGGTACCACTCGTGCAGGGACTGGTATGAATAAAAGCCCTTATCGTTCCACTTGTAGAGGGTTGACAGGCCCGCTTTAGAGCTGTCCGCAATCAAAAAGAACCAGTCAGAGCCAATCTGGAATGCCTCAATGTCATTGGGCTTGGAGATCTTGGACACCTCAATGTCCTGGAACTTGCTGAACCTGCTTTGGTCCTCATCAAACTTGTAGATGTGGGAACCACCAAAGAGCTGAGCCACAATGACAAACACCTGATCCTGGATGACAACTGACTTGCAACCCACAATGGACTGCCCTGGAAGGCAGTGAAAAGGAGATAAACAGGTCAATTTCACACAAGAGGGGAAACTCAACCAGGGCATTATGGGGCAGTTTGTGAAAGCATTGCCGTACCTGTGATGTTATCGTAAGTCCTGAAGTTCATTTCTATGTGGTCCCATTGAAAAACCATACAGCTCTCAGCGCTGGGAGCAGCGATAGTCACATAGACGTCATTCTTATAGCTGAATGTGTCAACAGACAGAGACTCAGATGCCACGGACTGATGGAGGACGAAATCTGTGAAAAAGCACATTTTGATTTTAAATACCCCAAGAACTAACTAACTAAAAAAAAAAAAACTACACTTTTGCCTATTCTTAACACTTCTATGGATGACCCGGTTAGGTCGCCTGGTACTGATGCCACTCATAATAGAGACAAGGCCTGCTGGCTCAGGCATTGCTTACCCGTTGATATGCATTCATCGTGCAGGCTGGTCATATCATTGAGGCGCTTGTCCTTCATGTCCTCCGGCCCGGCACACACAACATCCGACACTGTGGCATTGGTGTTCTTCAGCCACGTCATCAGCCACTTGGCACGGCAGTCGCACTCAAAGGCATTGCCTCGCAGGTCCCTGCAGAAGAGGAGTACTGTATGTCATTGCAGAGAAGACAAGCAGACAAGCTAGAAGGCGCCTTTGAAGATTAAAATGGAAGAGGAAGAAGATATGCATGGGACCGTGGATACCTTTTTTGACACAGATGATGTAGAAGAAAACAGAGGTACTAACTTACAGCTCTATCAGTGAGTCCAAGTCAATGAAGAGGTCCCTGGGCAAGGCTTTGAGGTTGTTGTTTGCCAAAGACCTAGAGACAACAGCAAAGAATCAATACAGGAAAAGGCACCTATTAAGAATATCCTAACACCTTTACAATAAAATGGAAAACATGAGTCACATATTGTGTTGACGTCAAAGTACTATTTAAAGTTTTGAAACAGTTCCCCTTAATCCTAATAAAACAGTGAACTATTTAGCATTACTTAAAATGGTCCGTTTTAAAAACCACCTCAAAAAATAACTATTACAAATTAGACGTTTAAACAGTATTTGGTAATGATTTTAAATGTTCAAACTTACAAGTGAGTCAAGTCCCTGAGTCCTCTGAAGGCATATTTGGCTGCAGTCTCTAACTTATTACTCTCAATGAACCTGTGAAAGATAACAACAACAATGTATGTTGGATTTAGTATTGAGCTCGTGTTGAAAGAAAACAAAGTCATATACATGTATTTAAAAGTGCAGTTCGATCTTGAGGATTGTAATCATTTCTAATAGATACATTATTTTTTTAGTGCCTGCAAGAAGGCTGATAAGATTTGTAATATTTTCTTAAGAAATTGGCTGTCTGCAAATCTTTTCTGGAACAAATTGAACCACTAGAGGGCGTACAGTTAATACTTTCCTGCCTCATTCACTCTCTGAAAGACCAACATCCAACAACATACAGTAACCCTTATGGCCATAACAACACTTCTAGAAGACTATTTCATTATGTTAGATTGAAGTGTGCATTTTATTCCACTTACAACTGATTAATTTAATGTGTTCAACATTTTTTTAGCTGTTACACAAAACAACTACATGTCTTTGCATTACTTTGATAAAACAAAAACAAACAAAAAAATCAATGAAGAACTCACAGGTACTCCAGATGTGGAAGGCCTGAGAATGCATCATCCCTTACAGTTGTAAGAGAGTTGGAATTCAAAAGCCTGTCGAGAATAATAAAATGCACATTAAATGGTGCTGGCTGCCAACAAATGTACCATGCCTGTATGAAGAACAGACGCAATTTTTCAGATCGTGATTTTTACATTCAGTTAGCAAAATACAGCCAAAGAAGAACGGTGAGGGGAAAGAAAAGCAGTTGCACCTAACCACATGTATTTAGCTGTAAATCATCACATGTTCAGACTGGTTAAATGCTCTATAACTGCCACGCCTTTGTTTCTGCTGGCATCACAGCTATCACTAGTGGAGCAACAAAGTAGATTGATGGCTTCTGGTAATTACAGTATGGTATGGAACTGCACTGAAAGATCAGGACTAGATTTCCATTATTCATTTCCAGGTGTCCATTTAAAACCTTCCCTGCGGATTGCTTTAAGGTGCACCAAACAGACTTTGCCTCGTTGTATCTAGTGCACAACAGACAGTTTAAAAGCATTAATGAAGTCATGCTACATGACATGCCAAGATTATAGTTTATTATGTCTGTGGAACAAGGGTTTGTTCTGTGTATTGCAGCTTTGGACTGGCAGATCTCTACCATTTTTAGGCTGCACAGCCTGATGCGTTTGTCGTGTTAAACACCCACACTGAAGACATATCTAAGTTTTGAAAGTCACCAATTTGTTTGGAAATCAATCTGCATGGTTTTGTTCTAAGATACGCCTTTTTCTTGGCGGTAAGGGCAACTCCTAAAACCTTACAACACAGATGAAACACATGCTGTTGAAGTATTCTTACAGGAGCTGGAGGGATGGCATGTGAGAAAACATAGCCTCTTTGACCTCGGAGAAAGTCCCATTGACGATACTCCTGAAAGGAAGAAGCAGCAACGATGAACAGATCAGATGCTGGAAAGTGATCACTCAGAAAAAAAAAAGGACTGCATTGCCTTTTTTTTTTTTTTTCCCAATATGGTGTACATTATAAAAAATAAAAAAAATACAGCTCATGACAACAGAAATGGAAATTGAATAAGCCTATATTGCTGCGTATTAACCACCCAGTGTTTAGTAAAGACATCTTGCGTAGAGCTACTCACAGAGAGCTGATGTCGTTGGGGCTGATCCTCGGGACGTAGGAGGACCCGACGCAAATGATGGACTCCCTGGAGCAGCTGCATGTCGAAGGACATCGGAATGCCTTCTTCAAATGACCCGGTTGAGGCAGGAAGCAGAGCGACACAGAAAACAATGCCCAAATCTTGAGAGCTGGCGGCATCTTTCTTGCCGGGCGTGCATGTGTGAGGTTTCTCTGAGGAGCACCGATCGTTTCCACCCTGCACCATGAAATGCTGCACTGGCTCCCTGACATCAGCAAATCAGCTGCAGCTCCCCTCCGTCCACTTTCATTATTTATTAAGTCAGAGCCCCAGACTGGTAACTGTTGGTTAAACATCCATGCACCATACATCCGACACCAAAAAAATATATAATAAGTCATTACTAGAGCTGGTAACCCAAACGTCACACATACTGTTAATGTTGCATTTAAAGAAACATGTTTTTTTATTTATATATATATATATTTTTTATTTTTTTTTTTTTTTTATCGACATGTAGTTTTATTATATTATGAGATACATTGCGTGGCATACATTTATAGACTTCCAAAATAAATGTCCTAAGACGTCAATTATTCACACATGCACATTTCTGTTGCCAAATTTTATTTATTTCTAGCAGTGTTTTTTCCAAAAATGGATTTGTTGAAAACATTTAGAATCAAAAGGGCCATCATATGGAAGTTTTTTTTTTTTTAATGAAACCGTTTGATCGAGACGCGAAGAGGTGATCCACGTTTTTTTCCATACAGTACCCCTCCTCCATAGTGTCTCTGAGAGGCGCATAACTACTGCAGCACCACGGACAGCGCCTCTGCTCAGCTGTAGGGCTGTTAAACTCCACACAATGGCTGTCTGACTGGCTGCACGCTTATGCAGAATGCAGCATATACAGTTTTAAAACCAGACGAAACCCAATTCAGGTAATTGCAAACAATCAAATCGTCCAACATTCAATTTTTTTACACTGTAAACAAAATGCATAGATAACTGACAATACTGGAGGGAAACAAAGACATTAATAATTGAAAAAAAAATACACCTTGCCTTCTTTTTCAGGCTTTTCAGCAAACGTAAGCACACTTGAACACATCAGAATTACAGTTTTTGATCATATGGTAGAATATTTCATGGTTTGTCAAGCAATTTTATGGAAAATTGTCAGTCTTACATCATCATAGTGTGTATGATATATAAGGAAACATGTCTCACTTTCCACTTTCACAAATCACAGTTCTGCCAACCCAGAGTATATACCCTTTGGTCTACCTGAAGATCTTTGGCTGCTGGATAAGCAAGATGCAAAATGTGACTTGATGTCATTTATTTATATATTTGCATTTATCAAGGGGCAGAAATAAGAAGAACAAGGCTGGCAATGATTATGTTTCCATGCATCTTCATTGTATGGTTTTCTTTTTATTTTCATATATATATATATATATATATATATATATTCCAAACATATCAGCTTGTTGTTAATTTGACATATGAATTGCTACAGGAGAAGACACAGATTATATATTTAGTCAGAAGTTGAGAAGGCTAACAGCAGGTTGGTCCCTACATACCAGCCAGGTGCAGCGTCACTACTGGTACCACATTGGTAATCCATGACCCTCTTGGTAGTTTGCTAAACAGTGGCTTGTTGGTAACAAGTCCATTAATCTGTGACCCTGTTTGTGCCACTCTGGCACTCCATCATTACTGAACTGTACCTGGCAGCTGCTGAAAGCCAGGAGCAAAGGGCCATTTCTCATTCAGCAGCATCCCTGGGGCCCACTTAGACTTATGATTGAATGTCTGAAGTGCAGATTTAAGAGATATAATTTAAAAGTCAGTCTATTTTGGTGATGATGGATGAAGGTTAACAATCATTTGGGTTGCAGGAAAACATGAGGCTGCAAATGTTTTTTACCTTTTTTGAAGATTTGGAGACAAACTTAAATTCTAATAATAAACCCACTTTCTTGGGTCATGATGAGGCCTGATTTCGGCATAATAATTATCCTTTGATTACCCTGAGGTGTTTCCGTATTGGAATGCTTGACACTGATGCACTGATCACACTGATAACTGGATTGCATAAGAAAAATGACTTTGATTCCGTGTGCAAGATTCTCAGCGGCAGCGCTTTTCTAAATTACACACTGCAGCAGACTTGATCAATAGGGGGGGGTTCCTTTAAAATTGGCAAGCAAAAAAAAAAAAAAAAAAAAAAGAGTTCACCACAGCATCACTGCAACCTCAGCAAAAGATAGGGGAAACCTAGCAAACGGGACACAGGAGCTGGAGGGAGAAGAGAACACTTTGCACAACAGCTCTGCATATGAAGAGGCAGCCACATTCGTTCTTGTCACAAATATAATTTCAGTTTTAACATTCAGAATAAGTCAGTCAAATCCTCAACAGCTGATTATTTCTTATTTCTGACTGGATATGGTTTTTTTGCCATCGCAAAAGAAGGCAACAACATTGAGAAAATAGCCGTTTCATATATGCTACTGCTGCTTTTCAGAGTGCTGCACTGTAGCAGAGCAGTGTTTTTCCACTATATTTAAAGGGTTCAGTACAACCTGGGAACAGTGTGCTGATACAGCACCCTTATCTATCCGTCTCCAGTCCACTTTCAAAAGGCGGCTGGGTGGAGAGGTTCTGCTGTTGCTATTGCTTCTACTACACATGCAGTATGACTGGCATTACCAACCGCTGTTGAAAAAAAAAAAAAAAAAAAAAAAAAACACAACTTGTGCCGACTGTTTGCTCTACTTGACCCAAGCACACCTGGGCACGGCAGACGCGGCAACTATGGCAGCTGGAAGTTCCAACTACTAGAACATGCAGCAGCATCTACTTCGCATGCCGCAAGCTTTTTCAAACAACAATCAACCTTGATAATCCACAGCCGATGAAGGGGAGGGTACGGGAAGAACCTGGAACAACAGTGCAGTATCGAAATATAGATTAGTCTTCAATCAGTGAGGCTTTAGAAGGAGTCTATTTTTTTTTTGCCTCAGGGGACTACCTGCTCTGCTTTCAAATGAGTGAGATTGGAGAGCAGCAGGGAATAAGACCAAGAAGAAAACCTGATTAAAGATTGATTCCCCTAGTGAAGTTCTGACTGAAACACAAATCCATCCTTCACTGTGGAACAGTAAAATACAGCCTCACAGTTAACTACATATCTCTTAAATAGTTAATGCTATACACAGTACAGGTTCAGTAAACATTTCCTTTACTAAACACAGGACTGATCTATATTTGGCATACTTAATTGATTATGTTAACCTTGTGATCGGTTCCACAGCCTGAAAGTAAATGAGCTAATCCAATACACTGGCTTCAAATGGAGATAATGGCTCAACGGCTTTCGTATCACATTACAACACACTGCAAAGGACATGGCACAACATACTACATCATACAGCTATAATGTTTCACATATCAATGAGTGGAAAAGCAGCCTAATGTATTCCCAGCACAAGAAGTACAAGAAGTATGCACAACTATGTGTCTGCCTAACATTAGTAAGGGAATAACAATTACTAGTATTCCAGCATTGTTTAGAAACTGCAAGACTGGCTACTTTCTTGTACATTTCATCCCATGACTGCACTGTGCAGGCTAAAGATTAGGTAAGATATTAGATAAGGTTTAATTAAGAGAAATGACACACTGGAAGCAAAGGCCATATTACATGGTTTATACTTAATCTATTTTGAGTCCAAAATTCACAATTAACAACATATACAGACAACAATGCAAGTGTTTGCAGATGCTTTGGTCTAACTTTAGATCAGTGGTGAGCAACACAATGCTCCCAAGATGCATTTGTATGCAGCTTCTGTCCTAACATTAGGTACTGACAAGCCTTCACAGAGTAGAGAATTAATCAGTGACATCAAAGTTTGTCATTTGGGTTTGTAATGAACACCTGCACACAGTTTCATCGCCAGCTGTTCCTGGCTGAGCTTCAATGCTTTGACCTTATTACAATATCTGGATTAATAATCCATCAGCAAGAGCCATTCCAAACACACACACACACAGTTCAAATGATGGTAAGAAGCAAGTGCAGTAGAAATAACTTTGTCTACTTTGCCTGTTAAAAGTGTTCTTATTTCAGCTCAGTCAGTCATTCTCCAGTAGTGTCCCCCTGGCACGATGGGACTGCCGGGGAACTACTTTTCGCAGCATTTCCCTCTTTCTTCAGGGTCTTCAGGCACTTGTCAAGCCTTTTGATGCACAGTGTCACATCCTCCCGAGCGATGCCCACAGCTGAGGCAGCATTAAGGTAGGGACAGGGGTACGCCTCAGAGTGGGACATAAAGCCGCGGAACCTGTGTCCACTTATAGTCTGGTCCTTACCCAGCGGTATTACCCTACAAACATAGGTGAAAAACAGAGACAATGTGGTCAAATACGGATTATTTCAGCATAGAAAACAACCACTATGACATGGCTAAAGTTTAAGCTTTTCACTTGAAAAACAAGTACTATCATTTCAACAACATTTTAAGTGTAAGAGTGTAGATCTGTTAATCTGTAATGAGACAGTACCCTAGTCATTCTATTAAAATATTTATCAAACTAAACTTAACTAAGCATTAGAAAAAAAGACCTCTAGTCTAATTAGTGATGTACCATAGCTTTTCAATAACATCCCCCTAGCCCACAACTCTGGGCCTCTTTAACCATACTTAAAATACCTATTTTATACTTAAAAGCGGTACTTATAATAATTTAGTCATAGATCATTCCTCACTTATACAGAACATGCTATTCCTCATGTCATATGGAATGTGAATTTCAAAGTAAGAACTGTGTTCTGACAATTTCTGTGTTTAATTTGTAATATGGTGAACCAAACAATTTTTTAACACATCTAGCAGATGTGCAAAATGAGCACTCCTGACAAATGTAAGTCCAGTATTCACTCTCCTTTTAGCTCTGTTTTTGTCTCCTCTGGGAATGAATGGCTCTTTAGCTGATAAGGGCTCCACTTTTTTCATCAGCTACTTGTCACTAACTTTGTCTGTTTTATGGTGTACAGTGGGTTTTTAGAGCTTTTTATCTCAATGCAAGCACAATGAGAGTAGTGACAGTAAACCGGAGAACCAAAACAAAGAGTTGAAAGCCATCACAACTGCATTGTTAATATTGATTACGGAGTTTTAAAGATCAAGTTTTGTGTAATGGATATCATATATATATATATATATATATATATATATATATATATATATAGTTGGTCCGATTTGCTGGCATCTGATCTGGTCAGGTAAACATTAGCAGTTAGCATTTGAATTATTGTGTCATTTGAGCACAAAGATCCTTACAAGAAAGGTTTAACTTTTAAGTCAGCTGTTGCTAGTTGTTCTTCAGCTTCATTCTAGAAGTAAATTCCTTTAGAACCTTGAATGATATAACAAATGAAAAAAAAACAGATAAACCATAAATGACAGACATGAGGCAGTGTTGTATTCTCAACGTACTGCAACCTGAAAGTGTTTCAGAGGAAGATATTTCAAGCAAGAAACACGTTTAAGCTGCAGTTGGTGTCAAAGGGTCAAACTCTGCAATACTGTAAACGGTACGTATGCTGCTGAAACTTGGCAGGGTTTCCCCCACGCTCAGCACAGTTAAAACTCACTTTAATCTGAAAAGAATTACTGACTAGCTATTAGGGACCATGCATGAGAGCATCCATTGTGATAGAAAAAAGGATTGTAATGAGATGTGGATCTCTTATAATATGTTGAATAGCACATTGTTGATGTGAAATAAGCCAGCTGCCTCTCACGCACTGAAAATACTACGTAAAATAAATCTGCATTATATCCTGCAATAAATCATAAGATGCGTCATCGAAGCATAAATCTCAAAAGTCAATGCATCTCATTACGTATGCTACTGCGATACAAGGAGAAAAGATTTGAGTAAGCTCTGCACTCTGGCCATGAGAAAAACGTTCACATCCTCACTGAAGGAATCAGGGAGGATGGAAGTGTGGAAGCTATTTGATGTTTTTTTAATGCAATTGAGCCATAAGTGCATTAAAACAAAAACACGACACAAGTATGACATAATGACCCAAATAAATCATTCATTTGGGGGATTTAAAATATTTAGATGGGCTCCCATGCTTGGTCATAAACCATTGAAGGGGAAAATGGAAAATGGAAATGACAAAAAGCATGTTGATACTTTTTGCAGCCATGAGGCAGAAGGCAACAATAAAGGATTGACCCCCTCCCTCCCTCTCAGAAAAAGCACTACCAGTGGGAGCGAGAACATGGCTCTGACTGTTTGTGTCGCCGTCCCGGTGGACACAACACCGCTCTGTGGGTCGTAATGGAAACATGTCAATAAATTGGGACGTGGCCCTGATGGGATGGGAAGTCTAATCATCCAAAGTAGTTTCCTCTCCACCAGACACAGCAGATCCATCTGGCTGATTGCTGACTTCCTCTGGCCATTTTGTTTGGCAACACACAGCTCATGTTCCCATTTCCAGGCCAGATTGTGGCCATGCCCATTTTAAAGTTTTCATACCTGGCTCCTGACACTTGCCGGGTGAACAACATGGAGCCCAGCTGAGTCACCGCCTTGTTGCTCTCGGCCTGGAGACCATCCAGAGACATGGCTGGAGGAGAGAGGAGCCAAACCCAATGAACACAAATACACACAACTGATTAAATGAAGTATTCAGGATTGAAGACGTGTGCAAATATAGGGTCAGAAATGTAGCATTCCCCACTCAAAAAGCCCCCAAAATAAACCAAAATACATTGACAGAATATACAGTCTGCAGAATTGCTGGTCTAAAGCCAGTTAATTGAGCTTACCCAGTGAAATGGGGTTATGTGGGGTGTGAAGCAATCTCTCCCCATGTGCAGAGGCTAGACTCTTCAGCTCCTGGGCCAGGAACAAATAAATCTCCTGCAGGACATGTAGACACAGAGAAGAGGCATGGAAAGACAGAACTACAGGGAGCGGGCCATGTGAAACTATAAATAGTAGCACAATCCTCCTTTCATACTCTGCCACGGTGTTATTTTAGCAGCAGCAGCCTTGGCTCTTTTTGCTTATTAGGCAAATCTGACTGCAAGCAGACCAGTCCACGTCCAACCCCCCTCCCTTCCCCCTTTTACTCATTTGCCTGACTGTGTGCGTTTCCCTTCCAAGCTTTCAGCACAAGCAATGTTTCCCCTTTCTGTCCCTCGCTGGCCAGGACCTTCACCGAAGGCACTCATTCACCTCTGGGATCAATTAGAGAGGCAGGAGAGGAGCAACACAGGCTTTTATCCAGAGATTTATTTATCAACATGTTTAAAATATGATGAAGAAGCGAACTGGATAAGCAGGTTACGGAAAATGAATGAATGAATGAATGAATGAATGATGAAGTGTGTTAGTTCACTGAATAAGGCCAATGTACACAGATGTGAGAACAGGCCAGGCAGGGATGTTGCTAAACAATAAAAAAAAAAGCTGTGTTTTTGTCGCTGGCTACCAGCACCAGATTCCCAAGTGGAGCATCGCACATTACAGGATCTGCTGTGTGTGTGTGTGTGTGTGTGTGTGTGTGTGTGTGTGTGTGTGTGTGTCTACTGCGTACTCTGCTGACTCATGCTTTCCTCATTCGAAAACATCAAGAAGGAAAATATTTTCTCTGTCATGAGTCAAACACAAACAGCCTTCCAATGATGTCAAGTGTCTCCAAGTGTCTCTTGTTCTCTAATAACAATGGGTGACTTGATTGTCCCTGGAGAGGAGGGGTGCAAGTGGTGGAGAGAGTGCACGGCTACGACTCTGCATACAATAAGTGCGTGTGTGTGATGACTGAACCCCTTATCAACCAAAAAGAAAAACACTCTGGCTCTTTGCAATATCGAAATAAATAAATAAATGGTTACATGAGGCTGTAAATGAATCTCAAAAGATGAAATGTCTGAATTATTTAAAGCTTTTGACCCCTGTGGGGGGATGTGAGGAAATCACTCAGATCCGCAGACACCATGGAAAACCGGTCCTGTACATTAATTATGCATAATGTAGACCAAGAGAAATCAATAAGCCTTGATGGGTTCGGTTCATGCGAGAGGCCAGAGGTATTTCCTAGATGTATATTTCTGCTACAGAGTCGGTTTCACGCAGATCACATTATGGGTATTGTATGCCGTCCCGGAGTATGCAATTATTGGGTTTAGTTCAAGGTTGTAATTACGCAATGTATTCTTGAGGGATTCTACGATAGAGCATGTCAGAAAATTAGATATAGTCCAGTACATATACAGTGCATTTATGGTAGAGCAGTTTGGAGGTGTGAGAATGCTGCAGTGCCTTCCATTTGAAGAGGGGGATGCTGCATTGTGAGTAAGTCTGCTTTAAACCAGGGAGCCACCAGGGGATGTTTTCTAAAACTTCTGGATCAATTTTATCTTCCTATAGCATACTCCCACCCTCTACAAAGCTCATTGCTCACTGAGCAGTTAAAAGTCTCTTTCCTCAGTCAGAATGCAGGGAAAGAGCCACACGCACACACACGCACACGCACACACACACACACACACACACACACACACACACACACACACACACACACACACACACACACACACACACACACAACACACACACACACACACGATCTACTGCAATTCAATACAACTTATGTAAGCTGTCCTTTTCAGTCCTCAGGGGAAAGATGTTGACACAGCACGCATAGAAACATTCACATTGCCGCAGTGTTTTTAAACCCATCCATGTCGTTCTTTTCATTTGGAAGCATCCTGCAGATATCAAACCCTACCTGAAGCATGTGACAAACTATATATTGCAATATAAGGTGATGTGTGCATGCTCTCACCTTTCTTTCTGTTAGGAGTTTCTTGTAGCCGCTGGCTCCCAGGGTGAGAAGGGTAATGAGGACGTCAAGGGAAGGTGAAGCCGATGCTCGACCTGGACAAATAAACCCAACAAGTAAATTGGTTAAGCGGCAATAGGAACTACACCAAGTTGGCAGTGTGCAAACACACCTAATTATAAGTATACAAACCCAATCCTAACATGAACCTTTCAACAAGAAAAGAAGCATCAGTAGCTGTGAAGGTGAAGCATCACATGTATGTCTTTATGGCAGACCAGGTATCAGTTTTCTCTAACTGTCTGCATGAGTCCGGCTCAAAATAATTAAAACTGAAACTGTATAGCCATGATGAGCCAAGACACTAGGGAGTGACATAAAATCTCTGACCGAAATGCAATTGTAGCACTAAACGTAAAAAAGCACAATCTGTCATGGAATAACTGGTCAGATTCTTATTTTAGTTTACTTATATATTACTTATCATATTTTAACTGTTGTAGATGTAAATGTGCTAGATATTTAAGAGATAATAATAATATAATAAAATAAAACAAGATACAGTAAAAAGAAAAAGAAACAAAAACCGAATGAAATACACATCCACTTATTTATTATTCAAATCAATTACCTACATAATTTCACTTTATGTAGCTCAGCCACAGTATTGTTAATACTCACCTGGGTACATTTTGCTTATCTCCTGTATGAAGGACTCATCAAAACCTGCGATAATGGCACCACCTACTGGAACCATAAAGTTCTTGTCCAAGCTCTGGACAAAGGCATCGATTCTCCCAACACGAGCCCCCTGATGAAAGACCGTCATGAAAAAATTAAGCAACCGCCACGTCTGCAACAAATGAGTACAGTGCATGATGACAGAGAGGACGCTTACAGATCACACAATGTCTTTTCAGAGGTGAGCTCCGATTCAAATCCAAGTAAAGACAAGCACAAAGTGTTCTAGCGCTTGACAAATGAGAGATGGATTGAGGATAAGAGGTACTAACCTGTTGTATAAGGTGCATGCATTTGGACGACTGTACGCCGTATGCATTGTTTACTATGTGGGGAATATTATGTTTGGCACACAAAGCAGCCAGTTCCTCAAGCCTGTAAGACAAGATAATTACTGACGTATCCTTACTGGTATTTATAAATCACTACTACTGTAACATCTAGAACATTTCTCAAGGGGTGAATGGAAACTTATATTACCTGTCGGGGACACGCGGGGCAAAGCAGGAGGTTGTGGAATGAAGACACAGGATGTTCTCAGCTCCAAGCTCTTTGATCTTGCACTCAACTGCTTCCAAGTCTGTCCGCAACTCATCACCCTCAAGAATATTCTCCACCACCACGGGTTCAAAGCCTGTTGAAACAGTCAGACATGATCAAGAGACAGCGAAAGCCCTCAAGTGTAATTGTGTGTGTGTGTGTGTGTCTGTGAGAAATGAGCACACTTCTACCTAGCATAAGGGGTGAAAATGACAACAAAAAGTGCAAAGATTTAGTCTGTCATCGCATAATAAGGACTTCAACCTGCTGCCATATTTCTAACAACAATGTAGTCTGTGAACAAAATGTAAGGTTGACAGGCAATTGCTGTCATCATCACCTGCTGTGATCATGGCTTTGAAACAGGACTTCTGGTCGATGCGAGGCCAAATGATGTAGCGGGCCTTGGGTCGTCGATGACGAAGGGTCAGGAAGCACAGAGTCAAGCTCATTCCTGTTGCCATGGGAACCACAAAGCAGCTTGCCACACTCCGGACACCTGTTATCGAGGTAGACATACCGTGCATTTATAATTTTAATTTAGACACGTCACCAGTTTTAAACATAAATTTCAGTTCACTTATCACCATACTGATACGCAGCCTGTGAAAACATCGGTTTCTGTGGCTCAATAAGGAGCTTTCCAAGGTTTGAATAAATAACCCTGGTGATGTCATCAGAGTTATCACAGCTTGGATTTAAGACTTAAAATGTAGTCGACATTACAAATGATCTAATGAAAGATGCCACTGAGTTGCATTAAGGGAAATGTAGGATCCCTTCTTTGTGGAACCTGACCAATACCAGGGACTTAAAGTATGAATATATCTGACTCTGCTGCATCAATTTCTTTTATTTTGGAATATGTCTCCTGGGAATCCCCCAACTTTATGGAAGTGCAAGATTTAAGGGCTCGAGGGGCCCCTTCGGATTACCATTCTTATTTCTAGTCAAAGCACATCAACTGTTCAGTGGCTAAAAAGTAAGAAAAATGACATTAATTGGCACAAATATTGAATGTTCTTTAGTTTGTATGATAAGATATACACACCTGAGAGCTTTAAGATGTCCAACACCACTGAATTGGTCAGCTTGTTAAGCAGACTGGATCCTGCAGCTTTAGGCTGAATAGCAGCAATGTCACCTGACCGACCTATGCCATGGATCAACCTGCATAAAACAGCTGGATGTCAAAACAGAAACTGTAAAACAACTTTCTTAATTTGTAGCATCCAAATATAGTATTTCACAGGTCACTAGTGAAGATTTGTTTGGCTAGAGCAAGTTTTTCATCATAGGTAAATCAGTTTCAATGTTTAAGTTGGCTGGTAAGCTAGTACAGGGACCTTGATTTAAGATTTTTGTTCCACACTTTCACACTTAAATACATTAATTGGTAACAATTAACAATGACCACATTTATGGGATCCTTATCAAAAATGCTTATTTTAAGAAACAACTGATGTATATCGTTATCAGATTTTATTAACTCTCAAATATCAATATTGATCGGGCTCCAATGTTGTGTGGCTCGTAATCTATAAAACCTGACTGATAAAAAATGTAGCTTTTGCTATAGTTAGGTTGTTTGCTTGATCAAAAAAAAAAAGTGTTATACAGAGTGACTCCAGTCAAACGTTAATGATTTTTAAACTTTAACCTGTAATGTCGTCTTGCCACGAGGCTGGATGCCACCCGGCCCTCCCTCTCTCCCACACCACAGTTGCCGAGGAAGTTATTGCTGTCCATCACAGCCAGCTCATTCAGGAAGAGCTCTATGGTGCTCTCACTCCACCCCTCCTCCGGACACTTACCCTGCAACATAACCAACATGCCAAGTGGATGAATCTACAGTGACTGCAGTGACCTTGAGGAAACATGAGGGCAGCTGTAGACATTTACCTGCTCCAGTAAGTGTCTAATGAGCTGCTCATGGCTGCGGCGTGCCTGGCTCCCCTGTCGAACGTAAGATGTTGACACTATCTTCTCACTCAGGCTGAAGTTTTCACTGTTCATCTCTGAGAAAGAAACAGCTTCATGTTAACATAAGCTGCCAACTCTCAGGCACATGTGGGAATATTTCAAACAAAAATACTTAACTTAATTGTGCTCACAGTGTGTATCTTTAGAATATAAGACTAACACATAAATTATATTATATTGATTAATTATATAAAATCATCTCCGATATCTGCCTCTCCTCTCTTCAGTATAGCCAGATTTTATCTCATCAAGGATATTGGCATATATGTTGCCCTGTAAGTAAGAAATTGTTGTACCAAAATAGCAAAGATAGAAAGAGAAACCTGGAAGCTTATTTTTCAGGTGAAAATGTCCAACTCAGTGTAAAATGTGTTGATAATTATTTAACAAATTCAAAAGAACCTTATGAGGATGTTTAGGTTATTTGTTTGTGTAAAAAATATTTCAGCAGATATATTATTATCACATTTGTTTCAAACTCCTAAATATTAGTTTTGATATTTACCTAACGGATCTCGCATCCATCAGGCTCTACTTTTGTCCGAAAGAACAATACTGGTGATCATTTTGTGCACATTTTCTATTTTAAAAGTCACACAAAGAGCACACTGACAAATTCATTAGATGGTTCATAAACGGGTTTACTATATAATCAACGACTGTCATGTCAGTTGCCTGGTCATGAGGAGTTTTCATTACTCAATGAAAATAGTTGTGTAATGTCTCCTGTGGCTCTTGATGAACCTCTGTCATTAATGGTAAGCTTAGTTTGGGCTTGTAGACTATTTGTTACAACAAGTCAGGGTTACCAATATTTAATGATATGGGTGTTTGCCAGCAATGGGGTGGGGGGTCTAAAAGAAAGGTGTTTTTGGTTGCATGCATGATGGGAAATATCAGACCCAGTGCTTTTGGTGTTAAACACAAAACTCAGGACATCTTGGCCTCTGAAGCTTGGACTTTAAACACTTTTTTTTCACAGACATATTTTTTCCATCAGATTATTATGAGTTCCCCCGACCTTATGAAAGTCCAATAATACACAGCTCTATCAGTCACGACATACCCATAATAAAAACATGTCTGTAGAGTGAATGAACATGAACATTGTGGAAACATCAACATGTATTGGGGTAAATAATGGTCTGCATTACTGCACCAGAAAAGCAGGGCAGAGGGGTAATAGAAAAGCTACATTTCTACCCAGTTCGTTGCAAGCCAGGAGACCATAAATAATAATATATTAATATTAATTCATATATATTCTTACCTCACAGCTTTCCTGTGAGACTCTCCGTGTTTCGTACCGTCAACCCGCCTCCAAACAAACTGTCATGAGAGCGGACAGGAGGAGGAAGCAGCGATGAGCGTCAGCGAACGTCGTCTTCTTCTTCTTCTTCTTCTTCTTCTTCTTCTGTAGGGTTTAACGGCAGCTCCGGCGTTACCGCCACCTGCTGGAGGTAGTTAACTCCTACAGGGTCCGGTTTGTCAGACGCTTCCTAAATCATGTTATCTATGTTATCTAGTACCCTGCTACTGTGAGCCCTAAAGTTTTCATCATTCCCCTCCTATTTTCTATTTCCACCCCCATTTCTAACAAAAAACACTATTTTAAATTGAATTTAAATGTCTCTCCTGACCCCAGTGCTGCTGCCACTCCTTATAGATTGTCTTCCATTCCAATAAAACAGTAACCACACAGTTGGGCAAAACTCGGGTTTCATAAACTTCTCAAATTCATCAAATAGTTGACTAAAGCAGTAGTGTTATTCTGCATGAGCACAGTGGCATTAATCCTGCCTCGCCTTGTAGTGCACACATAGATTACTATAAATAAGTTAATAATAATGGTCACTTCAAGGGTTTGATTAATTCATAACCACGAATCCTTCTGCTCAACCATGATTCAGCCATGATTCCTGAAAAATAACGGCAAAAAGTCCCATGATCTAGGAGATCTGTTCATGGGACCATCAGTGACTGTTTTCAGTGTCCATGATAATATCCTTGTATAGATGGGTTAGCCAGTCAGTTTAAAATTCACCATTTACTTTAAAGGAAAGTTTTATCTCTTTGATTAACTAGTTTTAATTTTAATTATTTTTTTTAAGTAAAGGAAAACTGTATTGCTTTAATTAAAAATTTTTAAAAAAAATCACGAAAAACATTCTTTATATTTCACCAGAAACCAATGGCAGAAAGGAACAAAACAATAAAAAAATCTAATATATAAATAAAGAAATATATAGTGTACTGAAAGAAAAAAAACAGAACTGTACAGACATTAATTAGCTGATATTTAAAAACAGTTATGTTTTTATTAATAAGTTAATTGAGAATGAATAAACATAGCATTTAATTGCACTACCACGTACATATACACACTTGATATTGCCAAGCCTTCAGAAACACATACAACATTATATCATCATTTAAACTCTATGATCAAATGTATTCGAATTATTTGCAGGATATGAGAACAATTGCAAACCTACATCATTTACAGGGTTGATAGTATGAGGACCAACAATAATGCACTTCCATAGTGTGGCTTTACATGGGCAATGGTGCATGGGTACTGGTGGAATATATCAATTTTAACTTAAGTAAAAGTAGCAAAAAAATGTCCTATGTAACAATAAAACTCCATAAAACTCACTCCAAAATAAAACCAATCCTCTCTCACCCTGACCTGGAAAAAATGTAACGACCTGCCTGAGTAAATAAGGCTTGCAAAATTAGTAATCTCTTTTAAATCACTTCTTAAAACACACTTTTACAGAATGGCTTTTATGTGATGTCGTCGCTTTATGTTTCGTTTATTTGGTTTTACTATCTTATCTTATTTTCATATACTATTTTATGTTTATCTATTTCATTTTATTAATTTAAATGATTCTCACTTGTTATTTCATTTTATTTCTTAGTTTAGTTTTATCCTATCCATTGTTTTTAATGTTTCATCTATTGTACTGTTTTGCTGCCTTGTCTGTCGAAGCACTTTTTAAACCCTGTTATTAAAAGGTGCTATATAAATAAAGTTATTATTATTATTATTATAATTATAAATGCTTTAACCAAAATGTATTTAAAGTTTTGAAAGTAAAAGTGAACATTATGCAGAATGACTCCTTTTCCGGGTCATACAATATTTAATACATAGCTGGATTCATATAACTTGTATGTGTGTGCAGCTTTTTAATGGTCAATCTAGAGCACATTTAACTGATCGTATATACTGCTGGGTACATCCATCTATAACAATGTATCATATGTTCTAAATATACAAATTGTTTAAAAAATATTTTAAACAAGTTGTTTTTTTAATTATCAAAAATAAAAATGGAGTGTACCAAAAAGCGCAATATTTCTCCCTGACATGCAGTGGATAAGAAAGTAGCATCAAATGGAAATACTCAAGAAAAGTACCTGTAGCTGAAAGTTGCACTTAAACACAGTTTTTGAGTAATTGTACTTAGTTAGGCTACTTTCCACCACTGGATAAGGGGGTTGGCTTGTATTTAACCCTCAAACATGTTCTTATTCTTCACAGTAGCAGCATTTAGCCTTCTCACAGTTTGCCTGATTCTGTTATAATTATGGTAAAGCAACATATGTCGAAAATATAGCTGGACAGTCTGGCTGAAATTAAATAAAAGTTACAATATCACAATATTTCATGTAAGCAAAAAAATGAATTAGTGTTACATTTAGTGTTAAGCTGATATATCTGCATCTGAAAAATATATATTTTTAAAAATAATTAATTTAGACAACACAATGAAAATAAGATTTTTTTTTATATTGAATTAGTCCCAAAACATATGAGAAAAAGCCAAAAAAATGATCACTCACACACAGATTCAACAATGTATTTGTTAGGACTGCTTACATGTTTTTTATATTTTGTAATGAGCCTGACAGTACTGTAATCCTGTAGTAGCCCACAGCCCCAGTGACACAAAACCCTACATTTTTCCACACACAGAGGCAGATTACTTTAAAGTTATATACAAGTGTTATACCTAAAGACAATATAACTGATCTTTGCATGTATCATATAAGGACAGGATTCCAAACGGCCACAATTCAAGCATACATGAATCCACTACAAAGAACAAGGGAAAATAGACTTTCTGGAGGAAAAAAATGTCTCAATGGAACCAGGTATAGATGTGGATCTGCTGCAAAGGGTAGAGAAAGATGGCAATTTGATGGCATAGCAGGGCTTTCAACTCATCAGCTATGCCAACATCTTGCCTTCCTTCCTGGACCCATGTTTAAATAGAGGTCGGATGGTAAAGTCCACTCAGGAGCGCCGGGATGACAAACGCTCACACTGAAGACATTTTACACTCGTGAAGCGTAAAGTGACCGAAACAAGGAGACAAACAGAGCCACGTTGATCCAGCAGGTCTGTGCGTCATAAAATACCTTAGAATAACTTCACAAACAAGGATATATAGTCCAGAGTCATAATATTATGTTTGGTCCCAGGATCACATTAAAAAGTATGACTCCACCATAACTTCGAAATAGGCGAAAAAAGAAAGTGAAAATGCAAAAGTAGCGAGGAAAAACAAACATATTTAGTGGATGTGAACAAAAATAATTGTAGGTCTTTTCCTCCGTTTATCCTCACACTTACCTGTTGCAGTGTGTGTTTTTACCCAGCTCTCCCTCGGTCGCTCCCTCAGATCCATGTGTCTGTGTAAAAAGTAGGCTGAGGGTTGAGGAGATAAGTCTGCCCTCCACCGCCTACTTCTGTACAGAGGCTGAGCTTACTGACGGTGCTGGGTGGATGTGCTGTGGCAGTTCACAGTACAGGAGGTGTGTTTGGGGTTTGGCCGTGCAGCTGTGCCGTGGCGTGGCTTACTGCACCTTTGGGTGCTGACGAGGGATCTAGTTGGCCAAATTTGAAGGGGAGGGGGGGGGGGGCATCCTTTCGAGGAGAGAGAGAGAGAGAGAGAGAGAGAGAGAGAGAGAGAGAGAGAGAGAGACTGCAGAAATGTCCAAACCTGTTTGGACCGATGAAATCCGTCCAAACCTGTTTGGACCGATGAAGATCCCAAGTAATTCTGTAGTAAAAGATGAAATACGTTTGAAAAATGTAAAAAACAAAGCCTGTGCCACATGTGTCTTGTAGTCTACAAGGGTGCTATTTAGACATCACTATCAGGGCACATTACACCATAGGAGTTCATTTAAATGATCACTGGAGAAACTGTTGTTTAATTCCCTACACAGATATTATAAATACATATGGCCAGAGCCTCAAATTGGTATTTATTTTCATAAATACAGAAACACTGCTTCTACTTCTATTTATTGACTAAATGGGTGACTTCCATGAAGTAGGCCTACTGTCCTGTCACTTACAAAGGTGTATTAGTGTATCTGTATGGTGTTTTGTGTGATGTGTATTTAATTGTGTGCCAATATTTGTAGTGCAGTGTGGTTTTATGATATAGAGAGCTCTATATTTAACTAGGGGCTAACTAGGGACATTAGTTGAAAACAAGTAATAGACTATAAACTCTCCCTGTGACTATGTCAAATTTCATTAACCCTATCAAATAAAATAAATTATAATGCAATTAATTCCCTGGCCCCTGCAGTCTACATGTGGAAGTGTCCTGATACTGAACCCCAAATTGCTGTGAGTGTGCTTGTGAATGTTTATCGCTTCTGAGGAATAGGTGGTACCCTGTTTTATTTTGCCTCCGCAGCCAGTGAATGAATGTGTAAATGGTAAAGTCCCATTCCCAGTTAACTGGAAACCTGACTTGCTGATCCACACATAAAATAAACCATGACTGCAGAATGCGTTTCATTAGTGAATCACACAGAATGATTCAAAAGCTGTCTAGACCAGAAAGTGATGGCTATCCAGGACAGGAAACATCATTTTACGTGAGTGACCTCTTTAGCAGCTTTAGCAGCTCCTCTAAGTAAAAATGTTCAGTGTTGCTGTTGTACGTGCCACTGATTGCTTAGCAGATATACAGTCATTTACACAATGATTCATGAAGAGTCAGAAGAAAGAGCATCTGTGTCCCTCCAGCAAACACGGGAAGTAACTATTACATTTACTTTATTTCAGAGAAAAATATGCCACTCTTTTTACTCCACTTCATTGACATCTTTAGTTATAAATCACTTTTTAGATTAGGATTTTTTACATACAAAAAATGGAATTAAGATTAAACCTAGATTTCAACCTTTTAGGCTTGTGACCCTTTACAAAACAGCAAGGTCTAGCTGGTCCTTTCTCATGACTCATGTCTTTGAGTCATTAGCAGCTACACCAAAGACATATTTTCCCTATAAACTCTCAAATGATTAAATTCAAATTTGAGGTTCAAATAGATACAATTATCCATTATTTCACAAAAGAAACAAATATTGGAGAAATGTTAGAAAAATGTTTATCGCAATTTAGTTTAATCACCTTTTCTGATTTTATGACCCTTTGGAGGCAACTGAGTCCAGTTTGGGAACAACTGGATTAAACTAGCATATAGGGTAGCTAAAAGTAAAACAGTAAAATGCTACTCAGACACAATATATAAACAATCTAATAGTGTTAGAAGCCTGCAGAAAGTAAAAAAGTACTCTTACTTACAATAAATTAGGTACATTTTACTGCTATACTTCTGTACTGAAATTATACTTTCAGAGCAGGACTTTTACTTGTAAAAGACTGTTTTTATATTTTGAATCTGGTGTAACTACTTAAGTAAAGAATATGTATACTGCTAACCACAGATGCTCAAGATTGTAAAACCCAGCGTCATTTTTCATTCTAATTTAAAATGTAAAACTGTTCTTCTCTGCATACAACATACTACATCGCTGATGACAATTCTGTTCTCTTAGTTTCAACTTTTGGGAAAGAAACGTTCCAAATCACTGATTGGAATGTTTAATCTAATCTTTAAATGCACATATCAAATTTCCGTGTGAGTAGATATTAAGCGTGTGAATATAAGCGGATAAACAATACATGATTCTCTCTTTTAAAACAATTTGACAATCCTAAAGTTGACTTTAGCACCTTTGCAATTGATGACTCACTTCCGAAGGAGTCAACACCGGCCACACCTGTCAACTCCCACAGAGCAAATACTTTAAATTACAGGACTTGACAGGGTTAACCTTTCCATTACGTACAGTAAGCATTTGTTTATCATGGTTACCGCGTCGTAAATAGAAATTGTAGGTTCTAAGAATTTTGATTTTATTGAAACAGGTAGTGCCATTAAGGTGATGACTCTCCTTTGAACTGTTAGCAACAGAGCAGTATGATATATAACATGGAGACCGCTACTAACGGTGAGACTAACAGTTGTGATCTAACTTAACATGCGACTGACCAATATCACAAGTTGGCTTTTTCAGGACAGATGTTTTCACGCCTGATCTAAAAACCAAACAGATATTTAGGAATCAAGATTAAATATTAATCATAAGAAAATGCAGAAATAAAAAATTTGTAAAGTGATGGACTCAACAAAATGCAAGCAACACATGAAACATAGACTGTAAACACACACTTATGACTATGAAGGAACATTTAACTTAAGGGGACACTATGTCACAGAAGTTGTGACATTTGAACCTTTCAGAATTGCTTAGTTTGAAAGGTCAGCTGAGAAAGGTTTAGACAGACTGCTCTGTTTTCTCCTTATTTGGTGTTATTCCACTGTTTCTGACTCAGTTTAAAATGTCATAATGGCATTTCACTGTGTTTATGGCAATTGTTGTCCATCATTTTCTCTGTGTTCCAGACAAAAACCCTCTCCCAGGCGATTGACAAGCTGAATCACAGAGCCACATGTGCAGCAGTTATAAGTCAGATCAACACCGACCCTCTTGTGAGTCATCGTATGGTCTCAAGTCCTCTGAGGCCTCCCCCATTTTTTTTCATAAAAATAACTCCCCACATAAATCCCGCAAAAACAGCCAAACAGGGCACTTTTGGTGATGACTCGCCTGTCTCTGAGATATTTTGAATCTATTCTCTCAGTCCGCCTCAGACAAGCTTGTAACAGGATTGAGTGAGTGTGCAGGATTTTGGCCTTGAGCCTCCTCTGAGACGTTTTTCCTTTTTGCTGAGTCAAATGCAAGCACACCCTGTAGCAGCGAGCAGATGAAGTCACAGAGCAAAGTCTGGCCGATAGTAGGCTGACTCGCCGAACAAGCCGCCCTCGGTGCTACTAACCTTGCCCTCAGAAACATGTGGAGTTTATTAACTGTTGGCAAATTACTTAGAAAGTAGTGAAGTTGGTCTATGGTCATAAAATGTGAGCGGAAAGAGGGAAAATCCCCACAGACTCTGCCAGAACTGCCACTGACTCACAAATTTAAAGGAATCTGTATTGTTTTGCAGTCAACTTGATGAGCTCATATATATATATATATATATATATATATATATTTATGTTAGAGCTGCATTATAACAGTACATTACAAAACAATATCGACATCATCTTGCTGTCAAGTTGGACATTACAATAGTCTCTTCTTTAGTACCTGTGTTTCCCGAAATGTAATCCCTTCCTCCTAAATTCACCTGAATTGACTTCAACCTGATATGTTCTTCATGCAAATTAAGGAAGTGTATCTTGTATTTACAGTAATACATTCACTATGTGTGTACTTTACAATTAAGTGGCATTCTGGGGGCAAAGCATGACAGACTGTAAAAAGTATGAAATTAATATTTCATTGTTAACTAAAAGCAAGAAACGTAACCATGACACTGGAGGCAAATATCAGAAATTAAAAACACAATTTAACTTCAGAGAGGAAATAGTACTTTGGAACACACAACTCTTAATAGCATGGACTTATGAAAATATGGTTGTAAATAATAACATAATAATAATAATAACAATAATAATAATAATAATAATGATGATGGTAATAATAATAATAATGATAATAATAACAATGTATCATATAAAAGCACTGTATATACTAATATAATAACAATATAACTTTCAATTTAATCCTTTCTTGATTTAATTTTTAATAAAGGTATATGGTTCCATCTAAAACTTAACTGTGACTTGTAGCTAAACTAACACTTACATGACTTCATTAGATGTACCGTAGGCGTATTATTGGGTCTTCCAAACCAAAAGTCAAAAGTCTTGTGTATCCAGCAAAAAGAAAGAGAATGCTCCAGGATTTTGATCTTTCATGGGAGCAGTGGTTGCAACAACTCCTCTCTAGGCAAAAGCTGATGATGAAGGATATATTTGTTGTTTAGGTGAACATTAAAAGTGGGAATTACCTCAGTGATGATTGGGCTTTAGTCATCACACTGCAATTCACTGCAATTGATGTTCACATGCTAGATAAGTTTCCAGGGAAAGGTACGGGGAAGCATTCTTTTGTTTTGCCATCAAAACATCTTGGAATACCAGGAAGAATGAGACACACGCCTGAGGAAAGATTAGAGATATTTGGAGAGCTTGGGAAGTCAATAAACAGAGACAGCTAAAGCTAGCTAGACACCCCCTTATTAAATGATGTGGGATGAAGACACCATTGAGTGTGCAGGATTAGCCGGGGACTGAGCACTTGAAATACCATTTTTAAAAAAGCATTAGCAATGTTAGAAAGCTATGCTAACTAGGTTCACTAGAAATACAAAGTTGGCAGTGTTAAGTTGGGTATTCTTTCATTTGGACAGTTTGATATATATATATATATATAATATGCTCCAGCCAGTAGCACACCACAGAATGTACAGCACATGCTTTATATGCTGGCTCTCAGATGCTTTCACCAAGCCTTTAAGGGTGAAACAGGCCAAGCTATGAGGACATGTAGTGGTTGAGTTAGCAGAAAAAGAGTGTCTGTTTCTCCCTAAGGATTATAACCACCAACACCACAAACAATGCTATGACTTGCTTACCACTATAACTATTTTATTAACCTTACCTTGAGGAATCCGATGCATGTCTTTTCATGTTCAGAAATTCTACCCCCTCGTAGTGTCACCCACATAATACTTTCCCTTCTGGCTTTGAACTTCAAACTACCCTTTTTGTGGAACCAATATTTAACCAGGATATGTACGTGATGTCTGATGGGATGCACTCGTCAGGCCACAGGGGCCCTTAAAGGGCTTTAATTAGGGCTTCCCTTGAGTGACCTGCTGCCTGAAGTTGAGCTCCAAGCTTAGCTATGTAGGGCTCTATGTTTGTGGAAATTGAGAAAGTGGCCCTTTTTTTAAATTGAAGCCCCCTTTGCCCCTTGGGAGTCGTGATTTGGCCGATGAACAGTGATGAGAAACTGTTTGTTGTTGTTAACACAGAGCCGGACATCTACTTACCCAAGGTTCAGTTTTTTCACGGATCATCCACTGTACATTGTTAATGCACTTTATTTCACAACAGGGATCCATTTAGATTTGTTTTGATAAAACAAAACTGGGCTTGGCATTTAAAGCATGCCAGGGGGGCCTTACATGGTGGACAAAGAGACATGAGTCTGACTCCTGTTGTGTCTATTTCCAGGTAATCAGAGGGAAATCAGATTATATAATCTGATTTCCCTCGGTAGAAGCACTTGAAAAACATGTGACACAATTTTTAAGGAAAGATAAAAGAGATTTAATTCATGAGAAACCTTTCAAACTGATTTTTAGGTGCGTGGAATATCAGGAAGGAATCAAAGTCACAATTGCATCATAATTGTTAAAATATTGAAGAGTCAGGGTTTGATCACAAGAGGGCGCCCTATTCCACAACTAGTCTTCATACAGGCAGGAAGGGGCCACAGGAGAAGAAATGCAAATCATTGCCATTGTAAAAAGGTCCTTGTTCACAATGCTGATTACTATTTGAGATCATCATTGAGGATACCGCCGTTCAAAAATTGATGGTGAAAATCCTGTTTCCTCATTACAAACCTCTCAGTGTAAGTATTCTTACAAAGTCGACAACTGACAATGGAGAAGTCAAAGAACTTCGCAGGTTTACAAACAATGGGGTGTATTCATTTTACATCTGCAGGAAGTGTTTAGAGTCTTTTAAATGGATAATTCAGAGGATTTTTACATAAGAATTGTGTAAGCCAGGTGTGCATCCCAATACATTTTTGCATGACTTTTGAAAGATGCTAAAAATCATCCAAAATGACTTCATGTATTTGTAGGTGCCTGTGCTGTAGGAATTAATCGTTTCAGTTAATGTGCATCTATTCTTAGTCATTACTGGAAATCAGAACAAAGCACTACACCAATAAATGCTGCATGAAAAGGAGTACTTCAAATCATTTTATATTTTAGTACTAGATAGAGGTTAAAAAAAAGAATGGTCAAATGGTCATTGATGCAGCAAAGGCAGATATACTTTTTCTAACTTTTATTCTCTCATTTGGCTCAAGCTCCCCAAAACACCAATCCAACAATTCCCATTATGTAATTCCGTACCGTCTTTCATTAGTCCCCACTGCCTCCTAGATACCCACTTATTTCAAATCCTAATTTTTACGTTTCTGAGGAAATCTCAGTTTTAAGAAACAGCCAAGATAACCCTGATGACATCATCAAATTGTTTTTTCAAACTTCATAAAGCACCCTCCAGAGACCCATAAGTCATTATGAAACTGTTTTCACAGCTCGAGTACTACTAACCATGACACTGAATGTCATTTTGAAAATTTGTGGAGTGCTCATTTAATTCAAATAAAAAAGTAAAAGCCTTACAGAAAGCCTCTAAGCTGAATGGTTTCCAGCTCAACCACACCTTGCACTACAATGCACCTCTAAACTTAGCGAGATGAGGGCACAAAAGCTGTCCATAAGACTTTAAAGCTTAAGTGTGGGACAATTACATATAAATTAACGTCCATTACTCTAAAGCCCTTGCCAAACAAGATCCCACGATGCTGATTAATCATACATATTGTCATCATGGCAAGCTCTCAGCACCAGTGATGCCTTTTAAAATAATGTCCTATTATTATTAACAATTAACATTTTTTCCATGCCATAAATAAGCAATTGTACATGTTATGGCAAAGACTCCTAGGGGTGGGGGAGATTCAGCAAGCTCACCTTGGCATATATATTTAAAGAGACAGTTCCGAAAAGAGACTTCCCACTGAGGGTTGGTTTCCTGTTTCTGTGTCACATGGGTTTCTCCAATGCTCTGCCCCTTTAAGAGACTAGTGGTGTGGCCATGATTTTATTAACTACAATGGGAGAAGTGAACGTGATCATTGATTATGACTGCTTCTTTAGCCCCATTGTTAGCAAAGTAAATACCGGGCCACATATCTTCCGAACACCCTAGCTTAATAATATAATTTGATGCTTAATATGGCTGTTAGCTGTGTATATAGGACTATCTATTGTTAGCAAAAGCAATGTAAATACAATATGCAAATATAACACAATATGCTTTCATCCATTCATTCGTTCAAAAAATACTTAGAATAAAGGAAGTGTAATGTTGTACCGTTCGGAACCATTGGCATCAATTGTAATGTGTCATTTTTCTTATGGAGCACGTGTTGACAGTGTTTGTGTAATTACTCTCACTGCCAGAGGGGGGCGACACAAGTTACGAACTCCAACCTTAAGTTTAAGGCACTAAATGTAGTTCTTTTTGAATTCATTAGCAATAATGTGGTTGTAAGCAGGTATAAGGATGTGTTTGATAATGTATCTCCTACCATGAATCATCATGTAAAACGTTTAATTTATACATTAACACAGTATGGCTGTAACCATGTCTGATGCCATATAATTACACATATGAATAAATAAGGAGTAATTTTTGCTGACACCTCTACTATGGTGTGTTATAAACCATTAATTACTTATAAAGTAGGGGGGTTGAAATAAAGCACTACTAAGAGTAATGTAAACCAGCGAAAACATTGTTGCATATTTGAATCATCTTTATTTGTTTTATTATATACTTTGTGTTTTTACATAAAGAGACATATTTCTTTTACACATATAGATTATATGGTTAATTTGTTTCTGTATATATATACACCTTAAATAAATCTTACATTAACGCCAAGAAAATGAAAACATTTACAGTGCAAGAATGTTCATTAGAGGTCAACTTTCACGGTCGCTTACCCTGGTAAATCACAATCAATGCCTAGCTCACATGCTAAACCGGTTTGCCTTTTGATTTTTGATCTTTTACTTTTTGTTTTTCCTTTACTTTGGAAAAAGAAAAAAATAATTGTTTTCTTGACAGGAGGGGTTTTCACAATGGAAGTGCACAGGTAACTCACAGGATGCACATGTGAGCGTGGTGGTAGCAAATCATCTCTGGACCCGTTAAACAATACAATTTTGGGAGCTACGCGTCTCATCTTTCTTACCGAGAGTCAGACGAAATGGTGCCACAAGTCTGAATGGTAAATATGAAATATGAAGCAACCGCAAGCAGACAGTTAGCTTAAATTAGCACAAATACTGGAAATAGCAGGACATAGGTAGCTTGGCCTGCACTTAACCCCCATTTAAAACTAAAGCGTATCGATTTTACACTTGAATGGAATAAACAGATACTTTTGTACTAAGATAAGATCAGCAGGTGCTGGTTCTAGCTTTGTGTTTACCACACTAGAATGAATATTGCGTCAGTCTTCTTACCCAACTCTCGGCATCAAAGCAACAAAGTGCATTTCCCAAAATGTCTAACTCTTCTTTTAAAGAGAAGGGGCAAGTAGAAACTAATGGTGAGGCGTTATCATGTTAGTGTGTGGGCGCTCTGAGGGAAGAGTTTATTAGCAAATGTGTGCAGGAGAATTTCATAAAGTACATGAGTCATCCTTCAGGCCTGAAATTGTCTTTTAGAATCTTTGTTGAGGAATTGTTTAAGGAGATATACTATACTAGGGCACACGTAAAAGTTTAACATTTGAGTTTGGTTGATCAAGGGATCATAGTTTTCTATTAACTTCATCTTTGACAACAGATGTTAGAAAATATAGTGCCAGCATCACTTAGTCCGACTGTTGTTGAACTCGAGGAAGCAATAGGGCATTTAAAAGCCTACATTTTCTTAGCAGAACCTTTACAGTGTAAAATATTCTAATGAGATGTTGATTAGTCTTAAAAATAAATGCTTTTGAGTTGTGTTTTTGCTCAATAATACTATGAAATGTAAGGGCCTCCAGCATGTCATTGACCTTTTCCATCAACTATTACAAAAAAAAGGAAATAAATATAATACATGTGTGAACCATTCCGTTCTTGCAAAAACAGGAGTGTATATTTACAAAGTATAACCAATAAGTTCTTGGTGTTTCTTTCTGAATCGATGCATAAAAGTGAACATATATAGCTGGTCTAAGCTCAGCTGTACAGTCAGTGGGTAACCAGCCCAAGTTCCTCGCATGCATTTATCCTCACACATTCAGAGAATCTATTTACTATTATTTTACAGTTACTACGCTGCTGTACAGAGGCTGTGTTGAGGTAAAGCGGGTGTTTCTGGCCAGCTATAACAGGATGGGGGAAGATTTAGGAGAAATGGTCGGCAACTTTTTTTCTTGTGGGTTGTTGGACCACGTCGGACAGTAAGGACAGCGAGGGACAGATGCATGGGTGGGGGGTGTTGCAGTTCTCAACGACGACACACACCGTATATTGCTGTTAAATTTGTGATTTCCACATTCTATATAGCTTAAGGAGAGATTGTGATAATGATTTCTATTTTTCAGTATAAAACACATGTTTGGTGTTTTTTTTCTTTTTTTTTTTCTTGCAGTTAGTTGCAAAATACTGGTGGTATATCCTCTATTCTTAGATAAATATAGGGAATGGTCAATGTGTGATGACTTCAAATGCAGATTGCACACATGCACACAAAAGCACCTTTGATTAGAAAATAAATTGCACAAGTTCGATAGATATCATTGACCATACATGTTGACACTTTCTACATAGAGACTGAGCACTGGATTGCATTAAGAAGTTTTGAAGCATGTTTGAGAAAGTATACATTTTGGTATACAACTCCTTAAATGTTGATTTGTATTATTCACCTCGAAGTGTGTATTTTTACATGCAGTTGACTCTTTGAAACTACTACTCCAGGAGCTTGACTAGCCGGTGAGTTGAGCCCAGTTCTACTGTGAACAAAGCACTACACATTGACTAATCTAAATCAACCATGACACTTAAACACTGTTAAGGTTTTTTCAAATGTATTATTTTGACATTGACTTCGTTACGGAACGTTAATGAGCCTAAAGTACTCATGCCTTTTTTTTTTCAACCAGTGAAAGATATTGAAGGCTAGCATATATTTTGAGAGGCCAAACTTCAAATTAGGCCTTATTTTTTCTTGCCTTTGTCAGTCGGTGCGTGTGAAGCATGAAAAGTTCTGTACAATCAGAACGTGTGTTCAGTTGCAAAAGAACAAAAGAGGAGAAAATTGTTGAGATGGCTCTACATTACCTAATACTGCTACAGTACATCTAGTGCTACTTCTTATATTTAATGAAAATGAATCCAAAAATTAAAAAATGAATCCTCTGAAAGACATTCAGTGGTGAAGATGACATCCGGCAGGGGAGAGGGGAAGCTTAAGCTCGTCATTCAGGCTGAGCGCATTATGAATATGCAAATAAGAAATGACAACGGAGAAGTTTGTCCGCCCAGAGTGTTTCATCCCTTGTTGCTCGCATGCAAAGCCCACAGGAGAGTCTTTTTCGCTCAATATCATCAGACTGGAAACAAATTTCACCTACACAGTCCGCAATTTCCTCATCCACAAACTCATATTCACTCTTGGCGACATCTTCTTAAGTCTGTTGAAAAATGTGTGTTCAAATACGCTCACAATTTCAGCTCAGCCACTGCATTTAACATTAGAAGTTTTATAGAGCACATCTCTTGTTCTTCTCCCCAGAGTTCACAGGAGGTCATTCTCCTCAACCTACAAGACGTGGTCTTGATTTCAGCTCATCTAGTTACACTAAATGGAATGCATAATGCTTCTATATTTGGCTGATAACCCCCCCCCCTGCCATTTTAATAATAATAATAATAATAATAAATATAAATCCACTCAGGTTAGGCCTACGCTAAACCAGCCAAGTCGAAGTCTTGTGCCCTTGTTGGTCTTTCCCCTCCCCACCACCCCTCGCTAGCTGAAAATATCAGTAGATTCCATATTTTTTACATTGTCCTCTTGTCCAGTCCTCCTTCTTCATCTTTTATTCCTGGGGTAAAGGATCACAAGGGTCAGGTGAGAGCGATGCCAGACAAGAAGGATGTTTGTGTTGGTCGAGGTGGTTGTGGTGGTGACGAAGGGGAAAAAAGTGGGTCCTTGAAGTTCCTCAGATGGAGATGGGACAGGTGATGACCTTGTCCTCCAGCATGACGCTGACCACCAGGAAGACGAAATACAGCATGAACATGATGAAGCCGAGCAGCTTGCTCATGCGCCACTTGCAGGCGGCGATGGAGATGATGACGAAGAGGAGCATGATGAAGAGGAGCACGATGGCACAGAAGAGGCCGTTGGAGCTGACTGTCACCGGTTTCATGCCGTTGGTAAAGGACCACATGAGCCAGGGGAATGGCAGTCTGCGAAAAAACAAACACTTTACAGTCATTTTAGCAATTATGCATCACGTTCTTAAACTCAACAATGACTTGTATGGGATCAAACCAAGTTTAAATGGCTAAACAGGATGCCTTCTATATCAGAAGATGAGAATATGAAGCAAGTTGGTCAGGCAACATGTTTGTGAGACAATTTTTTTCTGGTTAAGACTTGTTTCCATGTCAATATCAGGTTGCTCACACTCAGCAGAGCATAACATAATGTGCAAAAAGATAATATGACACGGCACAATGTGAAAACAATAAATCTATAACTCAGACAGAACAAAATGAAGGCGCAACTTGGCCGCAGCTGAATTGCTGACGTACAGTTTCAACCATCAGCTTGCTGCAGTGCTGTAAGCAGCAGCTCATACGTGTTGGTATACTTTTGTTTATTTACTTTTAAAATAATACATATACATAAGTGCATCAACACCTCGTGTTATGTTACTCCATAAAAAAAAAATATGAAAGAAAATGGCTTTTATGTTCAATTTTACACACGTAAAATTGACATTAAAAGGACTGTCAAAAAACTTGAGGAGAAAAGATTTATCTATCAAACACACATTGTATAATATAATTGTAGGAGGCTTCGGGATTCAGGGTCATATTATGGCATACTGAATAACAGGGATTTAAACACAGCAGGACCATGCACATGCTCAGATGGCGTACCCAACGGTAATGTCGAAGATGTTGGAGCCTACGGAGCTGGATACAGCCATGTCACCCAGCCCCTTGCGTGCCACAATAACGCTGGTGATGAGGTCAGGGATGGAGGTTCCAGCTGCTAATATAGTCAGGCCCATAATCTCCTCTGTAATCCCAATGGTCTCTCCAACCTGGAAAAAAAAGAAGAAAAAAAAAAAGGAAACTAAGCTTTGGGATAAATAAAGCCTAATCTTTTGTTCTGGCTATTTTTAATTTCCTTGTGATGCTTGGGAGCTGATGGAAGTGACATAATTCTAGCTCTGACAATCTCTTTGTTTTAAATAAAATAGCTGTGATTATTATGGAGTGGGTGGATTATAGAATATGGTTTCATTTTAATTGTCAAGAAAAGGAACTGGAGAGAAAAGACGACTGCATCTTGCCTTTGTTTCTTGACAAGGATTATGCTTATGTTAGGATTTTACAATGTTCTGGGTCAGCTGTCAAAATCACATGACACCCACTCAAATTTTACAATGTCATTTCTAAGGGAGGGTGCAAATCTTTAGGAAATGTGTACCTGGTGAGCCCACCACACCATTAGGTAGGAGAAGGCCGCAATCCAGGTGATTGCCCCCAGGAAGGTGACAGGGAAGAATTTCTTTGATGTCTGAAAGGCAAAAGAAGAAAAGAGAGACAATAGTGAATATAGCATATATGGACTCCACACTTATCCATCCAAAACTGATTTGCGTTCTTGTGTGAAATATTTTGCTCAGGAGAACCCTGTCTCACACACCGCCTTCCTGACGTCAGGCAGCGTTAGCCACAGGGGGAGGACGATAGGTATGATTAAGAGGTAGGTGAGGCGCTTGCGGTTGGATTCGGGCCAGGACAGGCTCAGGGGCTGGTCCTCCTCCTCCTCATCCTCAGCCTGAAAGGAGACACAAAAGAACAAAGAGCGAAATTACATATAGATTACAAAACAAACACCAGAACTGGTAATACCACTTAAAGCATGTAACATTTGAGGGTTCAAATACCATAATCACCTAAAGTTAAACTTAGTTTCATATCAGGTAAATATGAGGCAAATAGCACATTCATTTGAGTCATGCTTTGTCCATGTTCCTAGGGGATGTCGGAAAAATATCATACAATCCAAGTGTCCCCTTGATCTTGATAATTTGTCGCATTGGGATACACCTCTCCATAGCAACTGTCCAGAGAGGTAGGCAGCACTCTTGCAACACAAGCACTTCAACAGGGAAAAGACAACACAGAGGTCTGAAGAAGTTGATGGCCAGACCTGGAAGTGCGTATGCCTTTGCTCTGAGGTGACCTTAAGACAGAGGAGTCTGATGACTGTGATTTGGGAGATTTCACCGAGCCTGAAGGGCTGAGCCTCTCCAGTCATCAGGGGCTCATCACTGCTGACTGCTGATGCCGGCCGCACCCGGCAGACCCCCGGGGTCTGATTGGACCTGCCACTGGAATGCCAAGTGAGCCAAAAAACTGTCACCTCTCTGCAGATCAGCGTCAAATAAGCTGTCACTGTCTGAATATGACACATACTGAAGCCCTGGCAAGAAAGACAACTCAATCATCTTTTCATCGATAGCAGCTAGCCTTTTGTTCCTACCGCTGCAAAAGCACCCTCTCAAGTGAACATTCTGGTACTTGTTAACTTTAACGGTACAACAACAAAGCCTTCTGAGACGGAAACAGGTCTTGGGTCCCTTTGTATCCAATTATACAGGATGCTGCGGAGCCGTGGGGAGCTGCAGAGAACAGGTCTCCACATGCCGATCGGAGCAGAACAGTCTGATGACCCAGCACCTGCCCTTTTGAGAGTGATGGTGTAAAAAAAGAAAAAAGGCAGCAAAAGGGTGCCAAAGAAATAGACTGGGCAGAAAAACATACAACAGGGCAGATGTTGATAACAGATGTTGCTCAGTAAATCATTTTCTCAAAGACAATCATTCAAGTCTTAATCAAATGAGCTAAGCATGCCCAAAGAGTGAAGCAGACCTGTTTGAAGATGGCTACTGCATGAATCATGAATCATATGTAGCTTACCCTGCTGTGAAAGCTACTGCTGTTGAGTATTGCCTGGTAACCCTGGTAATCAGAGCTGCCAAACAAAAGGCAGCACTTGCATCACTTATACTCAGCATTCTGATTTCTCCTCCTCTCCATATCCAGATGGCTGCATTGTTGTCTGTTAAAAGGCCTAAAACCTGGGGCTTCAGAAAGATCAACTCTGAACAATACACTGCTTTTTAGAGATGTTAAGATATGATAGGTTTCCATCAGTGTTACTAAATGTTCACTACGGTGTTTGCAGGATTATAATAGCAAAAACAGCTACTATTTGGCAGGAAGCGTCGCATCATATTCAATTGCCCTGCAGCTCTTTCATGAATATGTTGACTTCATGCAGGTGACTGTGTCTGACTGACACTGCACACGTCATTTGTATATATTTATGCTTTACTTGCTTTCTCTGCTAAAGCACCCCATAGAGATGGTGCTCCCTTCTCTGAGTTGGCTCCCAAATGCCAGCCCCTTGGGGGCCTTTCCTGCCCCGTGGTGGCTCAGTTGGCAACACTGCCAACTCCGAGCTTAAAGGCACTGACTTTTACCAGGCACCACAGAGCTGCGAGGGGAGGCGTGACATTTGCTTTTTTTTTCTTCCTGGGGGGGAAGCGTGTGTGCTGGCACCTGGTGTGTTGCAACAAAGCTACAAGAGTCCAAATGGTCACAAAAAGAGTAAGCACATAAGCACAGCTGCAAAAAGGCTGCACACTGATGCATTTGCATCACTTGCTTGATCAAACGTTTTGTATCATGGAATGGACAGAGTGCAGCCATCTATCTGAAGTTACTTTTGTCTTTTCTATGTAAACGTTAATGGTAATCACACAGCACAGGTGAAATCTGTGAAACAAAACACTCATTTCTTTTAGTAGTTTCACTATCAAAAGTGATATATTTTTCACACGGATGATTCATCTTTTTTGGAAGATAACTCTTAATTGGTGTACTACTGTAACAGCTGCTGTGGTGTGAGTATCGGCATCTGCTATTTAGTTAATTTTTTTGACACTGACGCTCCATCTGGATATGAAATTCTCCTCCCTGAAACCCATGATACGCACAATGTTTTTTTTTACCCAAATCGTTTTAGTGGTGATAGACGAGGTGGGATGAGTCACAAATTCCTGTTAGTTTTCTTTAGATCACTATATGTTATTTAAAGAAGTGATTCCAGGAGCTTTACGCTCTCATACATATTCAAAACGTATGCTGAAAGCAGAAACTCTGAATATCATTTTACAGAAAGACAATTTGCTGTGAGTCATGCCCTGAATGTGCCCATCATTCATCTTTGTAAGATAAAAGCATTATACAATTAGAACCAGATGTATGTATACTGTGTATATGCATTTTACAATGTTGCTTTTATGAAAAAATAAAGCCTTTAATTACTGCTGTTGGGGGAAATATTGCAGTATATGATCATTTCTGTCAGCATTAACGACAAAAAAGACAGTCAGGAAATTGTTCTGGAAGTCTGCTGCAGATTTGAATTTGACCTTAACTATGCCCTCATTCCCCAATCTTGGTTGCCAAGGCATCCAGGAGGAATTGTAAAATTAGTATTAGGGAGCCTCTGGCGGCGTGTGAAGGTGGGAGTTGTTTCCAGCATCTTCCTGGTTGACACAGACAGGTGTGCTGTGGGACCGACCTCTACAAATAGCAGCATGTGGGAATCAAGCCTGCAAATAAGGGCCCAGATTTCACATATTCAGTGAATCACCACCTGAAATATTCTATAAATATATATCTTAAAGTCTTCGTTTTTACCTAGGCTCCATTTTTATAGGCACAAATATTGTTAGCTTCAGTGGAGTGATGACAGTTTTATCTGCAAAGACTATTATTAACCCAAGAGTGATATATCAATCTGAGAACAACTTGGTGCAGTGGAATAGATCAATAAGCACATGGTCATGTTGCAAATCAGGTCTCATCTTAAGCAGTCTATTCTGAGAGCCTCCTATTTGCTTCCACACCATATACCTATGTTGAATACACTTCCTGTAAATCGCTTTGGATAAAAGCGTCTGCTAAATGACTGTAATGTAATGTAATGTAACACCAAGCTGTATTTTTCTACTATATCTTGCCTTGGAGGATTGCTGTATGTCAATGTGCCACAGTATCTATTTTTTAGGTGCAGAAAGATTTTTCAATTTTAATCATTCAGTGGTGTAGTAGCTTAAAAGGAGGTAAACTGCATCAGATTAATCCAAAGGACAGCCTATGAAATTAGTCTCGGGCCCTGAGGAACTAGAATTACCAACTTGCGGTTGTATGCCTCCGCCGGTCATGTTGCGGTTTGCATAAACTCTGCCCAAAATGTCATAACTTTATCATTTTATACTTTATATTTGTTGGAAATTAGCATAATAAGCAAATTCATTCTTGAGTTATGGCGCAAAATGTGTTTTGTGAGGTCACAGTGACCTTTCACCACCAAATTCTAATCAGTAAATTAGAAAAAAATTCCCTCCAGGCATTTCTAGGATACTGGGTTTACAAGATTGGACCGGATGCAAAACCCAAAACATAACGCCTCTGGCCAGGGCTGTTACTATATAAAAATATTCGGAAAATGTGGGCGTCTAGAGTTAATATGCGTAAAAAATGATGGTAGATAAAATTATTTTGCTGAGACTAAATATTTCAGCCCCCAAAACCAAGTTGAAAACCGTACTTTTTGCTCATTTAATGGAAGCAGGATTCAGTCTGTCTTGGGGTTACTCTTGGCCAATGAAGCGAGGGATAATCCAGCAGGATGACCGACATGCTCGTTTCCTCTGCGTGCCTCCCTCTCAGTGTACACCTTTGAATGGCTGCCCTTTTTACGCCAGGACCGTCTGCTGGCCTGGCGGGTTGCTTCGTCCCACCGTCATCGCTCATGCCAGCACAACTGCTGCGGGTGCCATTCGGAGGCTCTATGTGCCTGGCTGCATGTCAAAGACTGTGTGTGTGTGTGTGTGTGTGTGTGTGTGTGTGTGTGTGTGTGTGTGTGTGTGTGTGTGTGTGTGTGTGTGTTGAGGCATGTGTGCGAGTGTGTTCATTTCGAGCGCCCAGCGGCGGGGAGCAGCAGGTGAGTGAGGAGCGTGATTACAGAACTCAGTGGGACGAGGCGGGTCTTTGGCAGGTCTGGCTGAAGATGGAGGGACTCGCCCGAGTGCATGCTGGGAAATTATCAGCAGTAGTGACCTGTGCCATAGTCAATGCAACCTTTGCATCAATCACGCTCAAGGTGGAACACAGAAAAAGATGAGAGGCATACAATATCCGCAAATGTCTCTCAAACTTTGAAATCCATCTCTCGTTTTTCTGCCCTTTCATAGCATGGCATCATTAGTTGGATAGGAAATATTCTTTTTGGGGAAAAAGTCGCTTACCGTCTCCCCCTCTTGACCTGCTGTTCCGTTCATGGGTGGTGTTACTTCCACTTCCACACTGGAGCTGTTCGGAAGGTTCTTATCTGTGAGAAGTTTAAACGATAATTAAAGTGAGAAACATGTAGAGGGACTACAGCTTGCATTGCCTCAAATGGGCAAGACATTTGTGTTAGCTGTTGTGAGACAGCTACTAGTGGTCAACCCACCACTTTTTTTATGCATTTATTTGACAGCTATAGCTACTTCAAAAAGCAGTAACCAGTGAATGTTTGTTCACGTTGAGCATCTTTCTGTGTATAAACAATTATGTGCATGTCCGGGGCTGTTATCATCCTCCGTCTCCCTCATCATATCTTGGTGGCTGACGTTACTCCATTTCATTTGAGGCCAGACTTACTTAACAGCCTTTATTAAAATACAAAGAGCCGAGAGCCATGTAATCAGATGATAACACTATAATTGCTGTGGAAATTGCTTTAATCCAAGTGTGGTTGTGACACAATTAGAAAGATTCTCAGATAGATAATGTGACTTGATACCACTGTCGTCCAACACATGACATCACTCCCTAGCTTGGTCGCTGTGATATCAGGGATATAAAGATGGGATCTAATCGCAGTCATCATACACTAAACTACACTGACAGTAAATCTTCTTTTACTACAGACACCTTTTTACGATATGTGAGGCTCGAAAAGTAAAGGATGCCTTCTACCAGTCATGCATTTTGATTAAGATGGTAATATGTTAATGTCGTGCCGTTAGCATAATTTTGCCTTGTTGATAAACATCAATGCCTCGCTTTGATTCTGCTGTTGTGACTACACTGCGGCCATGAAAGTGCATTCTCTTGCCTCCTGTTTATCCTTTGGTCCGATGCTCTTTGAAGTGAAAAAAACCCACATAAATTACACTTGGCAGTGACTGAGATTGATTTAAATACTGCTTGAAGACAACACTTGCAATCAATTTGGCAGTTCTTGATAATGTCATGCTTGTTTAACATTGGATGTGACACTCATTAACTATTTCAGTGGGCAATCCTAAAGACAAATAAGGAATATTAAGCCGCGTATTGCCTATTCATGAAGTTTTAGAAACAGCAAAGGGATCTTTGTGAATAATCATCTAACATCTAATTTTGGAAAATGCACTTATTCTTTTTCTTGCCCAGAGTTTGATGAGAAGATTGATACTAATCTCATAGCTTAGTATTGAGACAGAAATCTGTCCATCCAAATGTTGTTTTCATTTTTATGTATTAAACCAGATTTGCTATAACATGTTGATTGATGACCTTTAAAAGGTGCTGGTAGGCACATTTTGTTACATTTGGACAAGCCAGGCTAACTGTTTCCCCTGTTACCAGTCTTTATGCTAAGCTTAGCTAACAGGCTGCTGGTAGTAACTCCATATTTATCACACAGACATGAGAGTCGTATCGACCTTCTCATCTAACCCTCAGCAAGAAAGTGAACAACTTTATTCACCCAAAATGTCAAACAATTCCTTTAGGAACATCACACAGCTCTTTACCTGAACGGCTTGCTACTCCATTGGCCTTCTCACTGTCCTCCACTTGACATTTCTTTTTAGCGATCTTGTGAAGGATGGATGCCTTCTCTCGAAATTTACCTGCAACAGAGTCGCCACAGTGGTTAAACATGAAGCAGAGGGCTGCATACCGCAGCATCTTCAAAGCCTCTCGTCCTCTTCCCAGTGAGAGCTCCTTCGCTGTCACCTTTGACCCCAGATGGGTCACATTTCAAAAGCACAGGGCATACAGGGTGGTGTCTTCCCACAAAACTGCTGCTTAAACAACATAGAGAGTCAATATGACATTGCATATCATATACTGATGATCCTGCAATGTCCTGGTCCTTGGTGGAGGCAAAGCCAGCAGGGAGAGAATCTCTTGTGAAGATATCTGCCTTCTGGAGCTCGGATTCACTCCTGTTCACCAGTTCTCATATCAGATCAGAAACTCACAAGAGAGGTCAGAGGCTAGCTGGGAACTAAAAGCAACACAAGATTTAGCTGAGGACAGCATCATGGCATATCAGAAGTAACACATTTATAGGTTTAATATTACAATATTAAACAGGAAGCACCTGATTTTACCTTTATTAAAGTGCTTCTATGTTGGTGTTGCTTGTATAGCGTGCTGCAGGGATGACGTATTTTTGTAGGAAAACCCCGGAAGTAAGCATCATACTTTTTCCCCCGACAAAAAACCAATATGTTTTTTCTATTGGATTTTAGATTATTGCAGAATGTAAACTGTGGCAAACACAAGTTTATGATACTTACACGTTTTGTTCAGAATGATAATCTTCACAAATGAACACCACTTTTTATGTTGTTTAAAAATGAATACAATCGGCAAAAGTAAAAAAAAACGTCAGGCTTTAAATGAACTACATCAAGGTCACATAAGCATGAGTAAACACAACAAGGCTGTGAAGGCTTGATTATGTTTGTAGCATTTAGCCACTTGTTAGTAACCTCCTCTTTTAAGACGTAAAAGCTTCAACATTCTCGAGAGAGATATTAACTGGCTTTTTTTTATAGTGTAGGACAAACAATTAACATCTCTTAAGCTTGTGTTAACCATAGACCTTATTTCAGGCATTTAACCAAAAACTGATTCTAAACACCCTGTGAAGAGGGAACTGGAAGTGCAAAAAAGCTAACTAATTTCCAGCTTTTAGGACTCATTCCTGCAGCAACCTATTGAAGCGCCTCCTGAATTTAGGTTAAGTAGCTATGTGCGAAGCCTCGGACAAAGAGAAATACTGTAACACACAAGAGACATATGCTAGTTAGAGAATTTGATCAATATTTGAAAAAAATCACTGGTGGTGATGAATATATTGTTGCCGACAAAATTTATCGACTCAATAACACTGGAGAGATGATGCTGTGACGCAGCAGACTGAATTAAAACCGGTCATCAATTGAACACCATGACCTTGAGGCTTGCATAAGCTGTGAGCTCACGCAAGGCACTTCTACCCATTTTATAATGACGAGTCGTGACTGGAATTCCCCCAACGACACACACACGAACAACAACACAGTACTCCCACAAGAAGAAACTTATGCACCATATGCACAAAACTCATGCAGTGTAGGTTTTTATAATCCCATGTAATACATATTAGATGTTAATATTTGATGGCAATGTTAGAGATCTCATCTATCATGTCCCTTTGGTGTAAAACCTCTTGTGCGTCAAGTATCCATATTTAATTTCACTGACTTCCTATGCGTGTCAGTTTCTGCATGCATGTCCTACCTACTCCCAATCAACCCATTGTAATCAATGTGAAAGATTTTTTTTTCATTTCAAGAGGGCACGGTTGATTTGTCAGTGCATGACACAGTGACGCGTCGATACATACTCCACCAGACCATGTCAATGCTGTCTGTGACCTTCTGGCAAAATCATTAACCACACCAAGTCACCGCCGGCCTTCCTTCTGTCTCCTCTATCCAATTCCACAGTTCTCCATCGCTCCTGTTTTTCTCGCTCCTCTGTCTTTTTTTATCAAACACCATTCTTTCTATCATTTCGTTGTCTCTTTGTCATTTGGCAATGCACAACCCCTCCTTGCCTCTCTCTTTCACACACGCACATGCTCACAGAAGACATACACACACACACACACACACACACGTATACTGTACATTTTGACAAAACGGCATCACACATTCCACTGCTTTGACATCACTCACCTTAAGCGGTCATTGTCAGTGGGTTGTGTATGCGTATGTTCGTTTATACAGATGTGGGCGTGAGATCATTGTCTCTGCTTGTTAATAGAACTGGCAGGGTGGGTCTTTTTGACGAGTTTCAAAGGAAATTCTTGAATTAAGAAGAAAACCACTGTAGCATGAAGTTCAGAATCAGTTAACTGAAATATATCTACAAAGACCTGTAAAGGCAGAGAGCAGTTATGTAGAACTAAATTGTGGAGTTGTCAGATCATCACAATGGATATTTTTCACCGAGAGACAACAGCTAGGAAAAAAATATCTCGCTAACATTTGTTTAATAAAGATTTCTAGTGGCTGAATTATTTTTTATCTCTTTTCACAGATAATTTATGGCGTAATCATTTTAAAACTAATGTCATACACATTTTTACTCCTGCATATTGCCTGTGGGTATGGTTTGAAATGCCACTATTCTATAGCTCTAAGGGCAAACAAGGAAGAACCATGACAGTTCCAATTTGCAAGTCTCTGAGAAAAACCAAGTTCAGCCCTTCCCTAGCCGTCGTTACACAGCCGCTCATTCTCCCCGTCAGCACTGCCTGTTACGCAACTACTGGGTGGATGAGTCACTCCAGTTTGACAAATTCAGCAACGTAGGTCTTACATGTGTGCACCCGCTGCTGGTACAAGTGGAATCTCCAAGTGAGCGCTGAGGCATGGATGATGTATTTCTCAACAATGCAGATGGGTAACAGGGTCAGAGAAAAAAAATTAAAAGATAAAAGAAAAAGAAAACCTAGTGCCTTGTGTTTTCAGGGGACGGTATGTGGTGCTTTGTGTTTGTAGTTTTATTTGCATTATCATAAAATCGGACCCATAATTCAAAGAAGCAGTGGCTTTCTCACAAAGTCAAACATATGCAACATATGACGGCAATTTTCTTTGAAATATCTTGTTAATGAATAGATAAAATCCATAGAAGCACTACACACAGTAACACACAATGTTTGTACATATTCTCTGGGAAGAAAAAAAAGACAAAAAATGAAAATGAAAATAATAAGTAAAAAAAAAATGGCATAGCTACCATGATTTGCACTGTATCAGTGAAATCTCAGAGAAGTTGTCAAACTTAAAACACAAAACAAACTGTATGTCATGTCGCAAGCAAAAAATAAAATGGGATTGGAGGAGCTGTTTAATGATTAAGATGGAGAAAAACCAAGAGGGATGACAGAAGCTGACTCAAAGAATCAATTGAAAACTTTCAGGCTTACCTTCCTCAGTCATTGAGTGATAATATTTTAGTTTCCCATAAGTCCCAAGCTCTACAACATCACAGCAAAAGACAAGGGTAAGGCAACGAACACAGAGAAAAGGAAAAGAGTGAACATGACAGAACAAGACAGGTCCGCTGGTTCTACATCACATACTGTCCAACACTCACACGGGCACAAGGAGTGACACACAGAAAGACAAAGTCTCTCGGAGTCATCACTGCAGATGTGCTAAAAAGCGGCAAGTGTTGAATTACAAATAAAATACATCATAGTTTTACATTAAGTCAGTCTGATGAAGAGCCTGCCAATGGCACAGGTTGGATAGTTATTAGAGAAGATTTGCGAGAGAAAGGGAGAGGGAAGGGGCTGTCAATATACTAGAAAAAAAACAATAAGAGGTTCATACAATGATATATTAAAAAACCAAAAAAACAGAACAGGAAAGTCAGAAGAGAATTTACTGGGTCAACATGCAACAAAAAGATGAGTCCTCCTCTCCTCTGCACACAAGCTTATTCAGAGGCTTGATGATTCTGCACTTTATTTCCACAATGAAACCCAAACAATTAATTTGATTCCCTTACTGTAGCAGTTCTTTGTGCTTATGTAAATAGTAAGTCAGCACATCTGCATGATGAATTAGCCGGGAATTTAAACCTGCAGCAACAGCTGAACGTGAAGCAGCAGAAAATAAAATACCGGACCATAAGGCTCTACCTCCCGCACTGCGCTTGATTTTGGAGATTGAAGCTGCTCTGCCTGTTTCAACATAATTAAATAGCATGAGGATATATTTTTTAGTGCAGAGGTGATTAAATATTCTCACTTAACTGGTAGTTACTTTATGATTTATTTTGAATGTTGACTCATGAACTCATTACTGTAATTTAGTTTGGATAGACCTCGCTGATATGGAAGAAGATTCAAATGTAACTTTTCATTTTAAAGCCATTCTTGTTGACTTCCAACAAACATACTTTCTCCCATTTAAAGCTTCTTCAAGACCAAATCATCATGGTGAATTATAATGGTGATGGAGAACAAAGAGCCTGTTCTGAAGTTAGGAAAACTGCATTTTCATACTACTACGCCTGGAATGATTTATAAGACAAACTGAATTTATAACACTGCCCTTAAATGCCACATTAAAAATAGCCAAGCTATCTCCTTTATAGCTCTATAAGTCCTATGTTATTGAGCTATATATGTATAGTAAATTATTTTCCATGTTGACTACTTTGCAGTACCACTTTGGCCAGACCGCTCTTGTAAAATATATACTTTATGAAAGATTAAGTAAATGAAATATGTTTTTTTGTAACTTGGGTAAACTGGCCCATTAACTTTCTTCACAAGCACAGATTTTCTACATGTAGTAGGTGTATAGTACAGTAAGTAGAGTAGATATTGATGCCCAGAAACCCACATGCATTCACACTAATATCCAACAGTGGGCGACCACTCCACTCACATGTGAGAGGATTAGGAACAGAATCTCATGGCAAATGCGACACCCAGAAAACACAATCTAACGAGAAGAACACACATCATATTGCAGTGTTTCTTGCTCATCTGCTGCACTCACAGACAAGTGCCTCAATCCCATATGATTAGGCAATTTGGGTTTTTTAAAGTGCAGCATCACTGTTAGGCCGGCCTCTAACCGAGGTTGCTATGAGGGCAATTAACCCACAACAACAATCACTGCCCGCACACTCGTCTGTTTGCTCTCTGCAACCAGACAGAGGCAGGGCTTGTTGTTGTTTACCAGGGGCCCTCTTGTCCTTGCGGTGCGACCTCCAAACCTCTAGTGAGCTGTGCACTAGAGAATGTGTGTGCATGCCCGCTCTGTCTGCCGGTGGTTGGGGTGTCAGGGAAATTCACAATCTGTGCCGCAGCAAAAAAGGCTTTTAACATTGATTCTTTCACCCGCCCGGCGCAGGGTGAGCTCAGAGGTTGCGGGTGGGGGTGTGACATGTGTATGTGTGACATGTGTATGTGTGTACGAATGCGAGTTATGGGGATGATGGGTTGATAGGTTCTGGTTGGCTGGTCTCAGTTACATAACATACTGGAAGTAGGATTATGACTGTACATTACCTTTTTTTCTCTGAATTCAAATATGAATGCCAAATATATGAAAAATAAATGTGTGTTTAACAATATATATATGCCTTTGTGATCTTGAAGTTGGTATTAAATGTAATGTAGTGCTAAAAATGTGTACCCTTAAAACAAGTAATAAAAACCTATAGCAGGATGTCAATATTTTATATCTGCATGAATGGTAAATATATTTCCATTGCACAAGGGGTGTGAGGTCAGCGACAGTGAGTGCTTTATTGAACCATGTGATCAATGGGGCCCTGGGTCACCACACAGACAATACTGCTGGCAGGGAGAAGCAGCGGTATGGGGCAAACTGGCTGGATGAATGGATTTACCTCTCATCATTAACGGCTGTTAAAAAAAATTAGAAAGTCACAGCATAGAAAAATCATCCCAATTTTTCCTAGTTAACCAATTTATTTTGTCTGGTTTGAGTGTGAGTTACACCCTCAAAAAATAATAAACTCACAAACCTCGTTTGTAGCCCCCCAGTTTACCCAATATGTGTTCTGTCTGCCAACATGGGTGCATCATGGTTTACCCAAACGACCTTGTCCTTTCTATGTCCAGCCTGTGGAGGCCCTTGGTTTGATGTCTGCTCAATAAAAATTGCCTAACATCAACAAAGATGCCCAAGGCCACATTGGTATTGTGAGCAATCTTTCCAGTCTATCTAAGTGAGATATTGATCTATAGGAGAGCATCTGATGACATAGCTGGTCTGTGCTGCTATATGTATACCAGTGTACTGCACTTCATCGTCACAGAGTATGTAAACAGTGAGAGATTGTCAGGTATTTGAAATAATCAACAAGGCCAAATATTCATCTATATTTAAATTCTGGTATGGATTTCATACGTACTTAGGACAACCTCAGCTATGGATATGCACAGGCTCAACACCAGAGTTCACATCTCAGGGTGATAATTCTTACTGAGGGTCCTGAGCCAAAGGCATGCACGCAGTCTGAATTCTGAGTGCTGTTTTGGGAGGCTTGTTTCAGCCATCCACTGAGAGCTCAGACAGCCACTCTGCCCGTCTCCCTCCCCATCTCTCTTTGTAGTTCAATATTTGATGCCGCTCCTAAGTGATATTGTTTGTAGCTCCACACTGATGGAAAAAGAGATGTGGGCACTTGTGCCAGGAACTAACTGTACCAGACTATTACCGTGTTCTCTCCAAATAAATACATGCAGGATTGAAGCTCTATAATTGAACTGAAGGACATACACGATAATGAGAACAAGAAAGCCGTAGATCTGAATGCGGATGCTGAATAATCTACTGTATCTCCCAAGGAGCATGTGAATACTTAAATCGATAACAATTTGGTGGGAACAGCTAATTGCCAAAGAGGTAAAAAAAAATGTAAAAACGCTGGAATTAATTGCTCTGTCCAGCTCTTATTGACTGAATCCTGACGAAGGGCATGTGAGAAGGACTGAGAAAACAGCTCACAACTTTTCTCCATCTGCCCAATCCACAAATTCATGAACCAAGCACAACATCAGGTTGAGAGACCTACCACGTGACATCTCCATCTTCTTCCTACACCACTGCCATGTTTAGCTAAAGGTCTGCAAGGTAAATGACCTTCACAAACCAGGGGTTTGAGGACAACACAACAGGAAAAAACAAAAATCTTTTCCTGTCACAATAATACAAAACCAGGACTAAAAGGAGTTCATAAGAGGAGAGAGAGGATTTGGGACAATGGGGAAAAAAATGCAGAAATGGTTACAGAGGGTTTCCAGGGAGAATACATCCACAGAAGAGAATGAAATACTTGAAGGAGAAAGTCTGCAGGGATGGACAGTACAGAATTCACATTCAGCACAGCGGCGCTGGGGAGATGTATACAAAGGGGAACACGTTGGGCAAGAGAGTTTCCTCCAGGCTGTTGGAATGAGAACAAACATATTTTGGGGGGGGTGGGAGGTACAGAAATTAGAGTAGTAACTCACCAGAGTCAGCAAATTCTGAGGGGACAGTAGAAAGAGAGATAGGAAGACAAACAGAGAAGAGATAAATCCAGGTGATATTTAGTGTGATAGTGTACATTAAATCACTGATAGGTGTTCTTCTAAGATGAGAGTCAAAAGTCCATTATGCTATATTTTGCTAATAAACAGATGATTTGAGCTTTAAATAATTTGATAATTTTGGATGTATGCTTTTTTGCTTTCTTGCCGAGAGTTAGATGAGAAGATTGATACCACCGTCATGAGAGCTAGGATATGAGGCAAATTTTAAATAGTGGTCTTACGGTGAAATTGCAATATCCGGGTGCATCAATGATGCCATGGGGCTAAAGACTACTTTTTCCATTTTGAAAAAGACGCCTGTGACTTAGCGATCATTCTTTTGAGGTGAACAATATAAACAAGATAAGTTCCTAAAAGTTGTGAAATGCACTAGAAGCTGAATAAAGTTATTTTTCATTCCTTCTTTCTTGTGAATGAGCCAGAGTACGAGGTGTGCTTGCTCTATGGGCCCCATGGCTGCAGATTTTTTTTTGCACCATGTTCAACGAAGCAACTTTCAAGAATTAGCATTAACTAGCTTGAACCCCCTCGTGAAGCCCCCGTCTGGTCTCCTTTGTGCAAAGTAGCCTGCAAACGTGGTGAGTGAACGGTATGGTAATAACTAACAGCCAGAACCAGCTGTGCATTTAGAGAGTTGGGAAGAATTAATGGGCATTTTTGTCTTCCAAGAGCAAAAAAAAAAACAGTGGCTGTTCCTGCCATGCGCAACAATAAAGCCCCACCACAGCTTCAATTGGACTATACTTTCCGTCAGCTGTGTCCCCATTCTTTCAGGGAGGCATGACAGGTACGAGAGTGGTATAAATCTTCTTATTTAACTCTCTGGAAGAAAGCGCACAAGCATATTTCTCAAAATGTCCATTTCTTTAATGAAGAAACACATGCTAGCGCGCACACATACTCACAGACAGCCACAAACATCAACCAAGGTTATTCCTGCATTAAGTATTTAGTATTATGTTACCTTAACCATAATCTGCCAGGGTTTACAGAAATTAAACCTTAAATGTATCACTGCCAGCTGTGGTTACTGGGTGAAAGGCAGTAGGATAATACTCAAAACCTAATTTATTTTGTCAAAGGGAGCAATAAAGTAGCAAAAAGTTTGATTATTATAGGCAGGAAAAAACATAAAAACACAAACGTTGCCCACTCGAAGAGTCTAACATGTGAAACACATCGAGTTCCCAGCAATAGCAAAACAACCTCTGACTTTCCCTTTGCCACGGAAGCACAGACGACTTTATTTTGAGAAATGTCTATAAAAAATGTATGGATGGAGTCCTGGCAGCTCCCCCCGGCTTCCGCTGAGCTACACTTAAAGCCTTAAGAACACGCAAGGACAAGCAGTACAACCTCCGGATGCACCAGCTCGTCTCTCTCCACGCTGCTAACTCACCAACAAAATGCTTCTTTGCATTACTGATATCAGTAAATGTGCAATGAGCATGGTCACTCATTTTTAGAATGGGGCCAACCTTTATGGAGACCAGACGGTAATGGATGAATGATATAATTTAACACACTAAACAAAGGATACATTAGATAAGTGCATTCTAAAATGTACAAAAGACCAATATCATTGCTAAATGTTGCAGTTTGTGTGAAAACTTCCAACTTGCGATCTGGAGATTTTTCAAAATATAAAGCCCGATGTGTTGCTTTTGTTCTCTCTGGCAATTAATTCAATCATTGTGTCATGTCACACTGTAGTTGTTGCCTCAGTGCATTCATTTCCAGTCAGAAATTTGCCAAAAGACTCATCAGTCAAATCTGGAAGAACATCAACACATTTCTGCTGCCTTCATGCTGAAGCAGACTATGATTTACGTTTTAATCACTGAGATGGTAAGATGGATACACTCAAAAACGGCACACCTTGGATTCAGTATACAACAACAACGATTTGATGCATGTTAATGGGCACTTTAAGGCCACCGGGCAAAGCTTATTAATCTTTCCTGAGCTGACTCATTCTAGGTTTGGCTTTCAAGGAATGTAAAGTAATTTTCAGAGAAAGCTGAAATGCTTCCTCAGTTCGGAGCAGACATCTGCTAATGCCATCACATCCATCCGTAGTACAAATATTTAGTCTGATCATTGTTTCGGACTTATGAATGGCTCTTTGGCCTTGTTCAATGTGGTATTTTTGTCTTTAGTAACACTGGCTATGATGTTTTTAATCTAACAATTTACACTGTAGATAAATAGAAACAAAATAGTTTCTATTTAGAAATAAAAACCACAGGAATTAGCGTTCAACATAATCGTTGTTTTTTAAGGGTAAGGATTCATAATATAACATACTGCTTCCAATTTAAAGACCTTTCATGAAAGCCAAAACAAACCTCCAACAAATTCCACAAAACCCGTGTTGCTCCCCTTTAATGTGAATTTTTCATTCCTGTCTTTTCATAAGGGGTTGAGAATGGGATGACACTGCACCTCCCCTTGTGTATTAACATATTCATCCCCTGCGTCGTGCACTGACACGGCTGTTTTACATTTCCTTTAGCTTAGCCAATAGGCCTTGATCTTGGATTAAAGGGAAATGATCTTCCACCTCAGCTGTGCTTTGACACAGAACCTCGCCTTGTCTCGTACGGACTATTTTTAAAAAAGGGGATCAATTCAGTACGGGCACATTAGGGCTAGAAGCACATTCTAAATGTTAATGACGGAGACACTGGATTTGAAGGGGTACATAACACGGGGTACTTGTGTATGCATTGAAGCCAATACTTTTTTATTTGGACTGTGGACTTAATTAAAAACTTGGCCAAAAACACCATATGGACGCTGTTTTTCATAGCCAAGAATGTGGGCTCAGGTTCAGGGTATGAACATCTTTTATGCACCCATAACAGTTTTCTGACAGTAAAGGTCTTGGTTTCCTTACATTTACGATTAGACCTGAAAAAAGGATTTAGGTCATTTTAAATGAAAGAGACAAGAACGGTGAAAAATTCAAGGCAAGATCAACCTGAAAATGGACAATTACAGACAGTGAAAAGAACATATGTGCAGTATGCCCTGTGTTAGAGACTTACAGATGTGAAATTCATCACTGAAGAGTTGTGTTTTCTAGGTGCAGACTGTCTTACCTTCACTTAAAGGGTCCAGCGTGTGAATCATCAGCTGGAAAATGCTGTTCCTCATCAGGCTGTTGTGCAGGGAGGCGGAACTACCTCCCCTCTGAAGACGAGGCCTGGCCTGTGAGAGGAAAAACAAGATGTCAATCAAATATCTTTTGACTTGGGTAGGACTTTTTAACTAGTACACGTTTCCTACTAGTAAAAAGAAAATGACCTTGGTCCAACTACTAGCTCTTATTCCGGTCATTAAGCACATATGATGATTTTAACATCAATCTATCAATTGTAAGCACTTTACCAGAGCCATTTCTAATCCAAGCTGTTTGGAATATGATTCCCTAATCCTCTTTTGCATAAAACCCATCAGTGGAACCTGCAACCCAGTAAAACTACCATAAAGTGCCTAGGTTTCTGAAAAATATAAGCCCCATGGGTTGAGACGGGCATTCACAATTCAAGTGGCATATGCGTTTTTTCTCCCAAAACAACCCTCGCCAAGGTCACTCCAGCAGTTGCAGCTGAATTTGAGAACTGTGGGAAATTAGGCTCCGTGTCAGGCGGCAGCTGTATGGAATGTGTCCTCCTTTGGCCGCCCACAGGTGACACGTAGGCACAGGAGGTGTCAGGTGCAAATTCACAGGCCCATATGGGTGCGAGCGGGAGGCGAGGGAGACACACGTAGTCTGGCAGGGCTTGTGTAAGATGTGGCTTCTCGGTGTGGCCCTGATGATTCTCCTTCTGCTGCTCCGTTTTATCTGCTTCCTTTACAATCCGGATGAAAACTTAACACTCAGGCGTGCTTTTCGGAAGTACAAAAGCATTAAAAGAGTCAGATTTTTTTCTAAGCACATGCTCCTTCCTCGGTTGTCTTTTGCATGCTGCGTGCAAAATGTAACTGTGGAGAAAAGGCTTCAGAAGACAGACGGAGCTACTCTCTGCACACAGGGAGGCTGAAGGTTAGAGATAACAGTGTACACGTCTTCACAGTATGGTGGGGAGAAATACAAGTTACGCTACTACGTCTACACAGAAACGGGGACAAACACAGAAGCAGACTGAAAGAATGTCAATCAGACAGGACCTACCGACAACTTGCCGTCATCTTCTGGCGTCACAGGAATTGCCTTCTCATCCAACACAGAGAGAAGTAGAAGTAAAAAGAGGGAGAGAAAGAGAAAACAGGACATAGATGTGAAGCATGCCGCACGCAACCACACAGACAAGATGAAAAGACAATAGTGAGAGACATTACAGCACAGTTTACACTGATGGTGATGACTGACTGTGATGTAAGTAGACAAGACTTGAGGGACAGATTCCTCCCCACTGCTGTGACTGCCTACTGTGTCGGTTGCAAGCTGAGCAGGATTACATTGTCTATTTGAATTTCCTCGAAATTCAATTGAAAGCATCATTTCAATTCCACTCATTTCAGTAAAGGACGTCAATATTTATCTGAATTTCTGGTGTATATTGGTACTCAATGTAAAAGTAGTATGAATAAAAAATTAGGAAAAGGAGAAAATGGTTTGACATTTTGGAAAATGCACTTCAGACACCTTCAAGAGCTAGCTGAAAAGATTGCTACTCCTTTAATGCTAATGGAGCTCCAACCAGTTAGCTTAGCTTAGAACAAAGACTGGAAAGTGGAGGAAACCGCTAGTCTGGCTCTATGCACAGGCACCAAAATCTACCAACAATCGCCGTCTAAGGCTTACAAATCAGCACATTATATTTTTTTAATAAAAATATTGCTTTAAGTAAACAAAACCATGTTTTGAACCTGAATTGTGTAAAAACTCTAAAACTTTGTCGTGCAGGTCCAGAGATGCCAGTCTGAATGTGAAGCTTCTGAGAGTGGGCATGTGTCAGATCATAACAAAGTGACTCCAGTCTTTTCACATTCACTCAGCTCTCTGCCATCGTTCTCAGTGGGCCTATTTGGCATGTGCAGTATACTGTAACATCTATTTTTGAAACAAAAAGCCTTTCACCAAGTGCCTGACTGAGCTGCACTCATCTCTTCATCTCCAAAAACGTGTTTGTGTGTGTGTTAAATAACAGTCGCTTAAGGCCTCCGTTTCCAGGAACAAACACAAAGCTTTTGTTCAGATCTTAGCATATCAAGGCTTTGTTTCACAGCCTACACGGTTTCAAACAAAAAAAGAAAAATTGAAATAAAATGTGAAATGTGGAGGCACTTGTGTGTGCCGATAAAGTGAGCAATGCCAAATGAAATGCAAAAAGAATGATCAAGTTTGATCAAAAAACTGTTTAAAAATTCAGGGCAAACAGACATTTTTAGACAGGGCCTTCGTGCTTGTCAACCCAGTGATTCATTTGCATGCTAAATGACGCTGCACCGCACTGAATATCAAATCTCTTGATAACGACGAAGGAAAAAAGGAGTGTGGTGTCAACTCCGGTTCATGGGGTGAAAGCTTAAAAACACATTTCAAGATTCAAAATTAATATTTTATATTCATCTTTTGTTGATCATAGCTAAATTTAAAACTTACTAAACCAAACCTAATTCTCCTTTACTTGATCATCCTGGGATAGTTATTTTTATTCACCACTGTAGTCATTATAGATGTCAGTACCCACTGTTCATGTTTAACTGCCCATAATTTACCATACATTAGCAGAATGTAGCAGAAACTGAGCTAATCCTGAGATTTTACACAGAGCTATTAAACCACAAGCTCATTTTTCCCCCATTTCATATCTTACACTCAAGGTATAATTATTCTATTTAACTCCCTATCACCCTCCTCAAAGGCAAAGTCGGGATGGTTAGGAGAGAACAGGTGAATGTGCCAGATAGAGATTAAGCCGTGCGTCGCTCATTAAGCCAGCGTTAAATATTATGACTAATAATCACATAGGGAGATTAGTATGTTCTCTGGAGTTCGTGTGTTCTCTAATACCGGCAGCTCTGCCTTCCAGTTCTTACGTAATGTCACATTAGGATCATTCTTGGAAGCGGATCAGCTGAGGGAGATAAATGTCCCTTCTGCAGCCGCATGCATGTAACGCCCGTGTTACGGAGAATTATCGATCCAGAGTGTGACATCATGCAAAAGTACTTCCGCTTTCACCAGTCAAATTGCCAACAGCTTAAAGAGGGGGAACTTTCGCAGGAATATGCGCACATTGGCGAAATGCTGGAAGCAAAGAGCTGCAAGTCCTGACTTTAAAACCTCAGTGGCGGATTATCGGTCTTCTCATAAGCAATCTGTGTGCACAAAAGGGATCTATTTCTGGATGAATTTGATTTGCATTTCCTTTATGCTTCTACATCCAAGCCAAATTACACAGGAGAATAATAGCTTTTTTTTTTTACACTTTCTAGTTTGCAAATGGTGGATTTTGATTAAATCATAGCTGTGCTTGATCCTTAAATCCTTGATATACCCGGAATATACAATGAATAGTGATAACAGCAATCGGCATTACAGTTTATAGATCTTATGAGCCACTTTCCATATCTCCTCTTCCACTTAATATCCTTCTTTTAGCGCTGCTTGGTTTTCTGACAGAATCAAATTTCAAAGACTATCATTGGGGACACTGCTTCTAATTGTTACACTAGGTTCTACTGTCATTACATTAGCCATTTACTGTAATTTTTTTAAGCAATACATTGACCCGTCAAGACCCTTCAAGATATTGAGAAAATGAAATATCTTCATTGTGTTATAGTTTGATATGAATTCTGCAAAAAAAGGGTTCACAAATGAGATTTTTTATCATTAATCATCAGTAATGTGGATAAAATGATTGACTGGGTAAAGATAAATAATAGAACAGCTAGTACAGTCTGGTAAGCTCAGAAAATTACATCACTTAACTGTAATGTAGCCTCTAAAACCAGGAAAAAACAACACCTGTGCCATATTACGGTAAAATATCTGTAATCTAATGATATCTCAGATCTTATGAGGTCAATATAATATTGATATATTTCCCAGCCCTACTTCAACTATTAGTGACAAACAAACCCATACAGGCCCTTTACATGGTATTTAAATGGGTTTTCACCAGATAATGTGAAGAAAAATGTTCCTGCACAAGCCAATGATTAAGACAGACCAACATTGCATGATAAATTCCTACATATTGAAACTGTAATAGATGTGGATATTCTATAAATACACACACATCTGTGAGCCTGTGCATGTGAAGATTTGTGACAAAACCACTGCATAGCTTGTTGAGCAAACTTGCAAAGTCAAATCTTGCACAGCTCTAGGCGTTTGCCTGCATGTGCTTACAGTAGGAGTCTGTCTGTAAGAGCATGACAGAACACCCTTGGAGATTTGTCCATCTAGATTCATTGTGTGTGAGCTAAACTGTTGAGCAGCATGACAGAGCTGCATCTTTCTCTCTCTCTCTCTCCCTCCCTGTCTGTCTCGCTCTCTCTCCCTCTCTCCAGTTTGCCTGGAGACGATAATGATGATCTTCAAGGAAAGGAGGGAAAAGATGCACAACAAGTCAAGAAGCCATCCACTTGCTAATTAGTAACCCCTTCATTTTTCTAACAAGCAGAACTAATTACAGGAGCTGCCACGACGCTGATTTCCCACAAGGCAATGCTCACCAGGACTAAGCCAAAATGACTTCCTCTTACGCCCCCTTCCCATGAACCATCAGTCTCAGGCTTTTTGGGAGACAAATAGAGGAACAAAAAATGCAGTGTCATTTTTTGCAAGTGAATGTAATCACCCGGAGCTGGGTTTGTTCAGGAACAAGAGATTTTTGTCATTTCCCATAACAGAACCCCATGGTCTTGTTATGTATTGTCAAGTCATTCATTCTTCAGTTAATAATAATTGATTTATTTACAAGTGCAACGTAATGTTGTAGCTGAGTAAATACAAGAGGTAGAATAATGACTTCCTGCAAACCTGATCAAATATTAAGTTTGTTGTTACGGTCGGATTAGAGTTGGTTTTGATCTGCAGATGCATTAAACAATGAGAGGCTGAGCAGGGTTGTTTGTTTTTGAGATTTTAGCAAAAAACAAACAAGTTTTATTTTCTTCTTGGATTTACATTCTGTAGTGTGTCCACTGTGCACCTGCTGCAGCACTGTCTGCCCCAGATTTCTTTTTAACTGGCCTCTCCTGTTTATCTGCATTCTTGTCTTTTGTTTTGGTTCAGCTATATCAGTACTGGGTGCTACTGTCTTGTCAGCTCCTGATGCTTACAGACATTTTACAGAGAGATGAAGTTCCCAACAGGGGCAACCACACTAACTCAATCGCTGACAGTGGTCCAAATCTAGTTGCCCTTAGGCCAATGGGCAATCCTGTTTTTTTTCTCCAGGTATTGGTTATAAAGATTAAATGTATACACTGTAGCATCCACAGCACTTTCCAGAAAATGATCCACTAGGAGCTGATAAGTAGAGGCACATGTGCTCCAGTTGCCCACAATTGTTAACTGAAACCAAGATACAAATCAAGGTAAAAGCCAAGTAAACATGCTTGATCTGCAACCTGGGCTAGTTTTGACACTTCCTAAACCTGATATGCCATGTATTCTAGTACGCATACTAAAGGTGATGTTGGAAAAAATCTCTGAACAGCTGTTTCCTCTGTCAATACAAATGTAACTGGGACTTTTAATGCACTCACTGGGCTTGATATGCACAAAATGTACATTCATTAATTCATTATCCCTCACCGCTTATCCTGTCAAGGGTCGCGCGGGGGGGGCCAATGACAGCCGATCCCATCTGTCATTGGGCGAAGGCAGGGTTCACCCTGGACAGGTCGCCAGTCTATCGCAGGACTGACATATAGAAAAAAACAACCACTCACACTCACATCCACAACTATGGGTGACTTCAATTAACCTTAGCTGCATGTCTTTGGACTGTGGGAGGAAGCCGGAGAACCCGGAGAGAACCCACACTGACACGGGGAGAACATGCAAACTCCACACAGAAGGCCGTCAAGCCCGGGAATTGAACCCAGCCCCTCTTGCTGCGAGGTGACAGTGCTAGCCACCACACCACCGTGCAGCCTCACACAAAATGTACATTTAAGTTTTCTTTTTTTTATTCCCAAACCAGTCGACCCGCTTACCTTCCAGATTTACTTTTAACATATGATGCCAGCCATTTTCATTAGTACTTTCAGTCTCAACATCCAGCTAACTGATCCATTTTGAATTGCTTTTATTTTAAAGGATAAGGCTGGTCAACAAATCCCAGTAGAAGAACCCAACCGAAAGTTCATCCATAACTCTACCATTACTTTACTTTGAAAATGACTTACAAATAAATAAATAAAAAACGCTCAGTAATTTCCTGTTACCAGCTTGGCACAGTAGTTTTTAGCAAACATTACTCAAACAAGAGTCAATCGTGCATTTGTTGGGTACTATTTTCAGCTGCGGATTTATACAAATTTTGTGTAAAACTTTTGGACAACAGGACAATGTGTGAGGTATTGAGTCAAAATAAACTCCAGTGTCCATGTTAATTTCACACTTTCTGTGTTTCAATAATATGTCTTTTTTATTGTTTTAGACAAAAAACGATCTCTATAGCACATAGTTATACGATATCAGGCCTTTGATACATTCATTCATTTTCCGGTTTTGATCTTTTCATGCCAATAGCAGATTAGCAGTCAGTCACCTCCCATCTGAGGCAAAGTGCACACACAGAAGACCCATATTTGGAAGAGGAGGTGGAGGTGAAAGTATGCAGAGGAAGCTTCCTGCTCGCCAGTCAGGTCAGCCAGTCACATTTGCAGATGGGGTAATATGCTGATAGAGCCCTTCAGGTCACCTTGGTGGGCTTGAGTGGGGGTGGGGTTGGGTTGAGGGGCATACATCGTTTGTCCATCAGTGATGGACAGAACAAGTCGTAGCCCTCTTAGCCAGGAGGAGGAGAGGCTTTCAGCAGATTCGCTGAGCACCACAGCATTTTCTCATTAGATCATTAGAGACTGTCTGATTGCAATCACTTCTATTTTAAGAGTTTAGTCCCTTAGATTTGGTTTAAAATTGTCGGCGGTTATCTGTGCGGTCAAGTCTGTCTGCAACTGTGAGATATGTAGACTAGCACTTTCCCTGGATTTCACAAAGTATGGGTATTACATGAGCCACATCTCTAAGAGCTGATGTAATGTTCTGCTGCTGCAGCTTTGCGATGCCGATGCTGAGGGTCAAACATCCCCCCCAGGAAGGAGTTTGTATGGCCCGCCAGTCCTAGGCCACCCCCAACCATACGCACGGTCTCCATCTTGCTGGTTTGTGTGTGTCATACACCAAACGAGATAGGGGAAGACAATGTCCTTCATATGATGCTTTTACAGTGCTGATACATTAGCTAATTTGACCCTGCTTTCAAAAATAGCCCTTGATCGATAAGGCTTTCAGTTTCTTGCAAGCCTCAACGTTTCACCTTCAGGCACTCCCTTGAATGAAAAATGGAAAAAACAACAATCTCTAATTTCAAGTTTCTTTGTATCAGGGGCCGACAATACCAAATTTGGAAATACGTATGCCTTGACCTTTATGACCTTGAGCTACTGACTGAGGGTCATATATGTGTGAAAATAATCACATTCATTCCAAATTAGAGCAATATAAAATGGCTACCTTGAGCATTAAAACCACATAAGCGCACCTCACATCTGGTTATGTGAATACTTGCTTAGTATACCTCTACAATCCAAACAATAGACAAATCAAATACAAATGGCCTCAAATGAACACAGCAGTTTAAGCTGGAGCCAGAGCTATTAAGACTGTCTACGTCACATCAAAATACAACCTCCTAAGCATTAAAGACTAACAGTTTAATGATCTGGGCCTATTGAGATCCACCCCTCTGCGTGGGCCATAAAACCGGGCGGCTTTGAACGATCCGGCAGTTTGTGTCACTGTCAGTTCCCTGGTGCTAGATTAAAGGTAGCCTCTTTCATCAACCGTCTGCGTAAGCTATTTCAGGAAACCCTCTTTACTTGCAGGAAGACTTGGGTTTTGTCCCTTTAACCATTGTCCTTGTTTTTGAGTGTGAAGAGCGCTATGAGGAGGAGGAGTTGTAGTTATGTAATGGCATGACTCATACATGTCACAAAAGACAAAAAAAACAAAAAGAAGGGTGTGATAGGGTTGGCTTTTCACAGCAGATTTTATTAAGTTTATTGCTGCATTAGAGATACTGACTTATTGTCTTGAGTTTATCATTAATTACAATGGGTAACCCGTAAAGCCAAGAGCAATGATTTAAATTGACACCACTACATTTCATATACGTGCACAATCAGAAGGGGAAGGATTGAGGGTGAGGTTTTACTGACAACCTGCTTTTACTTGAACACAGGAGAGCTGAAACCAACTTTTATTATTGAATAATCTGCAGATTATTTTATTTATTAATTGCTCAATAAAACCAAGAAATGTTGAGTTTTTTGGACGATATCTATTATCAAAATTGCTTAAGTGAATTGCTTCAGCTCTACACTTATATGGGAATCTCTGCATCGACAATACACACTTGACAACTAACGATAGCGTTATCATGAAATTTAAAGCACTGTAGTATAGGTAGATATGAAATAGCCCCTTTATACCACATTAAGTGTGATAAGGGAGAGCAGGATCGATGTGCACATTTAATGATAAGATAAAAATAAAATGAAGACTTTTTGCACATAAACTTGAAATCCATTGATATCAATGGGTAAGTCCACATGTCTTTTTGTTTTATTCACGACTCTGAAGGAGACCGACTCACAATGGCTCTTCTTTGCATGTACAATGGTTTTAGGGCAAAAATAACAAGCTTTAGGATTTTGTTTTTCTAAATAGACTACATTGATCTTTTGATAATAACATAGACACTGTAATAAGTGACAGGGTGACCTTCTATCCATTCACAACACTGAGGAGGCAGTGAAGAGCCACTGTCCACTCTGATAAGAATGGAAGGGGAAGCCAAATAGTACAATAACTAATCGAGGACGCCTTAAAATGCAGCCATCAGCACCTGTGATGCAAATGAGAACTTTGCTTTCACGATTATAACCATTGAATGTAATTAAATTGAGTTTGGACAAAAGTAGGGCGCTGGCGAAGGACAATGAGAGCTCCCAGAATAATTGTAGACAACAGACGAGAGGCGGTAAAAGAGGAAACTCTGGCTCAATAGCCCTCTACCTTAGTTTCCTAAAACCCGACACTGTGTGTTTTGATTAGTCCATTACTTTATTCTGAACGATACCTTTATCTCCATTGACTGGACTAACCTCCCAACAGCATGGAAAAACCTCCAAAACAGGAAAACTAATTACTGGCTCTCCTTAGACACGGAGCCACAGCTGGAACGGATGATAAAACTTGGACTCATCATCGTCATGGTGGGATCAAAGTCGCAGGCTTTCTATTTTTAAATCATTGGACGGTGGCTCTGTTGTCGCTGGCTAAGCTCAAGCGCCAAAACGATTCCATTTCTCCTCTGTGAGTAGTTATATACAGGTGTGTGCAGACCCATATGCATAAATGACCTTAAAACTACACTGATAACCACATAAACAAAGACAGTTCAGCATAGCTTTTTTACAGTTCAACTTTGCATCAAATGATCATTAAAACCATTTCCCCCTACTTTCTGACATGTTAAACTATGCTCATGCATTCACTGTAGAGTGATTTTATTTTGTTGTTTCTATCGGCCCCTCAGTAACGTTGGGCATTCATGGTCACTTCTACAACTACTTTCCTTTTGAAGGATACAAACATGAACACCTTCAGTGCTTTCACAGAAATACACTGTGCAAATCAAGGACAAGGGCACGTACCTTACAAATTATACTGTTCAACCACGGTAGCCCTCATTCTGTTCATGTTTACAAACCATACTTTTACTGTAGGTAAAATTTGTATTTCAACAGCATTTTCTAAAAATTAGCTTGACAACTGCTTTTATTACCGCAAAATCCATTCAAGCCCAAAGAGGCAATCTGAAACGGATGCAGTTTATAATTTGGAAGCAGTTCAGCAGTGCACATCTGGATTTTGCTGAAAATTAGGTAGACATCCGTCATAATGGGAGATAATCCCATGAACACGTCATCCAGGACTTAAATAAACAGCTAGTGACGGAGTTCATGCAGTGCAGCCTGGTATTAACGTGTGAGAGGTGGTAGTTATCTCAGTTTGGACTGGATAAAAAAATTAAAAAAAAACACCCTTGCAGCATAAAACACTAGGTGTATTGTGTGAATATACAAAAAGTGTACAGCATCAGCTCTGATGCCCGGATGTCTAAATTCACAGGGAGGAAACACAAACAGTCTGCTCCCTGCACAGAACCCGCTTTGTAAGTGATCTTTGAAGCGAATCCTGTTGGAAGATCTCGCCTCTGTGACGCTATTTATAGCTTGGTAATACATCAGAGGTCGCACCTTCCATCTCAGCAGAACCAACATCTGCCTCGATACACATTGACGGTAGCAGGCATCTAGTATTGTGGTTGGATGTGGAATCTTACCAAGACTATACATTTCAAGCTCTTTTAATTGAAACAAGTATATGAGACTTTTTGCTCCAGTTTGATTTACTTGCATTTCATTTGCTCTCTCTTATGCCATCACGCATAATTTCAAAGATGCTATTCGCTGTTCGACAACCAGTTGTACAGTTGTTTCTGATGTGTTGTCAGATGTGGCCGCCTTAAAATGACAGAATGACATCATTATCATTGCTGACAAACTGACTTTTGGTGTGTCACGATGATAGTAACAAGTGGAAGGGGGTCGTCACTTCTCCGCCTTTCATACAACCGAAGTGCACAAAGTGCTGGCTAATCTGATCTGTCGGAGCCAGTATTTTCAAAATCAGCCAGTCAGTCCATCATGCAAACAATGAGAGAGGCTATAGATAACAAGATCAGCAAGGGCCAGTCTGGCGAGGTGGTCCTGAGGAGGGGGCTAGGGTGCATATGATAAAAGACCCTACTAACGTTGTGTACAGCCAGAGCAAGTCTGCACCGCTGCTCCTAATGAATCACACTTAATGCCAATCCTAACCGAGCTCTTTAAAAAGAAGGTAAAATCTATTACAATAGCTATTAAAAGAAAAGCATTACAGATTGGAATTGGAAATGCTACCTTTCTTAACTCACTGTGGAGCTTTGTGATGCCACCATTGATTGACTTAATGGTCTGATTTTTTCATAAAGACAGAAAGAGAAAAAGGGTATATAATGCTTTATTGGGACACCATCAGCATGCACAGCCAACTGTAGCGCACACACACACACACACACACACACACACACACACACACACACACACACACACACACACACACACACACACACACACACACACACACACACACACACACACACACACACACACACACACACACACACACACACTTGTTGTTTTAGAGCTAGTGATATTCATGCTCCTCCATCTTGCGCTGGCAAAAAAAGAAGCCTCTAGCTCTTTTGTGACCTTGAACTGAGTGTTTCCAGTCTGTGTGGTAAGGATTTACGGAGTGTGTGGGCGTGACATGTGTTCAGATAGGGCAGAAAAGGCATCATGCGTTGGTGACCTCCTTCTGCCCCTCTGCCCATACTAGTGATCAGTAATCAGTCCTTTGTGCAAGGGTCCAAGTCGACTCCTGTCCCGTTAAGTCACTGACAGAACCATGAAGTTTAACTGTAAGACAACATGCAACAATTAAGTTGCGGTGATACTGGAAAAATGCTCCATTGTTGATCTTAAAACCCTTCTAGTGTACAGGGCCAGGATGTTTGACACTGTAGTCACCCTTTGGCACTAATCCAGAGGGGTAACAGACATGACAGATGTGTCAGAATAACAGTAGCACGCTGCATATGCAGTCAAACACACATTCAACTGACAAACCTCAAAGATTATCATCCCAACTGAACTTATTAAACTTCACAAAGGTAGTATTTGTTACATGGATACTGCATTGGATTACATTACACTGCAATGTTTTTGTAGACAAGCCACTGGCTACTGTTGTCCAGTCCACAGGAGTATGAAATCAGTATCTAGTTCTGTTAATATTAGATAAGGACAGGGAAATGATCACCTGTCTGCAGGGTTGCGTCTTGGGGACGGAGTGGCAAAGGTGGCAATCTAACTTGCTGGGCTAAGGCAGAGTGCCCCTTGTTGTGGGATTAACCAGCAACTAAGCACTCATTAGGTAAACAAAGGTATTAGGCACCAATCAGACCAGAACTAATAGGTGAAGACATCCTTCCCACATCTGTTTGGGTTAAAAGGTGAATAAAATAAATCACGTCATGCACTCGGATCAACTGAACTGACACCTCTGAAGCAGGATTACACGAGTTTAGCAAAACGACTGATGATTTCTACCAATTTATAGTTAAAGCTGCTATAATGAAAATTTCTAAATTTACAATGGATCACATGACTATGTGTATGTGAAATGAAAGCTTTGTGTCTACTTCATTTGTAAAGAATTGTTTCTAACGTTGCCATATTATGCCCATTTTTAGGTTTACACTTGTATTTTGAGTTTCTAGGAGAATATGTTAACATGCTTTAATGTTAAAAAAAACCACATCCTCATAGAAACTGTCTGAATATACCGGTATTCACCTTCTGTCTGAAATGCTCCATTTTAGCACTCATCTCTTTAAGGCCCCCCTCGCAAAAACTGAGTTAAGCTTCCCTTCTACTGGTGAATATATAGTTGTGACATCACAGCCTTACTGTTACTGTTGACGCCTACTTTTAAAAGGCCCAGTTTCTGAATACCGGCTGTGTTCATTTCTCTGTGGATTGAATACTTTATACTTTTACAATATTTATGGCACCTAGACCTGTTTTATCATAAAAACACATGAAAATCTCCCTTTTTACATTATGAAACCTTTAAAAAAGGTACATAAAACAAGATTGGGAGAATTTTGATTGCCTCTCAGCTGCTCTCAACATGGCGGCGCCTGAGCTGGCAGCTTGTCGCTAACAGTGCTAACAGCGCTAACAGTATAAACTAAGGAAAAAAGTGTTGACAGAGCACCTTTAAAAAGGTGATGTGCTGAAATGTTGTGCTGACAGCTCATTTCAGCTGACCCCAAGGGGCAATAAATAAAATCAGTTAGTACAGGTTAAAGTATAATTTATAAACAGTCACATTAAGAGAAAAAAAAATATCCTTCTTAGTTCTCAGCATGGTGTGGTGGAGCTGAGGCTCTACAACTATGTGTCAAGTTGTCATCATCAGTGGGAAGGGGTTAATAAAGGATTTTATAAGGATTTAAAAACTGCAGGCACAATTAAGATTCATGGAAAGAGCGTGGAAGAATCCACATGCTGTCACTCCCCAAACTATGTGAAGTTTTGAACTTCCTCCCATCTGTCAAAAACTTAATGTGCTGAAAGCAAAATCCTTTTCCATATTATTTTGCTGTAATTCCAAGTCAGTCTAAGTGCATGGCTTTATGGAGCATTCATGGTTCTGTTAACTGGATTGAAAGATTATTGCAGATTACATTTGATGAGGCTGACCATTGAACTGATGTAAAACAATGGCTTTAAATAGACCTAGCATCCGGACTGGACGTGACAGTTCTTTTTGTGTTGTATTGATAATGTTACACCTGATCCCTGGGCTAAAATAGAATGACTACTCTGATCTGTCAAATGATGGAAAAGCAAGCCCTCCTCTCGCCATTTGACGCTCTGCCTGGGAGCGAAGGCATTATTTTCGGGAAAATAAGTAAAACAAAGCCAGCTATTTTTATGTTAGAACAAACACGTCTCGCAAAATAAACTTTTCTTGTCAATTAAAAAAAAAAGAGAACGCAGTACAAGCAGTTCTGTTGTGAGATGAAAGGCAGCGTTTGCAGACAGTACTAAATTGACAGAGGAGTGCTAAATGCAGAACATCACACTGCTGACCATGTTACGCTCAGAATTTAATTTAACATGGTATTTATAGCATTATTGATGGCCAACTGGCAATTACCAACCAAGCAACCTCCACTCTTTATCCTAATGGTGCCAGGATAACACCACTTCTCTTTTGCTGCAGACTGCCTGTGTTTCTCTCTATGGCGGCAATGTAACACACAACGGGGAAGTTCCAATATCATAATGCATGAAATAATCCCAGGGAAGCTCATTTTAATCAAATGTCTAGTTCAAGGGCATGGCGCCAAATAGCACGCTATTGTCCTTACAATGCAATACTTTATGCCTGGACAGCGGTGTATGGAGGATTAAGGACACCTTGGAGCTCAGTTATGACAGTTAAATTAACTTATAAAACAGCTGCGCAGTCTATAGAAGTGAATGTCACTTAAAAATAGAAAGACAAAAAAAGCAGAAAACCAGACCCTCAATCATATTTTGCAGGACACTTGTCCTTGCTCTCCTGCTTGACTCTTCATTACTCATTTTTGAATTTACACACGCATACACGCCTGCTAAATTGCCAATTAAATCCCAAAATAACGGGTGTCTTAAAATACACATGTCCCCAAAGTGTCAAAGCTTGATTAAAAAAAAGGTGTTTAGATGATTATATTCTAATAATATTTGTGCCTTTTTTAGTTCTATTAACCCAGTAGACCCAGACTACAAAATAAAAGAGGTTCAATCTAGGTTTAGTAAAATAAAAGCTTTAGACTCACGACTTATTCTTTTTTTCAATGTATTCTATGTTTTATATGTTCAATGCAGGGTGCCGAGAGGTGCAGCCATGAGATTGTTACCCACAATGCAAGAGAGAGGAGGGGATAAATCTGCTGTACGCCTCGTAGGAGATGAGACATGATGGTGGGATTTGATCGACTCATCTGTCTCACATTTTCGTCCCCCCATCAAAAGTTGTTTTGCCAATACACACACACACACACACACACACACACACACACACACACGCGGTCCTGTTGGCAAAAGTACCCAGAATCCATTGCAGCTCAAGGTCACCTGAGTGTTTTCTGGCACTCAGCCTGTGCAGCTCCGTTCTCACTCTTTTCTTGCACGGAGGCCCTCAATCAAATTAGTATGGCAGAATTGGAGCTAAAGAAAATAACTATTTTCATGCTTGATTTTTAGATGCTTAGACGCTTTAATCTTAGCCTTTGGGTTTACACACTGCAAATCAAATGGCGATGTTGGCTTCTGCAAGAGTTTCTCCCCCCAACATTGTGAAACCTGCCGTTTAAATATCCTTTATGTATTTAGAATAAATCCAGATTGAATTATAGCTTTACAATACAACTTTCACAAAAATTCATTTCCATCTCATGTCACAAAGAAATCTAAATCCGTCTGGATAATCTGTACACCGGTATCAAATTGCACTGCAGTGTCTTTTGCCCTCAAGTGTCATTGAGGGGAATGTTTTTTAAGTAAAAAGATGATTTCTGTGTTTTTTGTCTATGAAGTATTCCCTGTTTATGGTATTGAGCAAAAATTAAAACATTGCACCGACATACTTTACATAAAGAAGAACCTCCTGAGAGCAAATGTGGAGCAACGGACAGAGCAAGCACAACTACAACAGCAGTCCTGAAGCCATTTACTGCATGTGGTTCACCTTATCATGCTGCATGTGGTTTACACAACTATTTAAATACAATATTATTGTGGGAAATCTTTAACTGGGAAAAAAATAACAGCTCTTGAGATTTGCCAAAGGATTTGGTTGTCAGACCGCGACACAATTTGTAGAGCTTAACCCAGAATTACACATATGACTGTTTTATTAATCCCACAGTGGAATACTGTAGCCCAGCCCTGTGTAGCATCGTTTAAGCCACATGAATGGACAATGATCAGTTTATGTTTGTTGCTTATCGCATGATCTAAGATACCGGACATTTGTGAGACACTGGAGTCATTTGGAATGCTCGTTAGGCTGATGAGAACAAAAGAAAATGCATGGAATTAATAGCATGGCACAGTCAGCCTGACATCAAAATAACATGACCGCTGCATGATATGTGTTAAGGGATGAGTGTGTGTTACCATGCCAGGGGAGACATGGAAGGTCAGTTCTATCAGCAAAATTACCAAAACTCATTACTGCACACCTACTGTAACTTCCTCATAGTCTGACATTTCATATAAAATTATATTTTCAGAGGAGATGGTGCTGAATGGAAGTGGGAGAAAAGTTATATGGATCAAGAAACCAACTCACCTTGGGCTGTACTTCTACTTCTACCACTTGGTTCTTGTTCATGCAATTTTTGACGAAGCGCTCAACACTGCTATTGCACTTCATGAAGATCACGTAGGCTGCGTAGGCCGAGAGCAGCGTGATACTTTCCCACATGGAGATGAAGTTATCCAGGAAGAAGATGATGAGCATGATCAGATCTATGATGTAGAAGGAGACGTCGCGGAAGAGCGGCCACCATGTTAGGTTGAGGATTTCCTTAGAGAAGATGGCACACATCCCGATCACGAAGAGGATGTTGAAGACGGCCGAGCCCACGATGGTGCCGATGCCCACGTTGCTGTGCGAGATGAAGACGCCGATGATGGAGGTGAAGAGCTCCGGGGCTGAGCCGCCTGCCGCCATGAAGGTGGCACCCGCTACGTCATCCGAAATGGTCAGCTTCTCTGTGATGACTGTCAGCGCTGGGACGAAGAACTCGTCGCACACTATGGCTAAGGCAATGAACATGTAGATCATGCCAAACATGTGGAGGGCCACTGCTCCTTTACGTCGCTCATCAAGGGTGAAAATGTCTGGAGGGTACTCCCCCTGGCCCTCGCTGCTATTTGATGAAGATTTCATGGCTATTGGCATGTCGTTTGACACATTGGGGTCCCTCTGATGTTGGGTGGAAAGCAGAGTCCTGTGGGGGGCCGACTGGTGGAGACTCTCCTGGGGGAGCACTGGCTCACTGAGACCCCCTGAGCTCCAGGTGAAGGCACTGAAGGAGACAGCACTTAAGGCCACCAGGCTGAGGACAAACCCTATGATTCGCAATGGCCTCAGCTTTTTCCGCAGACACCGGTAGGCCTGCCGCTTACAGGCAGCACTCAGCGTGGGCCTTCTCTCTAGGGAATCCATGCAGGGTTGATCTGAACCCATGTCTGTGCAGCTTGTGGTGTCCTCACTCTCAATGGCTGGGTAGGATGAGGGGAGAGCGGGGAGCAGGTTTTTTACCGAAGACAATGCATGGTGTGTTCACCAGTTTCAAATGAGTTGAAAAGATTGTAGGTTCTTTCCGGGGTCTGGTTTGCCAAATGATGTCTTCATATTAGCCTCTGCTGGAAAATGGCAACAGAACGAAGAAAAATGAATAATTGAACCAGGAAAGAAACTGAAGAGTGTAAAATTCATCTCAAAATTCTGAAAGATTCTGCTTTGTCAGTTGAAACAGTTTGATGCTACAAAGTGAAATGCGACAGAGAACTAAACATTATTTCATTCATGTATAAGTAAATCATCACAGTCTCAAATGTGTGCTGTAGCTGCTTTTCTCTTTTTATATAAAGTTATAAATGCAATAACTGGAAATGTGTGATGGAAAATTAATTTATGCCTTTCTTTATATAAATGTAAAAATAAATAAAAACATGATATGAACAACAGCTATATTAACCAATGATTATTGTTGCTGTGGAAAAGTCGGCTATAAATCAGGGTTAATACTCCTGACGACTGACAAAAAAAGCTACATGTAGATATTCAGATATTAAATCTAGCAGGAAATCCCCAGTTACAAGGTTATGAAATGTGAAATACTGCAAATAAAAATGCATATCTTGGGTGCTTCAACCACCCCATGGCATTCTCTCATTGCACTCTGAGATAAATATCTATAATCAAGAGAAAATATGTATTATGGTAAAAAAAAAATAGTATAGGATAAAAGTATTAAAAGGTTTAACATTTAGTTGTAATTGAAATCATGTGGCATTAGTAAAAAAAAATACATTAGCTGCATACCATTAACTCTATACAGTGATTTACATTCAGTAATTCACACTTTAAAGCAAAAGATGCAGCTACACACAGAGAACAACTCAGGCTACATGATTCTACCGGTTTACCCATTTCATTTGTAAACTGTGACAACTTGCATTTAAAAATCGGGGGGGAAAAAAAAAACAGGAAACATGAAGGCCGACGGTTTACGGACATCAGTCAGTGGAAACGGTAAACGCCACGATGCTGCTGCAGGTGAAAGCACATAAAAACACACACTCATCCTGTCCTGTTTGACTTTTCAATGATGCCTTTCAGCTGAACGGCTCGTCAGAGATGGCAGCTCCACTGACAACTCTCCCCCCCCCTGTCTGCCCTTCAACACTGCCTTTGCCCTTTACAGCTGGAGCATCCTCTTCCACCGAGAGAGGAGCGAAACATTGTGGGGCTGCAGACGGAGACACAGACCTTACCTTTGGCAGAGGCGAGGAAACAGCCGCACGGCACAGCAGCAGGTTGAAATTAAATCCTCTACGGTGCCCTCTTGCTCTCATTGAGCAATGTGTGACCGCTCTCTGCTCTCCGACGACAGAGGAGGAGCTATGGATGAGGAGGGGGGAAAAAAAAAAAAAAAGATATCTTACTGCGCTCACCTCGCAGCAGCAGCAGCAGCAGCACCCAGTCTCAGATGAGAGATTTTTTTAAAAATTAAAAAAAAATCCCCTGGTCGAAAATACCTTGCAAATGTAGCAGAATATTGTGCTGGTCTGGGCTGACCAGTGAACTACTCGGTTTATTAATAAAGCCAGGTAGCCAGCGCATCCTGTCCTGCTCACTTCACACGGTGGGGGCTTTGGTGATGTTGCATTTTGAGGGAGGAGTTGCCGTGGTTACACAGCTAAAAGGCAGTATTTCCACTGGTTTATTATTTTTAAAATTATTTTATTATTATTATTATTATTATTATTATTATTCCTCTGATGACAGAACAGGTGGATGTGCTTCAGCTCCGTTGCAGATTGTTGTGTAGGCAACGCCTTAGGTCATTTCAAGGTTATATGCAGAGGGGGTGGATCCTTCTCTCAAAGATAACACTGGAAGGTGCAACCTAAGCAGCAGCATCATTGATTTTTTTTTTTCCTCCCACAAATTACTCACCTTCTCACTTAAGATAGAGTATAATATTCTTTTTACTTTTGGGGAATTTGTATGTTAGTTATTCAGTTTTCACTAGGGGATTGAGACCAATCTCCATGTATGTTCGATATTAAGATATAGTCAGCAGCAGGTTATCTTATGGCTCTGTCTGAAATTAAACAAAATCTCTCTTCCGGCACTTCTTAAGTTCATCTATTGTAACTCATTTCTTTATTCTGTACACAAACCAAAGTGTTAAAAGGACATTTTCTGGGTATAGGGGTTTTTGTGAGGGACTACTTCTTGGGCAAGTGCAGTGACTTCCTGGAGACTACCACAACTGTATTCATGCAGAATAAACAAACAAGTTGCAATGTGTACATTTGCGAGCTTTAGAGGTTGTAGGTGGATTTTGTTACCATTTGACTGAGCCAGGCTAGAAGTTATGCTAAGTCATGCTAAGCTAAGCTAACCGACGGCTGGCTTCAGCTTGATATTGAGCAAACAGATGTAAGGTTAATCTTTTCATCTAACTCTAGGCAATTCCCAAATTGTTGAACTGTTCCTTCAGTATCTTGATTTATATATTCAAAACCTATTTTGTTCCATTTCCAAATGGGAGAGTGAACATCAATTAAAAAGGTAACGCATGCTTCATATACCAGTTTGCTTCATTTCTGAATATGTCAGCCAATACCAAGCCTTCATCTGACATAACCTTCATGCCCAAAGCCCCCTGGGTCGCCACGTTTCCCCCTCATGACAAAGAAAGCCCCCAACCACTTAGCATTAGTCTACAGGCCAAACTCTGTTTGATAGACGCAGACACGCAATCTCGACACAGTGTGACAAAGTATGTGTGACACTAATGGCCTGGCGCTGTATAATAAATCATGATTCACTGACCTCATTGATTGCACCCTCTCCTCTGCGCTCATCTCCTCCCAGCTGTAGCTGCCTCTTGTTACCTAACAGGAAACACAGAGGCCGACGCATTGACTTGAGTTATCTCAGATTATCAATAGTCAGAGGTTTTGTGACGACTATCCGTTGTGGTTCGTATTGGTCCAGAGTTTTCAAGCTTAATTAGCTGATTTAATTTCACTTAGTATTTATAAAAAACATTGAATGTCCTCCGCTATGTAATTAAATAATACTTGTTTGAATTTGACACCTCTGTAATTACCATCATTACAATTGTTTTACCAGACACATATGAGGGTGGCATCGATCTTTTTATCTAGTCTTAGCAAGAAAGCAAATGAGCACATTTCCAGAAATGTCAAACTATCCCTTCAACCTTGGATGCTCAACTTCCGTTGTGTAATGTCAATCATAATTCCCTGTCACAGGACCTGCAAGTGAAATGTGTCACACTCCGAAGCCCAGAAGACAACTCATAGCGATTGAGTTTGATTGCGTCACTACATCTATCGCCCCTGGGCGTCCTCGCCAACCAGCCCTAAGTTTTTTCCACAGGAGCAAACTGGTGACTGTCCTGATTAAAGGATTTGACTGGTTAATGAACTGGTGAATGAACACGTAGGCCGGCTACATCATCAATAAGATCAGATGGTTGAAATGATAAGACAGGGCTCTAAGGACGGAGGTTTTATCACTGAACCATCTGTAAAAAAGTTTGAATTAAGGGCCATTCCACAGATTCCACAATATTCTTCATGATGAGTATTTAATCAGTCTGTGACCTTGGCCTTAAGACTTGAAATCTTTAAACAGAAAGCCTGCATGATAAACTTGAGGTTTGGTGTTTGAAAATAGTACAAGTTTAGAGGGCAAGAAGGGTCTAATTGAAGTAAGGAGATTGACCCAAACTAAAAGGCATAAATGTAGGATGTCTTTATGTTTTATAGACCCAAAAAAGAATGCTCGGATTATATGATAATAAAAAGTATACAAAAAAGAAATGAAAACATTCATAAGTCGCAGCCATACTTAATGTTCACATTAATTTTAGTGCAAATGTTTTGACGAAGACTACAGAAGAGAAAATGGCCACATCGATAGGCTTTTTTATCTGAATTGAGTCACAGAAAAGATTGCAAAAGTCAAAGCAGGGATTAATTAAAGTTGTGTTGATCTTCTGCGTCCACCTTGCTCAGGGAAATGTGACAGGAAATTTAAAAAGTTAGTCTATATACCGACTATTCAGCAGGCAAGGGCTGTAACAATATCCAAACGATTTGTTTAAAATGATATGTTTAGCTGTATGAGCACACGCACCAGAGCGGTAGACATAATAATCATAAAATGAATTCTGCGCCTGTGACCCCAGTTCTTCAAATTGGATCTGTCAATATTTTTGCCTATCAAATGAGATCCCATCCAGGCCCTTGTCAGCTCTTTTTCAACAATGGCCCCCGGTGCACATGCAGCCTCTCCTCCACCCCGCCGCACAGACCACTCCTGATCTGGCTGCATTTCCAGCCTAAAAGTGATGACTGGCCGCATGTCATGTGGGTTGTGGTGGGGAGGAAGGGGTTTCGGAGGGGTGATGGTGCCAGTTGTTTTGATTTGGCTGAAATCTGTGCTGTGACAGAAACAACAGAAATTTCCATGCAGGCCCTGCCCCCCACCCGGTCCACCCTCGCTTTGGCCCGGCAGCTAAATCCGAGCCTTTGTGTCCCACATAGTTGTATGGATTTGTCAGCAATGGGGCAGGGGCAGTGGGGGGTAGACAGGGTGATGATAATCAAGCACGTTTTTTTCCGGGGAAGAGGGAAGGACAATTGACTGAAACAAGGTATTGAATTAGCTCCATTAAACAAGTGATATTTGTCATCTGCAGAACCAAAAGCAGTTTGGTTCTGCAGATGAGGAAAGCAGTGAAATTGGAGAGTCCCAAGATAAGCTTTTTCTAAGAGACTTGCTCCGGATTAGATGTTGAAAGCCTCATATTAGCAACCCCCCCACCACCAGCACAAGTCTGTACAAAGAGGCTTGGACAGACCACCTGCCCCTTAGGAAAATGCAGTCAGCAAAACAAAATGGGCACAGCCACCAATAGGATGCCCAGATAGTAACAAGTGAATCAATGAGGCTCTTAAAAACAGCTGAGTAAATGTATTCTAAAAAGACAAATGGTCTGCCATTGACTGAAAACACAAAAGCAAGATTGTTCAAAGTGGGAGAGACCATTTTAGCTGGAAATCAGAGGTGTATGGGAATACTCATTTTAGCAGCAGTAGCTCTGAAGAGATTAATGATTTGATAATCCTCAGACAGGACTGATCACTAAGTGCTGGGGCTGATTAGATACCAGCCCCCAGTGTGAAAGTGAGACCCTACTTTTACTGGTGGTCCATTTAAAAACACATGTTGCAGCTCAGATCATTTTGAAGAGATCTCAAATTTAACCTCGGTTATATTTCCATATTTAAGTAATTGATCTGTTCCGCTATATTTTTTGGTGTGAAATGATATATTATTGCATATACTGTTCTACAATAATGGAAACGTACAACAACAGTTTTATTTCCCAGAGTTTTTTTTATTCACTATTAGGTCGAAAATAACTTCTGGTAGGAAAATTGTTCTATTTATGTATTCACGAATTTCTTCTTAATTTCGGGACACTGCACCTAAACATACACTAGAACTTCAAGTTTAAGAGAGTTTGCTAGCATCCTCACAATGACAATGCTAACATGCTGATGTTTGGCAGGTATGATGCTTCCCACATTGACAGTCTTAAGAGTATTAGCATGCTGATATTTGCTTATTAGCACTTAACATAAAGTACAACTGAGGCTGATGTGAGTGTCTTTAGATTTGCAGGCAATTGGTCATATACCAAAATAAATGGACAAACTGAAATATGGAGATTGAGTGAAATCTCTTTTGACCTGCTTGCATGCATTTATCCAAATAGTCACAAAACTCAACATTTATATCGCACAAATTAATATTTTTCCAACAGCTGCTTACAGGTAGAGAATCAGTAACTACTCTACAGCTATAGAGCATGGGGGTCTTAACTTTAATCCGTTGTATAGAAGGTACTAGTTTATTTTAGACAGGATAAGTTTGAGTGTACTGTATGCAAGGTTTGCCAGGATGCTAAACTTAAAATGATTAAAAACTGGATTGCTTGCCTTTTGTCTCATACGTAGGCTACACTCTGACAAATCTACAGAAACTACAAGATAACATTTTACATTCGACGGTAAGCTACAATGTGTATTAAAGTAAAATACATTATATTAAGTACATTTCTCTGTTGGGGTCATGAGCTTAGCTGTTGTAAAAATCCAATCAATCTTTGCCTTTTGTGACCTTACAGAATTTAACTATGCAGGACAATAGTAGGGAGGGACACAAAGGACAAAATAGACGTATTGATCCGCTCACTCTAGCTTTAACTTCACATTATTAAAGGCAGATGGGACAATAGTGCACTGTCCCTTCATGACCTTAACTAGCTGAATATGGCGTTTAATATTTATTGGCTTTACATCCATGATATGTGGCCACAAATTTCCAATTGTTACGTTTGTTGTAAACAATTTCATTTGTGGGTTTCAAGGTTCAAACGAACAACAATATTCTGACCTGGATCATAGTTTCTTTGGTCTGATGTGAAGGAGGACAGCATTGATACAGGATGTGTGCTGCATTATAAGGTTAATCCTTATGTCAACCGCCACACAGATGGGCTGACCTGCTGGGCTGCAGGGATGAAGTTCCGGGGGAAGTTAAAAATCGCCGCTGCCTGTCTGGTGACGACAAAGCAGTGGGCTCGGGCAAAAAATCCAGCAACTGAAAAAAAAAAAAGTTGAAAAATGTTTCATGCTCTGATGTCATTAGGAAGGCGAAAGCAGAGCTGTAATCCTATTTTAATCGCAGTGGATTTATTAAACAGGAGCAGCAGGTTTAAATCTCAGCAGATTACACAGAAGGCCCAAGGAGATGTGGAGAGGGGGGTAGCAGAGGCTTGCGTAATCAAGTGCACTTAAGGTGATATGATTCATCTTTGACTAGTCGGGACCAATTGAGAGGGAGGGGCCACGGGTGTCAGGGGACTCAGATGGCTTTCCAGTCAATCAAATGTAAATTATCTAACTTGTGAGTTTATTGACGTTTTGGTGCAAGATCTAAATTAAACTTTCCTTTGAGATGTCTTAGAATAATTACTTTAGACAAGATTAAGACAGAGTGCCTGCAGATGTTACTAATTATTTGGATGTGTGTGTGCGTGTGTGCGCCGCAGTGTCTCTCGGAGTCGGTGCAAATCTCCTTGGCACCCTTTGTAAAAGGCCGTGATTCTCGTGAAGAACTAGTTAATCCAAGGTCGTGTCACATCTGGACTTAATCAAATCAATCCCTGAACAGAACATGTAGAACAAGCTTCAACCCCGAGAGGTCATCAGTAATGAAAAGTTTCCAACCTAAAAAAAACAAAACAATGAGTGCAGTGAAGGGTATTCGTTTGTATTAATGTTTGTCACATGTTCATAAAAAATGTTGTGGAAATAAAATCTTTCTTCTCATGGACAGTTCCATACAACAAACTTGGCAACTGAAAATAAATGTCTCTCTCACCTGGACTAGGTTCTCACCCACAACACAACATTTTTTTTTTAATCCGTTTCCAAGTTAATGCATCAAATGTAAGAGATGACATTGTAATTATTCAATTATCATTAAGTAGTATAATGTTTACGTTTGTCAAACAATATTCCCAGGTGCACTGAATAATCTCCAGACAACACTGCACAATAATGAGCCTGCCAACACCAAACACCAAATCCAGTCCATATGGAGTTCTGACTGAGTTTAACATAAAACCAGACAGTTAGTTTTATGCCCTTAAAACGGATGCAGAACATGCCATCCCTCTGTACTGAGCCTTGTGTTGTCACTGAACTTTGCCTATGCCAAATATTTAGTCTTAAAGGATGCCAAGCTCACCATCTGTTGGCTTTGCTTGCCACATGTCTGTTTCGTGACACAGCACCTCTTTGATATGGAGCCATTTTGATCCATTTCTCTCATTAGAGAGAAAAAGCTCAAAATTAGAGCAACCTAGTGTGCTGCAGATTATACTCTGTATTGGTTGGCAGTGTGCATGGCATGTACATTTAAAAGGACTTTACAAAGGGTGATCAGTTGGACAGGTTTTTTTAAAATAGTTAGCAACAATTTTGACACTTTTTGGATGACTCAACTCTCTTACGGATTACTTTTCATAAAGCATTTCGTGGAAAATGACAACAATCAAAAACATAGCCTTGTTCCTTTTGAGAAAGGAAATGATGAACATTTCAATTTTTTGCAAAATTCCATTTAGAAGAATGTTTAAAATGTTTGTGGCACTTGAAACAACTCACAGGCTTTACTGTTTTCGATCATATCAGGCTGAATCGAAAGCAAAATATTAATTATTGCTCTTTATGATACCTATGCAAATTTGGGACTACCATACAGAGGGGTGGTGTTTGCATAGAAATGATCATTTCCACTACGCGGCTGTGGCGTAGTGGAGAGCAAGGTAGTTCTCCAATCAGAGGATCGGCAGTCGATGTGTCCTTGGGCAAGACACTTAACCCCAAGTTGCTCCCGAAGGCTTGCCATCGGTGTGGACTGGATGTTAGTTAGAGTCTGATGGTGGCACCTTGCATGGTAGCCTGTCATCAGTGTGTGAATGGGTGAATGATATGTAATATACTACTGATTGTAAGTCGCTTTGGATAAAAGCGTCTGCTAAATGACTGTAATGTAATGTAAAATCATTAAGGCACCATGCAGGGTTACATTGAAACTTAACAGAGACGGCCTTGTTGAACACAGATAAATAAAAAAAAAAGAAGCTCCCTTATTCTTAAGAAAACTTACAATTCTTAATGAGCTCCTATTTTGATAATATATTAGATTTAAGTTGAAGAGACTGTTGAAACTAAATGGGGTATGTGCATGCATACATTTCTTCACAAAGCCAACCAAAACTGTCAGGTTTCTTCAACTAGCATACCACTGCTGCCATCTACTGGACAATAAAAACAAAAATGTAATCTTGTTGGTTTACAGTCACTTACATTGCTCCTTGGTTGTGTAATGTCCCCTTTAGCACTTGAAGGAAATAACCCTCAATTAATCTTTTTCCGTGGCAAACACTTTGACTTGCCAAGCAGGAAAAACACATGTGCGAATTTGTCTCCAGGTGTGCCAGACATGACAGTTGGCAAGCGAGAACAATAGCAGAAAGCTGGATCATGAAAATGGCAGGCAGCCATCATTAAAATTATTGGTTACACCTGTGCTACTCCTGCAGAGACATGTCAAAATAGACTGTGGAAGGGTTTAAATCAAGTGGTCTCAAACACAGTGTTGTGAGAGTGAATTATGCAATTGTGTCAATTGGTCACCTATAATCAATAAAAAGAAAAAGTAATTGTGTCTATCAGATATGGAGAGCTTTTTTTTTTGCACATTTTCACAACATTCAAAAGCCTGGTATCAATTTATATATATATATATATATATATATACATATACATATTAGTTTTTTGCACACACACAGACAAGATAACTAGTTTTTTTCATAATAAAGAAAGCAATTGGCTATGGTAATTTTAAAATAAACTCCATTAACTGTATCCTTCTATAATTGAATGAACATCCTATCATTTAGTTTGTACTAATCTATGTGTAGTAACTTGCCTCTGCACTATACTTTTGCTCTGGCTTATGCTTTAAGATGCTTGTTTAAGAAAGGAGATGCACTTATGACTTCTGTTGAATACACTTCCTGTAAGTCGCTTTGGATAAAAGCGTCTGCTGAATGACTGTAATGTAATGTAATGTAATGTAATGTAGTAAAACGAAACACCAGCAGGGGGCAGAGCCAGCGCAGAGGCGCTTTAACATGGAACATCCGCCTTGCTCCTTCCTCTTCCGGTTACGGCGACAACAGGTATGGCGGCCCCCTGCTTTACTCTGGAACATAATGATTTCAAAATCCGCTTTAATCCTATGTTTTAGAAGATAATGTGGTTGATGTCAAGTAAAGATCCTACTACAAACAAGTCTTTGTTTCCAACGATGTGACTATTGTATTAGTTTGTGGTTTCTGTGAGACATTTTAGAGATGCCATGTCGGGGTCCCTGAGGCCGCTATGTATAGATGGAGTCGTACGGCAGCACGGCTAGCAGTTAGCATGATAGCATTATGCTCTAAAATGACCTGACTCTTTGATTTGTTTGCAGCTTCAAAATGGTGCAGCGCCTGACTTACCGTCGTAGGTTGTCCTACAACACCGCCTCCAACAAAACCAGACTGTAAGTGCCTCTTTACAGCCACAGTGTCTGTTATGCCGCCTGCTTGGGAAGCTAACAAACACCATAGCATCTTCAGGCGTGAGCTGCTGTGTAAGTGCATCTAATCTAAGTGTTGTGTTGCAGGTCCCGGACGCCCGGTAACCGTATCGTGTACCTGTACACCAAGAAAGTCGGCAAAGCTCCCAAGTCTGCATGTGGCATCTGCCCAGGAAGACTGCGTGGTGTAAGTATATCATTGTGTTTTCCTTCTCCCCCCCAGTAAGCTGAGTGCATGCATTACAGGTCTGGAGAGCCCACATGGGGCTGCTCCCCTTATATGCTGCCTTCAATTAAAACAAAATCAGTAGTACATTACATTAGTCATTTAGCAGATGCTTTTATCCAAAGCGACTTACAGGAAGTGTATTCAACATAGGTATTCAAGAGAACTACTAGTCACCAGAAGTCATAAGTGCATCTCCTTTCTTAAACAAGCATCTTAAAGCATAAACCAGAGCAAAAGTACAGTGCAGAGGCAAATTACTACGAAAACAATAATTGCAACAGACTAATACGAATATAATAAGTGCTACAAACTACTACGAATAGGATAAGTGCAGTAAACGAATACGAATTCAATAAGTGCAGCGAACTGATACGAATACAATGAGTGCAACAACTAATACGAATACAATAAGTGCTACGAGTAGTAGTTGTTGATGTATTTCTAAAATCTATAACTATGTAATAACTTTAGATTCAATTGTGGACTTAAAAAGGAAATCCTGTTTCTCTGAATACATCTTGAAGTTAAACGTGCATTGGTTATGATAAGGCACTGAATAGGTGGGATGAAAGCCAGTATGCTCAAAATGCTTTGCTTCAATAGCAGCACAGCTCCCTTTGCTTGCTGTTTAGAAATAATTCCAGGACTTCTCCTGTACGCATAATGCTACAAAAACAGACATATACCCATATTCAGATCTTGTTCATGTGGTGCCCATGAAAACAATCTTGGGCATACGCGAGGTTCAGTTAATTACAGATGTCATGTTTCTTGCTTTGCATCGTGAAAGTTTCAGTCATGAGTAATGTGCTGAAGGCTGTCCAGGTGATCTTAACATAGTGCTTCATGTCCTGCAAGCATAATGGCATTTGTACGTACTTTTTCATATCAGGTTGAAAGATATTGGTAGGAACTGTGCTGATTGACATCCTCATGTTAAAAACAATTGACCTGAACTGGTACTTTATGAGCCCAAATTTGGCATCGCATTAGGAGGCTCGAGGTATCCAGATGTGGCATTTTTAAAATCCAGCAGATGAGACCTTTTTGGAATACACGGCTACGGTTCATTCTGTAAACAGGGATGGGGAATTTCTCAACAAACCAGTAAACCCAGTATTTTAAATGCATCGATTACATTGGTCAACCTAAAAACAAGCTGTCTTAATGTATTCAGTGCCTTGCGTAGTTTGCATTAGAGCGAGATCATAGAAACTGCTCAAATTAGCCTTAATGTGAACTTGTTCTCTTACATCAATATGTGGATTGTCATCTAGTGCTTTTGTTCAGGTTTCCTTCGCTCTGTAAAGTCAGTATTCAGTTAGGGGGGGGAATTACCCCCTAACTGAATTCCCAAATTTTCTCAAATCCAAAGTTGCTATGTAGTATTTTACACCTGGAAGCAACATATTATCTTGATCAGTAATGCTGTAATATTTAGGAACATAATTGTGTAAAAAGTGTTGTGTGTTGTACTTGCACACTAGGAAAACACGTTTTGCAGTTATGACCATGGCAGTATAAAAAACTTGGTGCACATTTCTTTTGGGTAGACTGTTCAAATCTTTAAGGATGCCATGAAACCTTTCCTTAGTCATTTCTATTGAGAAGCTTACAGTCTGGAGTTTGATTGTTTTCAAGCATGCAGATTGTCTACATGCTCCACTCGTTTGGATAACTTTGCCTGGTAGTGGTGTCTGTCTCATTGTGGATTTGATTTGTTCTGTATTGTAGGTCCGGGCTGTTAGACCTCAGGTTCTGATGAGGCTCTCTAAGACCAAGAAGCACGTCAGCAGGGCCTACGGAGGCTCCATGTGCGCAAAGTGTGTGCGTGATAGGTAAGAGAAGCACTTCCCTTCTTCTCCTTACTTTATTGCTGAGAAACTGGAGTGATGCATTTGCTTTAAAGAAAACTGGGACAAGTTGTCACCTCAACCCCTCAAAACAGTTATGGCTCTTCCATTATTTCTAAATTGTCTGTTTTGCTTTCGTTCTCAGGATCAAGCGTGCTTTCCTGATTGAGGAGCAGAAGATCGTCGTCAAGGTGCTCAAGGCACAGGCACAGAGCCAGAAATCTAAGTAAATGTGTACTTCAACTGCTGTCAATAAAAATTGACAAACCAATCCATTTTCTGTTGTGATTAACAATGTCTTGGTGTATTTAATTGAAAAGAGAGGAAATCTGTGTGACTGTTTTAAATTGGAACAAATGCTAAAAGTACCATTTTTACATTTTCGGATTGTAAGAAAATTATCATTCGACCTTCTTAACTTAAGTTTAACATTCTGACAAATACAATGTGGTCTACAATATTTTTTTCCGAATCATAAGTGATTTAATGGATTATTTTTGACAGTGACAAGCATTTCAGTGTTAAAAGAAAACAAATGGCATTGATGCCTGACTTATTTAAAAACACCTTTTTAAATGGACAGCTCTTAGTCAAATTGGGACGTTGCCCTTAAGGAGCAAAGGGATTACACAGTGAGAATCCCTGATGCACAATCCGAAATCCCAAATATTTGTATTCTGTGATCTTGTGAAGATTAAAAAATCTGATTTGATTTAGGGTAAATTATTCATCCTGATAAGTAAATAAGAAATTACATTTTTGCCTAAAGTTAAGCTAATATGCATGATTAAGCAGTAGAAAATCACAAACAAGCTACTTTAAATAAATATGTATTATATACATTTTAGAAACCTTTACATGTACTACACTGTACCACCACCAACTCAATTAAATATACGAAACAAATGTTGCCACTAGGAATATGTGACGATGGCCACATTTGAAAGTAGAGTTAAAAGCAATTTTACTGAACTTTGCTGAATTGGATAATATCTTTTTTTTTTTTTTTTTTTTTTTTAAACATTTGCTATACAGTACCAGTCAAGTTTGGACACACCTTCTCATTCAACTACTTTGAAGAATCTAAAATATAAAACATTCTGGTTTGTTAAGCATTTTCTTTGTTTACCACATAATTCCATATGTGTTCCTTCATAGTTTGGATGTCTTCAATATTAATCTACAATGTAGAAAAGAATAAAAATAAAGAAAAACCATTGAATGAGAAGGTGTCAAAAGTTTTGACTGGTACTATAAGTTTAAGATAAGAGTTTGGGGAATGTTTTTGCTTGGACGGGGTGCATCACACTAACACCGCCTAATAAAAATGAGTACACACACGGTAGGAAGGATGGACTGCACTCATTCATTTTCCGTAACCTGCTTATCCAGGTAAGGGTCGCAGGGGTGCTGGAGCCGATCTCAGCTGTCAATGGGCGAAGGCCGGGTACACCCTGGACAGGTCGCCAGTCTGTCACATGGCTGACATATCATTATCTACCCAAGATATTCCTTGTTGCCAGTGTTTTGGTACTTGTTGTAAAAAAAGAAAAAAAACAAGTTTAATGAAATCTTAAGTAAAGAGGTAAAAAAAAATGAAACACCAAAGTATGGTTTACATTTTGTACTACCTTGTCATTTGCAAGTGCCTTCATCATTTCAAGTGTTGATTGTAGAAAGAAATGTTATAGACAGACAACCATTCACACTCACATCCACACCTGCGGGCAATTTAGAGTCTTCAATGCACCTAAGCTGCATGTCTTTGGACTTCAAGAAGTACTACCCTGAGCCTTCCTCGTAGCACTTATTGCACTCACTGTATTTGTATCAGTTCGCTGCACTTATTGAATTTGTATTTGTTTACTGCACTTATCCTAGTCGTAGTAGTTTGTAGCACTTACTATATTCGGATTAGTCTGTTGCAATTATTGTTTTCGTAGTAATTTGCCTCTGCACTATACTTTTGCTCTGGTTTATGCTTTAAGATGCTTGTTTAAGAAAGGAGATGCACTTATGACTTCTGGTGACTAGTAGTTCTCTTGAATACCTATGTTGAATACACTTCCTGTAAGTCGCTTTGGATAAAAGCATCTGCTAAATGACTGTAATGTAATGTAATGTAATGTAATGTAATGGGAGGAACCCGGAGAGAACCCACACTGACACAGGGAGAACATGCAAACTCCACACAGAAGGTCGTCTAGGCCGGGAATTGAACCCGGGCCCCTCTGACTGCGAGGCGGCAGTGCTAACCACTACACCACCGTGCAGC